>NC_048305.1:16635588-16998701 GCF_013100865.1 Trachemys scripta elegans | reverse complement strand
CTTCTTCGGATGCATCCGAAGAAGTGGGCTGTAGTCCACGAAAGCTTATGCTCTAATAAATTTGTTAGTCTCTAAGGTGCCACAAGTACTCCTGTTCTTCTTTTTACAGTAGTGCTAGAAATCTAAGGCCCTGATCTAGCAAAATATCCCCTGTTCAGAAAGTTAAGCACATGTTTACATGCTTTCCTGAATGGGGGTGGATTTAATCCTGTGCCTAACATCTTTCCTGAATCTGGATCTAAGACCCAATCCTACAAAAACTTACCTGAAGTCAATGGGCCTATTCATGGTGTGTAACGTTAAGTGTGTGTGCTTAACTATTTGTAGGGTCAGAGCCTAAGAAAAATACCATCTCCCTCCCCCCACCCTTTGGGTGCTATCTACATACATTTTCTATTTTTTTCTATTTTTATTTTAGTTTTTTAATTACATAAACATCAGCGTTCTCTAATTGTCCCTCAGTTGCCTCACAGCTAAGTCAAACATATCAGCTGATTTATTGTAGACATGGTAGAGATGATTCTTGAATGGATTTGAGGAGGAGAGGACAGTAGCTGTATGTCTCAGATCAGAGATGGTACCACATGACTAAAGGGTGGTGTGGAATATACCTCAAAGATTGGTGGGGTGGACAAATGGCTGCTTATTATTTATATTTCTATATTTATTATATATACCAGTTTAGGTGCTCACAGTAACACAGTGAGTAAAGACAAAGTCTCTGCCTCAAAAAGCTTACAAATCTAAATTACCAATCCTGCAATCCTCACTCACAAGTAATCCTTCCGTACAATGGGAGTAGTCTCACTGCATATAGTAGCATGTATTTACACCTTTGTTATGTCCCCAAATCCCACAGGGATACTTGAGTGAGAGTTCCTCATGAATGGTATTCAGGATTGAGCCTAAGGGCTTGGCTACACTCGGGACTTCACAGCAGCACTGTGAAGCGCGAGTGTAGTCGCGCCGCCAGTGCTGCGAGAGAGCTCTCGCTGCGCTGTATGTACTCCACCTCTCCAAGGGGAGTAGCTTGCAGCACTGCGAGCAAGCGTGCAACACTGCAGGCACTGATTACACTGGCGCCTTACAGCGCTGTACTCGCTGCACTCGGGGGTGTTTTTTCACACCCCTGAGTGCAGCAAGTTGCAGCGCTGTACTGCGCCAGTGTAGCCAAAGTCTCAATTTTGCTGAGAGTTTGTATCAGCACTAGGATAGATAAATGCAAAAGAAGCACTCTTCTGCATTTAGAGCTGTTGCTTTGATAAATATTCACTGAGGAGGGAGCATGATAAATGAAGTAACTCGGTGTCAGGACACTTGGGTTCTAGCCTCTGTTAGCCAGTATCTTCTTGTACAGCCTTGAGAAAATCTCACCTCTCGGTACCTCAATTTCCATATCTGTGAAGTGGGGATAAAATTAATTACCACACAGGTGGCTTAGTCAATGCTTGTAAAAATATATGAACATTCTCAGATGACAGGAGCTGTAGTATTACAAAGTACCACATTACTCTTCCCAGTAAAGGCAGTGTGAAATAGGCATACCCATCTTCCAGTTTTAAACCTGATAGTCCTGTTTTTAAATGGTTTGTCCCCTGTCCAGTACAGAGATAAAACTGGACATAGTTTTGTCTGGCATCACAGACAGGGGAAACCATTTTAAAGAGCACATTGCTCTGGACACGCTGGTGGGGCAGGATGGCAAACTCTTCAAAATGGTGAGGTCACACCAGTGGGAGCGGGGTTATGCAGGCAGGGGTGGGGCTGCACCATTCCTGGAGGTATTGGAATGTCTAGTATTTTGGAGATGCGTAAATGGCCACCTCAGGTTATGTCCAACTTTTTAACACTGCGTTCCCAGTAAGCTATAGTGAGGAGAAACCACACAAGGGGACAGGAACCAGGAGAGAGATTTCGGCCCTGGCTCCAGTTCTGCCTGAAAGCATTTTCCCTTGACAACAGTGTTGATGTGGCAGCTTGTACAGCATCACCCACACAAACTGCCTTTCACTGCTTCGATTTTGTTTTAAAATATATGTGGTTCTGGAGCTCACCATAATTTAATTATTCTGTTTCTCTTCAGGCTTTTCTGCCAGAGCAGCAGCAAAAGCCTGATTAGAAGAAGCAGGGCAAAACACGTGTCTGCACATTGTGTTCTCTTTGGCAGGTTGACTTGTAGAATTTCTTCACTCAGGCAGCTTCTGGCATTTGTTCATTTTAGCCTCATCTTGAATCATTTGAGGTAGTGATTTTTAAAGCATTAGGGCCAAATTCTGCCCCCCATTGAACAACCTCAATGAAGCCCCTGGGACTAGTCCAGGGGCTTAAAGTTTAAGCAAGCGCTTAAGTTCTTTTCTAGATCTGGGCCTGAGTACTCAGCAGGCTCGCACCGTGTGTGAGCCAAATTAAATTCTTCACGTTTTATATTGAGGCCAATTGAAGACAGGCATTTCTCATTTCCAGGGTCTATAACACAGTCAGTGACAATCACAGCTCGAACAGCAAGTGGCTTTTTATCCCCCAAGCAATAAATCATCCTAAGTTATGTGCCATGTTCAGATACTGATTGCAGTTATTTAATGACTTAACATTCTTTAACAAACTTCATCAGCTCCTGCCTTGCCTACGTTATGGGCCCCATGCTGGTAAAATAAAACCGGAGTATCTCCACTGGAGTAAAATAAGCTGTGAGGTCAGAATCCGGTTCCTTCATTTGGTAGGGGGGCGAGGGGTGGAGATGTGGTGAGAACTTCCTCCCGCTGAAGTCATTGGCAAAACTCCTTCAGGAGCTGAAGGGTAACGTTCACCTCAATACAGACAAGATGGCACATGACATCCAACTAGGGTTTAAGTGAGATCCGGTTTGGTTTGCTGAGGTGTTTTTTTCTGGGGGGTTTCTGTTTTAATCTTAGTAGAGAAATTAAAATATTTTAAATAACCAGCCCCCTCCCTCCCTCCAGCCTCCAGAGACTTTAGAAAGAAAGAGTGTGAGAAAATACTTCTTTAAACTATTTGTCAGGTTTAATGGATTCAGCCTTGCGATTCCTTGCCATACTGAGAATTCAATACGAAGGCAGATGCTAGGTCAGGCCCTAACAAACCTGAAGTTTCATTAGTTATAGAAGTAACAGTGATTGTGAACATTCCAGATACTTTATGAGCAACTTGTTGCGTTGTGGGATCTGTGTAGAGGTGAGGGTGACATGTTATTTTACCTTTTAATGTTGGTAATATCTGTCAAATTTGATTTTAGATTAAAACATTGGCTTAAATAGAATTTGTCCTTGATTCTAAGTTGATGTTTTAAAAAATCTTAACTGCATCCATTGACTTTGAGCAAAAGTAATTTCAGCAGTTCAGGAGAGGATTTTACTCTCACTTCTCTGATAAATTATACATATTGCTGAAAGGATTCAGTGGGGGCTACATAAGAGGAAAGTAATCAATAGCAATGCACTGCCAAATGTGTTTTGCCATTTGCCTAATCTTCATGTCTTATGTCAGAGTCTTTCATTTAATTTTGTCATTAGTATCTAAAACCTGCCAGATCTAAAATGCCACAATATTAATAAGGCGTTTTAAAAAATGACATTTAAATCCTTTTCTCTTCCCTCTCTTTGCAATGTTAATTCTAAAAAAATAAAAATAAAAAGGGGATAATCAATGTTATTGAGTCAAATGTTTTGGAAACAATGAATCTACAAACACTTGTATTCTTGCTGGAAAGATTGTCCAATATTCACAAACTTGATTTCTCCCAATTGCTATTTCCCCCCCCCAAAAAGCAGAAGTCTAAACTATCTATAGAAGTTATATTTGGCAGAGATTTTTTTCTTCCTATAATAGAGCATTGCACTGGTACTTCCCTTCTGCACAAAGTGTTAATTCTTATCCTCTGAGCCTGAAAATCATTTGTAGGCATGAAGGTCATTAATTTTAATTAAATGGAACTTTTTTTTTACACTTGCCAGAAAATGAGGATTAGTTTCAATGAGTTTCATTAAATAAACAGAGAAAATTAAAATTTATAATACATCTCTGAACAGATCTGAAATGGTCTCATCAAAAGTTTATTAGCTGGCAAGGAGGAACTGCCTCAGTGGTCTATAGCAAAGGATACACTATGAAAGTGTTCCTAAAGATTTCACCTGTTGACCAACATGTACGTGGACATAATTGCCTCCCCTTGCTGCTTGGGCCATGGAACTGTAGGTCAAGAAAGATACTTAATCCTGGTCTACACACACTATTTTGTTTAATTATACCTGTAACCTCCCTAGTGTGGATGCAGTTTTATCATTATAAAAGTGCATCAGTGGCATAGTTAAGAAGGAAATTTGGGTGGGTTTCCACTTACGGTGGACTGGCAGTGACATTACAGCAAATTATTTATATTGGGTATGAATGAATTTACTTAAATTTGGTGTTCACACAGGCTGAACAGGCCCATAATCCACCCAGGCCCAGCTGTGACTATGCCACTAAAGTACTCATAGAAGCATAGTTTATTCACCTTCCCTTACGGGAATAAAGAGTATAAACACATTTATACCAGTATAATTGCATTCATATTAGGGGCGTTGTACTCTTCTAACTTTACCAGTACAGGTAGAGATACAGCTTTCGGGTGTGGTAGGGTTACCATACGTCTGGATTTTCCCGGATATGTCCGGCTTTTTGGTCCTCAAATCCCCATCTGGGAGGAAATTCCAAAAAGCCAGACATGTCAGGGAAAATAGGGAGGGGTCGTGGGGCTTGGGTCCGGGCTGGAGCCAGAGCCGGAGCCTCTGGGGACAGCGGTGCTCGGCCGCTGGCCAGCGGTGCTCGGCCAGGGCCAGTGCCGGAGCCGCTCGGCCAGAACTGGGGCCCGAGCCGAGCTGGGCCGGAGCCGCCAGGGCCAGAGCCTCTTGGCCAGGGCCGGCCGGCCACCGGAGGGAGCCGCTTGGCTAGGGGGGTGGACTGGGCCGCGTGCCTGCCCCAGCTCCAGCTTACCTGCTGCCTCCCTGTTTCAGGCTTCCCGCGAACATTTGATTCGCAGGAAGTAAGGGTGGGGGAGGAGTAGGGGGCGGAGCTTTCGGGGGAGGGGCGGAGTTGGGGTGGGGACTTTGGGGAAGGGGCGGAGTTGGGGGCGGGGCGGGGCCCCGTGGAGTGTCCTCCTTTTTTTTAATTAAAATATGGTAACCCTAGGGTATGGAGAAGGACTTACCCTGCAAAGAAGAAGCATTAAACGCTGAGGGAATTGGGTGAAGGGATTGGCCCTGTCTTCTTATCTGGAAACTCCTAGTTCTCTTTTTATTTGTATGCAAGTTACAAAGTCAATATTTCTGTAGCCTGGGCTCAGAGTGTAGTCATCCCTCCAGTCCAGGATGCCCGGAGTGAGTGGCATGTGTGAGCATGCATTGTTGCTCCTGTTCTGTAGGGGAACAGAAGGCTTCAGTCTCCATGGCTGTCATTCATGACTTTTTCATCAACTCCAAATTCATTTAATTTTCTTTTTTGAAAGATCAAGGCCCAGATTTTTAAAGGTGTCTAGGCCTTGCAGCACTGAGTGTTGAAATGCCTGGCTCATTGAGGAGCCTAAATCTAATTTTAAAGGGGTTAGGCACTCAGGAACTGCAACACCTTTAAAAATTTGGCCCCAAAACAAAAAATGTTCTTGATGCTCGGAAGAGTTTTATTAGAAACTTTGAGAAAGAATGAGAGCACACAGAATTCACAGACTGAGATGAAAGGCATCACGCTCACGTGGGCCCTCTAGATCTTTTTTCTGTTCATTTGTTATACAAGGTAACATTTGTATTTTACAATTTTTTTTCATTCTAAGTATCTAATTCATTTTTGAATACGTTCACAGTTGCAGCTTCGACTGCTGCTTTTAGTTTAGTTGTTCATTCCACACGTTTAGTTACCCAGTGCATAAAGATTTCTCTCTTAGTCTCTCGTATTTCCCAACACTTTCCTCATAGTGAGGAGCTGAATCTCAAAATATCTGTAAATTCAATATAGATTCATAAATAGAGTTTCATCTGATTACTCCTGTATTAAGCCCAGTAGCTTGTATCTATCTAAAGCATAGCTTCCAGAAAGAAGGATATGTATCCAAAATGTTGGGTCATCAAAAGGACACACCAGAAGAAATATGGCACTAAAAGTAAGCTCTGTGTTTAAAACAACAACAACACCCTTCAGTCCTTAAGAACAATAGAACTGTCCCATGTCCTTAAATACCAATGGAAACAATTAAAAAAAAAAACATTTTGCTGCAGTATTTTTGGCACAAACATTGTCCAATTGGACTCATACATGAGAAATATCTAGTCAAATGCCTTCCAATTTTAATAATCTTAGATTATATTGGTAACAGTGTGGTTATATCATGAACAGGTGCAAATCAACATAACTCCAATTACTTCCACCAATTAAAATGAATGTATAATCTGAGTTTTGTCAGAAAAATATTAGGTTGGGTGTTTGTTTTTTGTTTTAATTTCAGGTCACTTTGCCCATCGCTAATTCTTCAGATTAGCTTCAGATTTTGCTAATTTCCTCTGGGTTGCTTATTTTCCTCTCTTGATTTCAAGCATTAAATAGAGACTTTTTCTAAAAATATATCCTATCCACTTGGAATGGATATGGAGCAGCCGTTCTTGACTAGTGTCCTACTCTTGATCTGACTTATGAATGTATGTCTGGAGGACAATCTTCTCAAATATAGACACCTCAAAGTTCTTGGGGTGCTGTATTGTGCCTCATACCACTCAGTGCAATAGCTGAAAAGAAGTTACCCATTTAAAATTATGCCATGACAATGGGAGGTCCATACTGTAATGCACATAACGTTCCATTCAGTATAACAAGTCACGTATCATTCTGTTCAAATCAGCTTGAACTTGCTTTGAGCCTCTCTTCTATCACTCACTGCGTACTTCCACTTAATTGCTCCCCTCTATGCATCTTTTGCATATCAGGGGTTTTGATGGCTGTGAAAATCAAAGCATCTGAATAACTCAGTCCTGCACTTAGATAGGATTATCATTATAGAGGCTATCCTGCCAACAATACCTCTACCTCAGTTGCTAACAATCCATTTAGTTCAGTCTGCTAAAAGATAGCTCCTTTAAATATTTCCTTTCCTTTTTGTGTTTGGCATGTTTGAGTCATTCGATTAATAATATACAGGGCTACATAAACATTCATGATAAGAAGAAAAAGGGTGAGGTGGCTGCTGCTTCTTTTTCATAGCAAATTTTAAATTATCCTTGATGCTAAAAGCCTCTCTTGGCACCATGTTTAAAAAACAATCTATGTAGCCGTCAGCCTCAAGACACGTGCAGTAAACGTTTTGCAAAAGCAAAGATAAAAAGAGAGCAAAGAAAAGAGTTACAGCAGAAAACATTTGTTGTTTTCCTCTGAGTCACTTTGGGCCCAAGAAACGATTGTGCTATTTAATATTCTTCCCAGTTAAAGGCTGATGTTACCTTTAAACAGGCTCCTGCAACTTGAGCAGTTCACTGTCATCTTGAAGCTTTTTTATAATTATACAATCTATTTCTGGAAGATACAAATGGATTTGTCAGCACCTTAACTGGGGGTGACATCAGAAGCTAAGCTCCGTAATTCTGTACCCTCTCCTATGGGACAGTTTCTGAATCATTGAGCTGGCTAGCAAAAGCAGACTCATATCAGCAGCTTAATATTTGTCTCTTTTGCAGGGCATTTGTGTTTTCTGGTATCATTTGTCTCTGAAGAACAATATCTGTAGTACATGAAAATACAGTTTTCTCTTCTACTCCCCACTCCCCACACTGCTGTCTCCTGAAGCAGCCACCTTGACACCATGTCCCCTTTTGTAACGTCTCTTTCTCCAATGCTTTCTCTATTAAAGAAAAAAATTCAACAGGGGGTTTCAAGTTTAGCAAAAGGTCAAACAAGCTATTGTAGCCTCAGGACAAATCTGCATGGGTTTTTCTTTTTTGTCAGACAAATCTTCTAACTCTTCTGAAGGGACCATGTTCTGGAATAAAGGCAATTAGGCCGTGAGAACGCCATTCTCACAGCTATCAGGAGAGATGAGGAGTTCATTGCTATGCATGTTTCAGTCAGAAGGGCTGGAAGGAAAATTCAGATCCCACCCGGTAGTTCTAAGATGTTATATCACTCCAATTGTGTGGAATTTTCTTTTGTTTTATTCCTGTGAACTGTGACTTAGTTTTCCAGTCTGAAGTCCGAGATATTTTAACACACAAGCAATAGGTTTGAAACAAGCATAATACTCCACTGTGACAACTGCTAAAATTACACTTGCATTCTAGCCCAATAGCAGCAGATCCCTGAAACTGATGGACTGCTAGGGAAAGGGCAACCACGTCTCTGGGTTTCCCCGCCTCTGTGCCTCCACCTTATGATGAGGGGAGCTGTGTGTATTGGGACAGAGGACTCTGCATAGGAATGAGCTCTTCTGATGATCCTCGCTGGCACCGGAAGGCAGGACCTGCTCCCTTCCCTTGGCTCCTTTGAGGTGTCCAGCCATGGCCTGACATAGCCTAACCAATAGCACTGTCCTATTTGAAATATAAAGTGAGTGTTAAAGCAAATGTACCTCCTGCCAGTCCCTTGATTATTCACAACTATCCATGTAACAGAGTAGCTCTCCTACACAAAGGTTTCATGCAGGACTTCTAACCCAGGGCTCTGAAATGCACAGTTCAGATTTTCACTAGGTGGCTTTGCAGCTGCAGCAGCAGGATGGTGTTAAATAGCCTAGCCGCTAAATCAAAGTACTTTCCCTTTAAATGAATGAGCGCATATGCACTGATTTGAGCTAGAGACCTACTTTAAGCCACTCTTAGGAAAGTTCCTTAGAATTGAACAGAGAATATCACTGATCTAAAATTCTATTTGGTGATTGTATCAATATTTTTAAAGGAAGTCATCGAACTTTCAGCCTCAGGGCAGAGGTGTTATGGTGGCTGCTACTTTTACACCCTTCCAATTCTGGGCGGTTCTGGGGCTGTCTGTTATTACACCAGCCTATCCCTGGCTGCCTCTGGGGAGCAGTGCTGCCTATAATCGCTGCAGATTTTGACCCCTGAATCCAGGAAAGTGTTAGGTTTGGTTATGAGCCACCTTTGCTTCCTTCCATCTGAGCTGTGTTGAGTGTGAGCTCAGGATTGAATCCAGAGACTTTTCAGTGCCTAGCAGTGCATGAGAATAAAAAATGAGCAGCTGTTCCTGGTGTGGAACAGTCCTTTGGAACAGCTTCACTTGGTTCTGAAGAGAGGATTCATCAGACCTACTCTTGGCTAAAGAAGGACCCTGTGATTCAGGATCTTGAGGGAACTGTGAGGCGTAAATCTTACAGATTGCTTCATTACAAATGGCTCCTCTCTTTTCTATAATTCAGGAGACACTATAGTATACACCATGGACAAATCTGTGTGTGTGTGTGTGTGTGTGTGTGTGTGTATTTAATTACCATGGTGTATACTATAGTGTTTCCAGCATTACAGAAGAGAGGAGCCATTTGTAATGAATGTTAAACGGTTTCTTTATTGACACTGTTGGATGCAGATGGACTCTATGGCTCTCATTCTGTGCCACCTAGTGTCATCACATAGGGTCTCTCTCTCTCTCCTGGACTTCTGCTAGCAGGTGTGGATGGATCTGCTGACTACATGCATGTGTTATTTGGTTTATAATTAGTCCAAAAGTGTCCAAAGTGTCTCTCACATTCCATATGGAATCTATTCTTTTATTGCATAAAGCAACCAGCTATGCTGGACTATGGTCATTGTTTTGCGGCCCATGATCGCACTGTACAATAGTTTAGGACAGGAAGTGAAGATTACCCTATCCAATTGCAGAGGTACATTTCTAAATTACTACAAAACCCACAAAATATCAACTGCATCTTTGGCTGATTTTCACTTCAGTCAAGGTATTCTCTGACTGAACACAAATCTTAGCTTCAGCCATTTACTGAAAAGCTAATGTCTGTAAAATGATTTAGCTTCAACACTCACAATCTTGTTCAAAAGCATTGACCTCTGTCCAGACCCTCCTTCATGTCAGATAAACCATTCTCTTGGTGAAATACACTTTGACATTCACAGCAAGAAATTGCCCTGCATGCCCCACATTTTGTAGGTGAATTATGGTCTCTATTCTCTTGGAAACAAAACGATAGATTGATTTGAAACTAAATATATTGTGTGAAACTTTCAATGTTTCTCCTTAACTCAGTCTGTAATATTAGTGATTTGTAGCGTAAACTTTTTTGCTTGAATACTCTCCACATTTTGCATGTACAAATACCATTCCTCTCTCCCCCCCTCCTGCTCCTGCCCTCCCCTACTCAGATGACTAGGTGTGCAATTACCAGATTTGCAAAAACACCTCTTTGCACATGTCGACTGAGGCCCCTACAAGTAATATCATGTCAGTTAAGGAGAACATCTTATTAAAAACATAAAATAAAGATAAATTTTTCATATGATGATTAACATCTGTACTTATTATAGTAATAATTTGGGAGAGTAACCTGGATATATCTTTCAGTGAGCACATCTGGACCTTCTTGAGGCCTCGAACTCTGGTAACGTGCTGGGTTTATTGTGACCTCACCTCTTATCATGGAAGATAGTCCATCAATGGCTATTAGCCAACATGGTCAGGGATGCAAGCCCATGGTCTGGCTGTCCCAAAACCTCAGACTGTTAGAAGCTTGGACTGGACGACAGGCGATGGATCACTTAATAATTTCCTGTTCTGTTCATTCCCTCTGAACCATGTGGCATTGGCCACTGTCAGCAGACAGAATACTGGACTAGATAGACCATTGGTCTGATCCAGGATGGCTGTTTTTATATTCAGAAAGGTGGTACTGAAGCAGTGGAGAAGTTCCTAATTTCATACTTTCAAAGTGGTCCCCAATGTCTCCCACCAATAATCACTAAGGAATAGTGTAACCAGACAGACTGCCTCTCCTTCCAGTAGCCATTCAAGTGCTAATCCCTGAATGATCAAGTAAGACCTGGATTTTCAATACAGAGCCATAAATATTTTGATCAGCGACTGTCTCATATTAGTGGAAAAGGTGAAACTGAGCAGCAAATTGAATTACTGCTGTAAAAAATATACCTCTGTCTCAACCCTCTTTCCTTAATTATGTAGGCAAAAAAGCTAGGGAAAGAACTAAAGAGTAAAATTTTGAGCACCCACTAAAATGTCTTCCTGTTAGGATTCCAGTTAAGCAAGAGACAAGTCGAAGTACAAGAGCTGACCACTAAAATAAACAGTGTAAACTAGTGCCCAAAAGCTGAGAGGAGAATATGCATCTAGCTGTCTAATCTGTATATCTAGTCTCTCATATTTTTGTTATCACACCTGTTCTCCTAAGCCTGAAATGAATTAAACACTGAACTGGTAAGTAGGAGTAAATTCACTATATGGTTGTCTGCACATACTGTGGGTGTAATTTAACAGTGATGCCTCAATGCCTTTCAAAGTGGTATCTCACTTAGAAAAAAAAATGAAATAGATAGCAAGCCAGAGGTCTGCAGCAGTATGTCAAGGTACTTTATAGAGCCAAAGAAAACTATAAAACAAACAAACCAAAAGGAAAAAAACCCAAAACCCTGACAGCCAGAAGAAATGGACTGCCTCAAGCACCATTCTCTTGACTTATGTGATTCAGTATGCCACCTCTAAAAATACATTCTGTCTGGAATTTAAAAGACTTGCATAAAGGCACAACTGGGTTTTCATTTAAGTGTCTTTTACTGATGTCTTTTTAAGTGCGCAAGTGCTACCCAGTTGTATGTCTCACCTGATAAAAGAGACAAGGTGGGTGAGGTAATATCTTTTATTGGACCAACTTCTGTTACCCTCACCTACCTTATCTCTCTAATACGGACTAACACGGCCACAACATCACTTGATTTTAAAACAAATGAGTACACCATCTAAATAGAAGCCAGACATAGTAGGCTTAGGGCCAAATTCTGCCAATAATGTGATGTAAAGTGCCTGCAGTGTACCACAGGTTTTGGGCAACACACTTAAATATTGTGAAGAGAAAAAAAGTAGCACAAAGGGACCTTTAGAAAAGTTAGAAATATGGGTAGGAAATAAAAATGAGAATGTAATTGAGATGTAAGTTCATAATTATGGGGACAAATCAACTGAAACATACTCATTTGATGGGAAGGAGAAAGCCTGGGCTGGATACTTAATGGCATGATTTTGCCAATTCCTGGTTTGCACATCAGGATTTTCATGCATGGAATAGAATCTAGTCCTTGGAAAGCAGCAATGCTGTAAGAGATGTAGGGGATGAATAAGAGACCTTGGGTGGCAGTGCACAGCCAATTAGACATGAGTTCTCAGTGTAGTATGTTGTCAAAGAAAAACAATGGAAGAAAACCCATCCCTGGTGTAACTCTGCTGAAGTCATTCAGTTGCCTACAGATTTCTGGTATTTAAATACAGAGAATTGAATGCAGTATCTGGGTGCAGTCTCACCAGTGTCTTTTGAAGAGGGATTACTATTTTGTTAGGCTACATCAACACTACCCGCCGGAATCGGCAAGTAGAAAAATCGATCTCTCGGGGATCGAATTATCGCGTCTCATCGGGACGCGACATTCGATCCCCAAATCGATGCTTGTACTCCACCAGCGGAGGTATGAGTAAGCGCCGTCGACGGGGGAGCTGCGGAGGTCGATTTGCCGCTGTCCTCACCGCGGGGTAAATCGGCTCTGATATGTCCAATTCAGCTACGCTATTCGTGTAGCTGAATTTGCGTATCTTAAATCGACCCCCTCCCCGTAGTGAGGACATAGCCTCAGTCTATAATCTGATGCTTTTGCATATGCAGCCAAGCTCCATCCCTGTCATATTCCACTGATTTACAAGCATTCTTTTCAAGCATACCTAAATACCAGGAAGCTATGTATTGCAGTGAAGTCAGAGAAGTGGAACAAAAATGATTAAGGAATTTACATCGGAGGAGAGATTAGAAGAACAAAATATGTATAAACAATGACTAAGTGCGGATGTGATAACCAGCTACTAGGGTTTGAAAGATGTAAATGCCAAGAAGGGAGAAAAATGTTTAGGGTTTCAACAGGTGTCTAGTTAAGAGTAATGGGATGAAATGAAGAGAGGAAATCTTTCAGCTGATTCTCCAGAAACTTTCCTAATGCTGAGACTGATTGGACTGCTGAATGGTCCCCAGTGAAAGCCCTACTGCTGGAGTCTGGGATTTTCGAAGGAGCCTAAGGGTGATAGGCACCCAGACTACATGACAGTTGGGCAGTTAGTCCCAGATTATTAAAGGTATTTAGATATTTCTCTATTCAGTCCTGTAAGGCCTAAGTCCCATTTTCAAAGGTTAGGCACTTATTGATTTTCAATAAGACTTAGGCTCCTAATGCCTATGTCACCTTTGGAAATGGGAGTTAGCCATTTAAGTGACTTGGGCCTTGATACGCTGAGTGGAGTAATATCTAAATATCTTTAAATATACCTATGGGTCTTAACTCACATAGGCCCCTTTGAAAATCCCATTCTTAGTCAATTAGAACTGATGTGGGCTGCAGAATATACTGTAGGGAACTATCCTGTGCTATCTAGGATGAATGATCTAATAAGGTTTTGTAACTGTTTTCACCATCCATGTCAGGAGTCAAGGACATTACAGACTCTACTAGATGCGTAGACACAATGGACCAAATTCATCCCTAGCGTAAATCCATAGCATTCATTGGAGTAACAGAAAGGATGAAGTTGGACCACTAGCTAAGGACATGACACAGATTGATGTGCAGATCATGAGTTCAAAGTGGCAATAGACAAAGCTACTTTCAGCAGTCCCCACACCATGTTTATTTATGAATCAGGTGTAATCAGCAACAAACTGCCCATTCATTTAACAAACTGTATTGTATAAGTGGAATGAAAATATCCTAATTGGCTTCTCCTAGGTGAATATGTTGTTCTTCTCTTTACAGTCCAGACCTTAATTAACACGATTGTTTCCTACTAGTGTATTTCAAAATTCTGGTTACATATGGGTGAATTTGGATTTACAATAATCTGTCTAATCATTAAACCTTACTAAGTGAAGAGATGCTTAAATCAGGCAAAGTCAAAGAGAGTTCTGTGGAGAGTTTGGCGAAAAGAGTTGATTAAAAGTAAAAAAAAAGAAAGTTGAAACAAACCGCAAGGAACTGTCCTGTAGAATAGAATGAGGTTGGAACTGACAGGCTTCAATGGGAATACTTGTATTTAAAGTTAAAGGTGTGAATAAGTCTTTGCAGGATTAGGACCTGTGAAAGGATGTAAACCCCACATAGACGAACAAAGGATTAAGAGGCATCTGAGGGCTCTATTAGCCCACCTTGCAGCATTTGGAAGGTGTGTCAGGCTTGATTTGTTATCAGCCCCAGCTGGGGAGGAGTAGAGTCTTCTTCATAAAGGAAGGAAGTAAAAGCTACTGGGAAGGTCCAGGAAAGTGGCCCAGGAAGGAGAAGGTTACAGTGCCTTACTCTGAGAAAGGAACGATGGGGAAGCTCTAGGAGTGGGGCTAGACCCCACAGTAGGCCCTGAGAAAAGCGCAAGGCTCCAGAGAAGTAGCCCTCGGAGTGGGTGTTCTACAACAGGGAACCCAGTGGACTGAAAGCTCAGATGGGTGGAGGCTGCTTTAGTTGCATTTGGTTTGTCTGGTTTCTGCATTTTGTTGGGGGGATGTCAGGGAAGAGCCTGGGAGCCCACTACCCTGAGAGATGAGTAGGACTGCAGAGGAGCCCAGAATGGGTGGAAGATGCTGTGTTGAGAATTAGAGTTGTGTGAGGCACTGTGTGTTTTAGATACTGATATCTCAGTAGGGGTAAGGCTTTAAGGTGATCTGGCCAGAAGGCTGATTCATGATTCACTCTTCTACAGCGCCTCAGTAATGGTTTAAAAGTTAATCATACTGTTTGAACCAAAAAGACCAGCTTCAGCTGAAGCGTTGTGTAAAGCAGGGTTCTTATTTTATTCCTAGTGGAATGGACCATGCTTCACTTTAGAGAGAGAGGAGTGGGTTCTCCCTTGTCAATTAGACTGTCATTGCTATATTAACAGTTGTCAGTGAATAACTATAATTCTCGCTTTCCTACTGTGGTGCTCTTCCTTCCAGCTTTGCATATGAGGAAATGCACAGTAACATTCTTTTTCTCGGTGATGAATTTTTGTTTTCTGCAATCACGTGGCCACATCCAATAAATAATACAAACGACACACTCAGGCCACGTGCGCAACATTAAAAATAAATCAATAATGCCTTGTTCTGCAGGGAGCACAAACAAGTGGTCTGATCCTGCAAGATGCTGGGTGCCTCCTGCTAGCTGTTGAGCTTCCCCAGCTACAAATGGTATCAATGGGATTGAATATGTCAATGTTTTGTTTGAGACCTGTCAGGCCTCAACTCTGGTGTGTCCAAGGGAGAATATTCCAGGCCCTGCCTCCTGTCCTCTCAATGTTATCACTGGGGATAGTCCCTCAGATTTCAGGTATTATAATAGATGGACGCATATATGTCCTGATCCTATATTCCTGATTACCCTTTTAATGGCCTCAGTGGGTAGGGAATAGGGTGACTAGATAGCCAGGGTGAAAAATCGAGATGGCGGGCAGGATAGGGGGATGGATGTAATAGGCACCTATATAAGACAAAGCCTCATATATCAGGACTGTCCCTATAAAATTGGAACATCTGGTCACCTAGTGCAGAAGATTCTTTTCCCCCCCATCCTCTGGACCACAAGATCCCTGTGCTAGGATCATGTAGGCATTTACCACTCAGTCATTTTCTTTACTGGGGTAGGGTTCCAAGTCTTTTGTTTTTGCAATGTGATGAGTTCAGGACTCCAGTGTTGCCTTTGTTGACTTATGGAATGTACATGCTGCAGCAAATGACATGTGTGGATCCAGTAAAAGACAGTCATTTTGATCAGTGACCTTTCATTTCAGTTGCTTCCCCACACACATGTCTAATGTGTACATTCAAACCACCACACCAGCCACTGAGATTGAAAGCTTAGGGTTCTCCAAAGGCTAGAGGGGCTTCTTTGCCACAGGGATGAGCAGTTTGGGAAAAAAAAAAAACACTGGAAACGCAACTTGTGTGATTTATGCCTCTAAGTCCTGATCCCAAATCCACTGAAGTGAATAGGAGCCTTTCACTGACTTCAGTAGGCATTGAATCAGACCCCTAATTCCCAGTGCACCTCCTGGAGCCTGCTGTGCCTTGGATCCCGTGCTGTTCATTCTTAACTTGTGATTAGTGATTCTGACTTTCTCCTGGATCAGCTGCCATCCCTGCAACAAACTATAAGGTCAGTAGGTTCCCATCAGCAGAGATGACAACACCTGTCCTCTACCTCTTCAGTTAGCAGCCTTTTCATCAAACCACACCAAACAGTAACTTCCCAGAACATCTACTAGTAATGCACAAACTGAAGCAATCACTTCATTAACTGGTGCAGGGACCCCTGTGTCTCAACCACTACTTGAAAGCACCCCACAGAAAAATCATTTTGTTTTTGTCCTAATGATGTTTGCCTTGTACAAGCAGCACAGATGTGGATTTGTTCCTGTTGTTCTTTAACAGCCTGGTGCTGCAGTTATTCATTGATGTCTTGGGCTTTCATATGGTGGTGAGATCTGAATTAATGAGGAACCATTGCAGATGGCTTTGAATGCCTTTTACAAAAAATAATCTTTGCAGATTTTTTGGATTTATCATAGAAAATAAAATAATATTTAAGATACTTAGGGGGACAATAAAATTATATCAGCTGAAGTTAGAATTAAAACTTGTTTCAGGTGACTAAGGGCTCCTGAGATCACGTCACTAAGCCAGGATATTATAGTGGCAATAGTTTCATTAGGGGAAGGTTTCATACAAGAACTCAGAGAATGCAACCTACTCTGTGTGGAAAGAAGTTGGATTTTCACGGACATGTTCCTGTTTGTTGTGTGCACTTCTCTATCATTGAAAAAAAAAATCCCATGCCACAACAGAACCATGATGCTCATGAAAAGGTGGTACATCTTGTTCAGAACAGCCAAGATGGATTAAAGTGCCAGTCTGGACTGATGTGATATACAACATTCAATATAAAACACCATTATGGACTGAAGAAGTATGTTTTATGGCCCCTGAGAAATGGCATGAATGCACTGGTGGAAATCTATTATACTGTGTGAGGGGAGAGGGGAGGAATGCCCACAGTGTTCATAAAGAGTGATCATTATAATTTCATACTTTATCCAATATAATCAGTGCAAGGCATATGGTACATAAATAAAGTGGCCAGAAAATGCTGCCAGTTCATGGGATGGAAATATTGAGTGAACCAGTGAGGAATTCAGGATTATAGAGAAGTTCAAGATATTTACTCCCAACTTTTACGTCTTCAGAACTTGCTCTGACACAGTGATGAGCTGCCAATATTTTAACAAGGGCTTCTATAAAAAACTTCTCACTTAGCCCATGATAAATCAGTATCTCAGGGGTGCATGTGCTGCAGAGAGGAGGGGGGAATCTTATTTGTTTCCCCATGTAAACAAAGCACATTTTCATCATAACTAAAGGAAGAGGTAATGCCACAAGGCAGAAGCTCATTCTGGGCAGTATTTGCTAGAAATGTTCCTGGAAAATATCCTGGATATATTACAGCACAGTGTTCAATGAGCATAATTTCAAGTAGCGTGTGGGGGTGAGAACTTGTGTAGGTGGATCTGTGTGTACCTCCTTGGGAAATCTCTTGCAGATACATGTCTTTGGTGCAATCTGATCCATTCGAAAGGGAAACAATATGCTCTTCTGAAATATATGCTGAATCTCAGGAATTCTGTCAGGTATGTCTCCAGAGAGGCAGTGAACTCCACCGGTGTCTGGGAAATCACTCCAACCTTTGGTAGCAGAATTATAGCTGTGGGCTTTTGAGAACCCTTAAGAGCCTCCTCCCGCCCATCACAATTCTGCCACAATCAGCCATTGCTGGAGTTTCAGGAGAGGTTCTTGCAGGCAAGCAGACTGCACTGAGCAGATACAGTGTATTATAACGGATGGAGTTTTATATCTTCTGTGATCTATCTAATCTATCTACCTACACACACAGAAACTTGACTATCAAATGTATTGCTAATTCCTGAGATTGATTCTATAGAACTGTCTCAGAGTCCCTTTAACCTACGTTCCCTTGTGGGTGCATCCATCACAGACTAGAAGATCTTGCTGTCAGCCCTTCAGGGCTTGTGGCAGGATGTTCTTACAACAGGGGGAAGGGGGGGTTTGGAGTGGGGGAGTGGGTTCAGAGCTGGGGCAGGGGATTGGGTGTGGGAGGGGGTGTAGGCTCCGGCCGGGAGGCGCTTACCTCGGGCAGCTCCTGGTCGGCGGTGCAGCAGGGCTAAGGCAGGGTCCCTACCTGCCCTGGCTCTGCGCTGCTCTGCTACCTGAGGTGGCCAGCATGTTCGGCCCCAGGGCGGAGGGGCCAGGCCACTCTGTGCGGTGCACGCTGCCCATGCGCACAGGTGCCGCCCCCACAGCTCTCATTGGCCGCAGTACCACGGGCTGTGCGCAGAGATTCCCTGAACACACTTGCCTAGGGGCCGCAGGGGCATATCAGTGAGCTAGCGTTCACAGCTCCAGGCCCAGGGATGTGTGTGAGTGCCAAGGCTCGGGGACTGGTGTCCAGTCCACGGCGCGGAGACTTGCCACGAGCCAGATGAAAAGAAGCTGCGGGCCGCATCCGTCCCACAGGCTGGCGAGGCCCCCCTTAGCCCGAGGCCCTGAGGCTGCAGCCCTTAAAGCCCCTGCTTAATCCAGCCCTGATGGGGATACTGTATTTCCTTTGGTGCTGGGTGGAGGTGGGAATAGTTTAGCTTGTTGGTAACATTAGTTAGGCCCAGAATGCTGTGTATAAAGGCTTGATCATACACTTGAAAATAACTAAAATAATTCTAGGGGCTCACATTTTCAAAAAATTTAGGGCACAACTGTATGGTCTAACTTTTATCACAATTACTTGATGTTCTTTGTGTACTATCATTGTGGGTCATTTTCTCCTGCGGTTGCAGAAATTGCTCACAAAGCTGTAGGTGCATAAAATTTGGCACATACATTATTAGAAAATCTGGCCCTAGATATTTATTGTTGTGCTTTCTGCAAATTCTAACTCAGTTGTTATTTCCCTGGGATACTGGAAATGCAAACATGCTGAGACAAATCATATTGTCTTAAGATACATTCATTCATTCTTCAGAATGAAAAGCTTTTTATGATGTTAAATCTGTTAATCTGGATTGCGTATTGTATGGGTCGTTTCCTAGCTCCCACTGGGCAGGTGTTCACATTACAGAGAAGCACCACAGTGGATACTAACCGGAAAACTGGTCGGTAGGCTCAGTAGAGAGGCCAAGGTCTGAATGAGTTGCTGAGAATGAATTATCCTCATACTCTTACAGTTAGTCTCTCAGTGTCATTGCCGAGACAAACTACTTAGCATCATGAGGAAGCTTGCACTACCACTGCCCATTCTGTTCCTGCCGGCTGGCTAAGCAGAGGGCTCAGTGTAGTGGTGCCAGTCCAGCACTGCTGCTAAATGTTAAATTCACACCCACACATTTAAAAAAAAAATTGCCCAGCTCTAATGGCCCTACCAATGTGCACACCTGATGAGAAGGGGACTATGGCTAATATAGATTATGAACTCCTTGGGGCAGGGGACTGTCTTATTGTACATTGCGGCAAGGTACCTCCTTTGCCTCGTTGGGCTCAGTGTTTCCCCCGCTGGCAGTGCGGGGGGGCTGGAGTAAATCGGTCCCACTCCGGACAGTTTTTATTTCTCGCTTGGTTTTCTTTTCTGATGTTTTACAAGTGGGCCCAAGCAGCACTCAGCAGCCGCATGAAAGAAACCAATTCATAACACACAAAAAGGGAATAACTTCCCCTGCCTCCTCTCTGGGGTGTTCCCTTGTTATGCTGGGTTCCGATGCCAGTCCTTCCCCAAACAGGCAGTTAGTTTGGTTGCTTCCCTTGCAGGGAGGAAAACAGCCTTCCACTCAGGAGAGGCATTTTCTCCCTGCAGCCACTGCCCTTGCTGCAGCTTCTCTCTCTCTCTCTCTCTCCCCACCAGAAGAGGGGATTTAAAAAGGCAGCCCTTAATTGGATTCAAATGTCCTTAGCTGACCTGAGGTAACCTCTTTTTCAGTTCATAGAGAAAAGGCCTTTATCATTCTAGGGCTGATATGCCTTCCACCACTCTCTTACAGCTGTTTGGCCTTTGTCGCAATATGTGCATATATACAGTGCCTGATCCTCTGGTCCTCCATCATGTCTTTTAATACTGCCATAATCTAAAAAACCCCAATATTCCAGCCCAAAGGCTCTAGCAGCCACCGTGTAGTAACCTGGGTGTTGTGCTTCTTGATCCTAGCTTGAAAGCAGATAAACTTTGCTAACTCTCCATTCCTGGTGAATTTTGCCCCGATCCAGCAAAACTCATCAGCATGTGGTTAATTTAAGCACATACATACTTCCTAGGGGCTATTTGTGTGCTTAAAGTTAAGAACGTACTTATGAGCAGGATCAGGGCCTTTGTGCATACAAGCAATATTAGCTGGGCTTGTTGGTGTGAAATGAATTTAATCTAGGGTGAGTGGAGGAAGCCTGTCAGGTTAGGAGAAGTAGGGTACCTACTCTTGCATGTCTAATTATTATGCCTGCCACAAAGTTTACTGAATTTTGGCCTTAGGGGTCGTTGAGCTCAAGTAAATAGAATCTTCAGACCCCTAGGGATAATAGTGTTCTCCAGTGTCATAATCAGTTTGGAGAATGAGTTTTTGCTACAGCTTTAAAATGGGGCTTCAAATGCTGGTGGAGTTAATAGGATTTTACATGTGCTATGAATTTTCTGAACCTATCTGCGCTGTTGTTTGACATGCAAAGTGTGATGTTGTCTTTTTATTAGCAGCACTTCATGTCCAACATATCTCCCTCCTAGCATTGAGGATAGACATCTTAAAAGCAAATTGTAATCGAAATTCTGAGCAGGATGAGATGAGAATTAGCTGCCTGTCTAGTGCTTTTCTATTTATCTCCAAATGTCAGCACTCCGCACTGGAAGTTTGATAGGGAGGCATCTGCTGTTCCAGACTAGAGAATTAGCAAGCATGAGAAATGGGGTTGGGAGGACCGGGGACTAATTGAATCACATTGCTTGACAATACTGTGGAATATGCTCATGGAAGGCCAAAAGAAGTAAAACGTGTTACTGCAGCAGGAAGGACAGTCATGATAATTTCCAGATAAGTCCTTTATGCAAATTCTTATAGTATCTAATACTTGTGCTACAGCAGACACCCTGTAGATAGCAAGTACCATACACTAAACCAGTTACGTTGTAGCTGAATTTGATTTTGGTTATTTGCACAATGGTGATTTCTCAAATGACAATTCCCTGAGGTAGTTGTGATGGTATTTTCAGGATTGACCTATGGTGTTTTTATCAGTCTCAAAAGGTAACAAAGGCATGGCCTGTGTTAGCACCAAGAGTGGTTGTAGTTTACATTTGATATATATGGTTTCAGGCTATTGTGGACAGGTATGAGATAGTATACAGAAATAAGTCTCCCCTCATGTCTCAATGGCTTATGAAGCAACATGAGTAACCATAGTAGTAAAAGATCTTGAAATAGAGTAACTGAAATAACCCACTACCAAAAGTTGCTATTGCTTTTAAAGGTTGTATAGGAGGTTTCACTAGACTGCAGTGGTGGTGAGTGATAATTCCATACTTGTCATGATATCTCATGATGGTCCATGGGACTCCAACGCATCTCCATTAAAATAAATTTTTCAGAAATGAATAGCATAAAATATTACATTTTACTGTCGTGTCGTGGATTAGTATTAGAATCTGGTGTTAGATAGAACGGGCCACACAAGTATTTAGAGTAGACAGGATTACCAACAGAAATAAATCATTTGTGTTCATGGTAACTTGTGGACCCATTCATGTGTATAATGTTTGGAACTGAAATTAAGAAGTGTCAGTAATCCTAAAACATAGTCAGGACTCTTCACGGCACTAAGAGAAGAGTTAGACATTCATTTTTCCAATCTGTACATATTTTGGCTTAGTATATGTCATCAATTAAGCGTCAGATGTTACAGAAATTCTCACGCCTCTGCTTTACTTCAATAAAGCAGCCCCAAGGCAATTATTTGATGCATCTGTGGATTGGAGACCTCTTTTCTTTCTACTTGGGTACTAAAATGTCAGCAGTAGCTCTGTGGCTAAAACATAGGTAAATTGATTCCTCTAAAATTAGTATTCTCTATTTTTCTTTCCCATCTACGTCCGCTCCGTTTTAAATGGCAGAAATTCTCCAAGTTGTGCTTCCCGTTTCTCTTTGGAACGTTGTTTATCTTACTAGTATAGCTACTTGTAAGAGTATATACAAATTGGTTAAAATGTAGAAATTAATGAACTCTTACTAATGCAGATTATCCTTATTATTAGATCACATTCTGGCAAATTTATAAAATTTGCCCTAATAGTATCTTTATGCAGATCAGTAATAGTATGTCACAGGTCAGATCCTAGCGTTCATTGCAAAACTTAGTCTTTTAGGGTAAAATTTTCAAACACACCTAAATGACACAGGAGCCTAAATCTCATTTTCAAAAGTGACTTCAGATTCTAAATCCTTTGAAAATTGTCACCTTTAATGGCATGACTCCAGCGCCTGGCTATCAACTCTAAGTAATCACATTGTCAAATATTAGTCTTGTAATTTTATGTACAAAATGCAAGTTCAATTGTGTGCCTTTTTCACAGAATTTCTGAGCTTGCATATGTAAAACAGGGGAACTGTTTGTGCAATTAGGTACTATTAGCTATGTACTTACACCGTTACCTGACTTGCAGGAGTAATCACAGTAAATGTATATTTTTAGAAAGTCACTATATGCCTTAACGTTTTTGAAAAGTATTAACCTAGGAGTCAAAGACTATACAACCTAATTTTATCTCTCATATAGGTTTGTTTCAAAGCTTTAGCTTCTGTGAAACATATTTATCCTATGACTTGCATGGCTAAGATGTGGTTACTGATTCAGTGTCGCTTTTAAGATACAGTATATGAATGAGAATGTATCCTTTTCCCTTACAGAAAGTCTTATAAAAGTCAATAGGGATGAAGTTTGATAGTTTTATAGAATATAGTCTAAAACCTATATAGTTTAATAGCTAATGAGGTATTTCCTCTATTTTTAACCTTCCTCTGGAAGTCTATAGCACTAGAATGTTGTTCTTCTCTCATATGGTATTTGAAAAGCAAATGGGATTATAATTGAATTTTAAGATTTGAAAGACATTATAATGCTCTGGGTAGCTAAGTGGATCCCCCTTTCCCACCACTGTAAGCATGAATGGGGCAGTTGTCTCTAATGTGTCACACAGTTTGTACCTCATCACAATCATAATTTGGTAATTCTTTGATTTTTCTGTTTGTGGAGGAGATATCCACACCTTCCGGACATTGTCTGAATGCAGTTGAGTGCAGTCCACTGCCTACAGGGAAGGCAGAATCCTGGGACTGTTACAGTCCAAAAAATGGATAAGATAACTAGAGACAGGACATAATTTTCTATTAAATTCAATAGAACTTCCCCGTAAATAATTAGTGTTGAACCATACTGTGTTATATGAAGAGGCTTTTATTAATGTACCATAACAAGCATCGTTATTGTGTGAAATATTCTAGGTCCTGATTTAGTATCAAGTAGTAATCCTGTAAAACAATTCTGCCCCGTGAGTTCTCCAATGTTTAAGTTCAATACATTAATTATAAAGCTTTATCTACTGGAATCATATAATAATGTATCTGTCTTGGATAGATAGCAGTCCAATAACATCTAATGCATTGTGTTTTCTCATTTGGGAATATGAGAAAGCTCTTCCTTATGTTAACATTCAGAGCTTTCTAACTCATAAATTCATAAAGAGAAGCTCTTTTTTATTCAGACTCAGATATCACTGTGATGGGTTCCTCCCAGGGTGCCACCTGGAAGTGGGGTACCACTGAGCCCTCATGACCCATCAGCCTGGGCTCACTTTACACTGTACTGCTGTGTCCAGCCTGCCAAGCCCTCTCCCAGGCTCCAGCCTGCACTTTAACCAACACATATATAGGTAGGGATGCACCCAGCTGCTGTTCCATACAGATGCTGTGATCAGCTCTGCTTGGAGAGGCTTCAACTAAGAAACTTCCCAGCTACTCAGGCACGCACCCCCCCTCTGGAGTGTAACCCCAAAATTATACCATCTTGCACTGCACAGGGAACTGTACAGGGTAAGTTCATGAAATTTGCCCCCTCCCTCAATGTGGAGAGGAAATATACAACAGCTTTCTGCCCCAAGTATGACTTCCACACACTGGTTTTAGACAAAGCAAAACAAGTTTATTAACTACAAAAGAGATTTTAAAATGATTATAAGAGATAGCAAACAGATCAAAGCAGGTTATCTAGCAAATAAACAAAACATGCAAACTAAACTTAATATACTAAAGAGATTGGATATGAATAGCAGATCCTCACCCTAAGTAATGATACCCGCAGGCTGCAGATTCAGAAGGGACAAGCTGCACTCGCTTACAGGTTGAAATCTCCAGGTGTTCCATTCACAGGCTAAAAATCCCTTTAGCCTGGGTCCAGCACTTCCCACAGTTCAGTCTCTCTGTTCTTAGGTGTTTCCAAGAGTCTCTTTGGGTGGGGAGTCACTGAAGAACCACGTTGATGTCACTTCCCTGCCTTAAATAGCCTTTTTCTGAAAGCTTGGTTCCCACACCAGTCAGTGGAAAAACACGGTTATCCCAAGATGGAGTCCAGCACCAGGGGACCTGATCACATATCCCTGTAGGGTCACAGCAGGCATAACTCAGAGGCTGTTTGTAGCATTCTTAGGAATGCTCCCCCCTCCAGAGGGAGATAAGCTTCTTCTAAGGCCTATTGTTTTCTCCTGATGACTCATTACCCTGAATGGGCCCTTCCCAGACAGCCATCTAGACTGGGAGCCTTTTGCCTAGTGGGCATTCCCCAGGTGTAAACACATTAGTAATACTGATATACAGTCAATATTCCTAACTTCAGATACAAAAATGAGACACGCGTACGAATAGGATAATCATATTCAGTAAATCATAACCTTTCCAATGATATCTCACATGACCTATATTGCATAAAATACCTCAGAATTATGCCATGATCATATCATATATAATATCACTGTGAAGAATATGGGGTGCAGTGTCACAATCACAATCAGCAGATATTCCTCTTCCCTCTTTCCCTAATCATCCACTAGCTATTTGTGTGCATTGGAACTGGGTAGTATCCCTTTCAATAGTTTGAGCCCTCAAGTGGACCTTACTGTCTTCTTTGTTTCAGAAGGGACCAGAACGATGCCAGAGTAGTAGTATGTATATGTAGTTAGGACTTGCATGCTGTATTTACTTACATGGGGGTTATTTGGTACCCTGGTGTTCCTATGTGGTTCCTTCATGTTACATCTGTGTGAAGAGCAAAAGCATTGTTACAGCACTTTCTATACATTTTCTTCTGCGATGGAAGAGAAATTTTCTGAAGATAGTGTCTATTACATCACTGGTTTTACATGATTCTGCGTGCCGCTTGCCATGTGAATTGGTGAGGTACACAGGGCTGTGTGGATCCTCCGCACCAGGGTGAATTTTTACGTCATTTCAAGCAGCATCCATAAGTCCAGCGGATCCTTTAACTAGTTCAAGAGCTTCATGTGCGCTCTCTCACCAAAGAGAACATCTCATAAACAGAGCATGTTTCTAACCTATTGTATTCACCTTCAGCTGACACTGAAGTCAAGGAGAGTAGCATGTGTTTAGCACGTCTGGAATACAGGTCCTATAGGTCTATCTAGTGTAGTGAATGTCTTTCTGATTTTTTGAGCTATGCGTCAGGCTGCACACGTCATTTAATAAGTTAATTCATTAACACCTTCTAAATGCTGTGATTAAGTGGTTTTTACTCACAAATCATCTTTTGTGGGGTTATGAAAATACTGATATGGCTTCTGTCTTCTCCATTCAAAGACATCCATTTTGCTCAAGATCGAGGTACCTTGGGAAGGCAAGAATGGAGGAAGCTTGTGTTGCACTATGACCTTGGGTGGGATCAAACCTAGAACAAACTCTAGATCTAAAATTATGAGCCTCTATTGCCTGAGCTAAAAGACCCAGTGCCATTAACCAGGGCAGTTAATCAACCTCAATATGTAGGTCAGCCACCACTAGAGGGCGACAGTATGTTACACGGAGCCTGTGTAGGTCACACATAGGCTGCAGCTATTGGGTTGTACCATCAGTGTGAATAGAGAACTTGACTCTCCAAGGGCTGTCAGTCTGCATCTCTTCATAAACACTTTCTCTCGCACCCAATGCTCCCCGCAGTTTTTATTTCCAAGCTCCCAGGGGAGTCTCTTATTTATAATGTCCCTTCAAACCATTTTTTCAGTGTTTTTATGATCCTTAGTAACCCTATCAGCTGTGCTATTTTTACCAAGTGTTGCACAGGGCCTGCATAGCGCTGAAAATTTTAACATGCCAACTGTGCTACTGAATATCCCCACATTTTTATTGCATCACTGAGCTTGAGCTCTGGCTGTCCTTCGCTGCCATTCTAGGGCTTTATTTGTTGTTATTTACATCAAACATTATCTGATCCCCAAATCATCCTCCCCATAAGTTCACCCAAGTTACACAACTGTGCTTTAAGCCTTAAGGCAGCATGTCTGATGCTTCTCAGATTGGCAAAAGCCTCAAAGCTCTCTCTCCTTTGCTATGTCCTGTAGCAGGGAATGTATCTTTCATATGTCTTGTCTTTCTCTGCTGAGCAACGTATCTAAAACTTCCACAGAATCACCTCTGGCCTGTCCTTTTCCGCTTCTTATGTAAGCAGAGTCAGGATGAGCTCTACCCTGACATCTGGTGGTGAATTATGGCGAGTGTGGAAAAGAACTCCAAGGGCTGATCTTGTTTGCATAGGCACACCCACTCGCCTGGCATGAAACAACAGCAACTGAAAGTGGTTACTTTGGCTGGAGTGGGATCCCCAGTTTCTCTGTTATTGGGGCAGGAAAAATAAAGTTTTGTTACCCTCATTCTTTGAATCAAGGCCAGTGGAACTGTTGTATGACAGAAGGACTCACCATTACCTAAGTAGCACTTGCTTGACAAGGGGCATGGGTTACAAAACCCAGTGAATTGAGAGAGGATGGAAACAGGTATTTGTTCTTGATGGTATGGGCCCCCTTTGAGGGTTTGAAATGCCAATTGCACCACCTTCTTTCTCCACTGTCGAATGTCAGAGCTAACTTTGATTCCATTAGGAGTCTAGTTACAGGCGCTGAGCTGAATTCACTTTGGGCCAATGGTGCACCAGCACTGGGGTTCCCCTATGAGCTAAAATCACTAAGAGCTGAAATCACAAACGAACTAAAGTTATTAAGAGCTGTGATCACTGAGTGCTGTGTTAACTAGTGAGGGAGCCTGAAGCTATATTGCTAAACAGCTGGCGGAGCAATTTGCGGGGACAACTGGAGGAGCAGCGAGTGGCGCGGAGCCTTGGTGGGGACGGTTGGAGCGGCCCAAGGAACGGCGAGCGGAGCTGTTTGTGGAGACGGCTGGAGCGGCTCACAGGGCGGTGAGCGGAGCGGAGCAGCTTGTAGAGCAGAGCAGTTCGTGGGACAGCAGGAAGGGGACTGGCTCATGGTGAAGGCTGCGGCGGAACCCCATGGAGAGATGGCTGGCCGGCCTTGTATCACGTAAGGTGCCCCTTAACACCCTGCGTGCCCCCCTTGTACTCTGGGGCTGCACTAACCAGGGACAGAGACTTTGGGGGTTGTTGGACTTTTTGGGACTCTGGGTGATTTTTGGGTTGCTGGATTCAAGAACCAAAGGGAAAGGACACAGCCCAATTTGCTGGGGTAGGTCTTTTGCTCATGGTTTGTGTTATGAATCCTATTTGTGGTGTTTTTCCAATTTAATGCTGATGTCGTTTACCTCATGTTATTAAACATTTTCTGCTACACTCAGACTCCGTGCTTGCGAGAGGGGAAGTATTGCCTCTTAGAGGCACCCAGGGGGTGATATGTAATTGTCCCAGGTCACTGGGTGGGGGCTCGAGCTGGTTTTGCATTGCATTATTGAAATGGAACCCCTAGATACAGAACCCGGCACTTGTTGCTGCCAACTTAGATGGGCAGAAGGGTTACAATTAAATAATATGATTAAAACACCAATGGTCTGTGACCCATCATTATAAGTAGAAGAGTGACTTTCTCTTTGCTGACCCTCTGATTACCCTGGTTGCTGCTCTAAACAGCATACAGATAGTCATTCCCTGTCCCTGTCTCCCCACCGTCTATTGTACTTGGGAAGTGTCTTTCCTTTGCTCTTTTTCTCCTCCTGTCCCAGTTTCTGCTCCCCCATGCCCTTGGCTCCTTGTCCCAATCTACTCCCTCCCATTCCACTCCATTCCACACAGTGCCCGGTCTAAACCCAGGTCCTGGCACAGACAGCAGCATCCCAGAGCAGCAGTTGTAGGTAAAACTGCTTAGTCCCAGACTGGAGCAACATGTCCAGCAGTCATCCTCTCATATCTGCACAGAGCACGTGTAATTTATTATCTTTCCGAAAATAGCTAGAGTCCATTCTAAATTAGCTGTAAAATGTGCAGGACAGACTCACCAAAAGTAAGTAAGTAAACAAAACACTTGATAGAGGTAGATAATATCAACATGACAACAGATAGCCATTGATTGACCTATCCTCTATGAACTTATCTAGTTCTTTTTTGAACCCTGTTATAGTCTTGGCCTTCACAACATCCTCTGGCAAGGAGGTCCACAGGTTTACTGTGCGTTGTGTGAAAAAATACTTTCTTTTGTTTGTTTTAAACCTGCTGCCTATTAATTTCATTTGGTGGCCCCTAGTTCTTGTGTTATGACACTTCCTTATTTACTTACTCTATACCAGTCATGATTTTATAGACCTCTATCATATCCCCCCTTAGTCATCTCTTTTCCAAGCTGAAAAGTCCCAGTCTTATTAATCTCTCCTCATAGATTTTCTCTCCTCATATACAAAACTGAAAACAGGGTCTTATAATGGAAAGTGTGGGGGCCACCTTCATAATAGGCAGTGCTCCCAGCCCTACCAATAAATAATATATCTAAAGTGTTAGGAGTTTGGTGCATATCTAGAATAAATTTCCAAACCTTTTGGGGATTTCTCCATCAGTAACAAGATCAGCTGCTGGGGACTTTTACATCCACGGTAACTGATTTCCCAAGGCACATGCTGGTATATATACCCTGCATGCCTGAGACTAGAATTGTCTCCATGTTACAGAGATGGGATTCTAGTAAGAAACATATTGCTTCTATCTTCTTCAAACAAAAAGTAGAGGCTAGTTGTATATTAACCCAAATTATTGCTTCTGATTGTCAAAGTTATTTGCTTAGGAGAGAGCTTTAAATGAACTACTGGAAAGAAGTGATCAACTCTAGTAGTGTATTGGATTTATTACCTAAATTCACCATTTTTTGCAATGCTGAACACTGTTCCTAATGCTTTTCTCTCATCTGAAGCTCTGGCATGCTTCTCTCACTACCACGGAACAAAATCTACCTTTCTAAACACAGAAATTAATCAGTATTAACAGATAACAAATAATACTTTATATACAGTACCTGATAAACACTCAGGGCAACTAACTACACCTCTACCCTGATATAACGCGACCCGATATAACACAAATTCAGATATAACTAGATAAAGCAGTGCTCTGAGGGGGCAAGGCTGTGCACTCCGGTGGATTAAAGCAAGTTCGATATAACGCGGTTTCACCTATAATGTGGTAAGATTTTTTTGGCTCCCGAGGACAGCGTTATATCGAGGTAGAGGTGTATTAAGAATGAGTTTTCAAAAAAGGTACCCTAAAATGGGACTGAATCTGTATAAATCAGGATTAATTGCAATGAATGTGTAAAACTAATGTCAGATGAAAATCAGGCCCAGTACATTTTGAAAATTAAATAAAAAGGGAGTTTATTTTTTTTTATTTTGTAGCTCTATCGAACCTCAGTATGTCAAAACTTCCATATACTGAAGTGCACACTGTGTCTGAGTGTTATAGTCCTTCATACTAAATGAGAAAAAAACTTTGTGGGCATAGAATGGAATGGGAAAATTTAAGTGCTGGTTTGTTTTATCCTTGCAATTTCTCCTTTGTCTTTCCATTAAGCTCTTCCTAAACTTGGAAGCTTTTTTGTTTGTTTAAAGAAAAGAAAAAGGAAGTTTTTCAGACATTTTCCCCAAGGTGCTATAGCTCTGAGATTACAGCACAGTATGTCACTGCAATTTCAAATTAAATACATGGATTGATATGCAGGATTTCAGGATAAAATTACTGCATGATTTAGGAGGGGCTAGATCTGTCTTTCTCGATGAACTTATCTGGCCACCATGACCATAATATGAGTATCTCACGATCATTAACATATTTCTCCTCACAGCACTCCTGTGAAATATGGAAATTCTAAAATCTCCATTTCACAAATGGGGAACTGAGGCACAGAGAGACTAAGGCTATGTCTACACCACCACTTTCGTCGGTATGGACAGTGCTATGTCGGCGGGAGAGTTTCTCCCGCCGACATAGCTACCGCCGCTCGTTGGGAGTGGTTTAATTATGTCAACAGGAGAGCTCTCTCCCATCAACACAGAGCAGCTACACAAGAGATCTTACAGTGACGCAGCTGCGTTGGTACAGCTGTGCCGCTGTAGGCTCTCTAGTGTAGACTTGGCTTAAGTGACTTGCCCAAAGTTGTGTAAGAAGTAAAACAGGGAATTGAACACAGGTCTCACAAGTCCAAAGCCAGCCACTAGCCCATTAGACTGTGCCCAGCTGCTCTGCAGGTGTGCAAATGGAAGACAATACAAGACTTTTCCTCCTTTGTGTGCCTCTGTGCAGCAGCTGAGCAATAACTGCCACACTCCCAACAGCCCTGGGTTACAAGACCCCCAAAGGTGTGTGAAGGAGTTGAGGCCATTGACCCGCTTACCTTCTGCACTGGCCAGCAGACCTGGAGGGAAGCATCCTGCATTCTCTGGAAGGGTGTAGCAGCAGGCATTTGTCCCCCATATACCAGGGATCTCCAAGAGGGGTTCTGCCTCCCTGAGCAGCCTGAGTTCCATCCAGTGGTACAGCTTTGCAGTACCCAAAGGCAGGCCAGCACCTAATAGGCCTAGCTAAGCTGTAGATGCCTATGCTGTAAGTAGTTAACACTTCAGCTGTATCAAAGCTCACAGTGTAAGTGATAAAATACATTGCTCAGAAAAGAGTGAATTTCGGGTGATGTCTTTTGGCAACTGAATTCACCGGGCAGGTACCTTTTGTAAAGACAAGTGATCCACAAAGTATGTCACAGTCCTGAACCCTTAAGAACCCATCTGGCATTTCCTGCCTTGCAGGGCGGATTCTACAGAACAACACTGAATTTCTATGGAGCACCCACAGGGCAGATGGTATATGAAGTCTCCGGGATTGTGTCTAATCTAGGTGGCAGTGATATTACACTGCACACCATGCAGTGTAAACCCTCTCCTGTCAAGCACAATGAGATGGGCCTTGCACCGCGCAATGAGGGTGAGATCTTCAAAGGAGCCAATGGGAGCTAGGCACCTATATCTCATTGAAACTCAACGGGATTGGGTGTGATTTTGTGGTCACTGATCTCACCGGCTTCCAATGGGTCTTTTGCCCTTAAATCCCTTCGGCCTCTTGAGAGACCCAGCTTAAATTCTAAACCGCCTTTGTCAGTTATTGCAATTGAACTGATTAAAATAGAACAAATGGGAAAATTGAAACTAGGAAATGAACAGCATTATGCTAATGATCATCTTCCTCCCCTTCTTCACTCCTCCTTGCTTCTTGTTACTATCTTCCTTGCAATGAAGGCCATCAAGGGCAAAAATACCTGCCCACCTTTGCACCCACATCTGGGCTTGCTTTCTGACATGAGACTTCCATGTAGTCAAAGTTCTATTTAATGCAGCAAGGGAAATGGCATGAGCCAGTCCAGAAGTAATGCAGGAAGCTAATCTGTTGGTGTGGGGCTGGGCAGGGGATGTAGCCCTACGTTCATAGGTACCAAACAGATGCCTTCAAACAATAAAACTGTCACCATTGCACTGGGAATTCAATTAATAATAAATTATGCTAGTCAGGGTATGGTCCGATAAGGTTTACTTTGCCTGCCCTTATCGTCCCTAAGACAATTCTAGAGCCTGCATATGTGATTTCCTGGGAAATGATGGAACACCGTGATTTCCTGGGAAATGATGGAACACCATCATTTCCCAGGAGGCATTCAGCTCCTCACAGCAGCACGCCCTTAGAACAGGTTACTAAGCTGTAAACCGTAGCAACACAGTCCTATAAACTAGTGAGCCACCATACCTAATCAGCTGACCATTGTGCCTTATCACCACATATTCTGAAAAGGCACTTGAGAGCAATGAGATAGCGGGTGATTCTCCAGCACACACACAATAAAAAAAAGCTGGTTGGGAAATACGTATTCCTCTGTGGAAATTGAATGGTAGAGATTATGCAGAAACCATGACAATATCAATTTGAAAAAGATAACCAAGACAGGATGACACCATATCACACTGTAAGCTGTTTAGAGCTGCCTCAATGAAAAAGGTTTTGTGTTGACAGAATTACGCTAGCAGCCATGACATATCAGCAGAGGCAGACTTAACTATTGCAGATGTGCAGATGACATGGTGCTTAGTTCAGAGGATTCTGACACCTGCCAGGTCTTGGATCTAAAAGGGACAAAAAGGGAAATAAAAGGACTGGAAAGCCTGTGGTGGTGGAAGGCCAGAGTTGGCCATGCCTGGCACACAACCAGAGCTCTATTCTTCACTGTTAACATGAAAGACCAGATTGTTACTGGCTCTGGATAGGTTAAAAAAAGTAGTGGACCTTGATGCACACCCCTTGTGTAGCTTTGCCGGGGCTGAGCATAACCCTAAGGCTGTGTGTTCTTGAGAAGCACAAGTTGCACCAGAAATACAGACAAGGAGAGGGACAAAGGCAGGGAAGGGCCATGAAAGCATCCTCCCCTGTAATGCCCAGCAAAGATGACCTGGGATGAGAGAAATAAGTGGACACTGCACCATGTCAAAGATAGTACAGCGGCCATGTTTACTTAGGCATTGCACTTTTCTCCAGCAGATTGTCTACTGAAGTTCCCACTGAGGTCATGCGCCTGTGCATTGCCCTTTAGTGTTGCTTACGGCTTACAGTCACGGTTTAGCCCTGGTGGTAATTACATGTGCACATCTAGGGTTCTAATTGTAATTCATGCAGATCACAAGGTGCAGGAGGAGTAAATAAGAGCTTGTACATTTTGCCAGCCTTGAAATTTCCATCTCTGCGACTGAATGGACTGACCAGTTCATCTGATTTCATTTTAACTTCCGCAACAGCCTCTTTGTATTTTGGTAAAATGTTGCTTTCTAACTTAGTTATAGCAATGTGCAGGTATGAAATATTCCCAGCAAAAATCAAAACCTCTCCAGAATTTTAAAGTGTATTTTTGTTTTGTCTGTTTTTTGTATTTCATTACAAATTAAAAACTGGACCCATTTCGTTGGAAAATTTTGCCATCTTTCTTACATATTTGCTTAAAAAAATGAGCCCTCTTTTAGTGAAAATCAGGCAGTTTTCAAGTGAAACTGGGCATGCTAATGGACAGTCCTTGCCCAAAAAGCTTATGGTCTAAATAGACCAGACAGGCAAAGGGTGGGAGAAGGGATATAATATTGAACACTCATATATAATTTATATATATAGTCAGCTTTATACATTCTGTTACCAATAGGTCTGGATAAAATTTTGACAAAAGTATTCATTGAAATTTTAAATATTGATGAATAAAGGGGAAAAATCATGAACGTTCACCATTTTATTATCAACATATACTCCAATGTTTCATTCTACAGCAACTTCTCTCTCCAGTATCTCACTCATGCTGTACATTTGCTGAAAGGTGCCTTTATTTCCCATTAACTTCAGTGGGTGTAAAAGTCGCTCAGCACCTTGCAGGATCTGGGTGAATAGTGACAGAATCCGTGTGCCTAAGCATTATTCCACCAGAAGAATGAGTGGAAGTAAAGATGAAGTTGATGCTAAATTAAATTCTGATGAACATTTTTAACCTGCAAAATGTAGCTGTTTTTAATGCCGATTTATTACAAAGCTCTCTTATGCAAATGAATTAGCAAGAAAAATGATGGCAAACTTTCAGATTCTTTGCATGTTTGGAAGATTTGTGTCAATGTCTGATAACACATAAATAGTACAAAGAAGTGAGTAAAAAAGGAAATAAATTCTAAGGCTGAGAATTTAGTAAATTAAAGTTCTGTGTTAGAAAAATAAGACTGAAGGCTCCTCTTCATAAAATACAGGTGAAAGAAGGTAAAATTTTGGGACTACAGAAAACATTCTGGAGGTCAAAATAGTAAGTCCTCTGAGGTGTAGAGAAAGCCCAGTGGGGTGGGGCAGCCCCTTATGTCTCATTGAAATCAGTGAAAACTTGGCACCTCTTATGTCTTTGCCCTGTGTCTGTAAAACCTGTTACCTATGTGGCAAGTAATATGCTATAGGTAACCTATGGTACCTATGTGACAAGTAATATGCTATATGGGTGAAATCCACCCTTGCATAGAGGCACTTTGTAATGCAGGCTAACCCAGTTTAGCTCTGTGTCTCCCTGTAGTGACTAGACCACATATAGCATTTCATAGTCTACTACTGCCTCTGAATGAATGGACCTAGTCTGTCAACGCAAGAAGTATCAGATTAAAAAATACCTTTATACATTGTCATCCCATGTATCACTCCATCCCCATTTTGGTCCTGATTCTACTCCCGTAGAAGTCAATGGGGGTTTTGTTACTAACTACAATGAAAGCGGGCCCTGTAGCTCTTGCTTCCTTACTATGTACCTCAGAGCTTAATTGGAACATAGGGTTTTGATCAAGCTGTCTCTGGGTGAGGCAGCTTCTCCCTAAATAAATAACTGGTATACAATGGATTGGCAAGGGAATTCAAGCCAGCTCAGTAAAAGAGGCATGACCACCAAAAGCAATGCACACCCTAGGGAAACTGGTGATAGTTGCTAATGTATCAGTACAATATGAATTTACTGGTGCATCAAAGGTTTATTCTTGGTAGCAGTTCCTGAAAGAATAGGATAAAGCAATAAATAGAATGTTAACGATTTCCTTCCGCACCACCCCTCCCCTTAGATATTTGTTTCAGAAATTATTTGTTTTTGTACAAACCTTGTTCTCATTACCTTTTTATTAAACAAGCCACTAAATAATATTTAGCTATTTTTCCTGCCTGCTTAATCCCCATGTTTTCATATAGATAAATCTTGTATAATTAGCTGTAGCTTTGGAAAATCGTAATGCCTGACGGGAATGAAATGAAGCATTGCTCTCAGCCGAGAGAAAGTTAAACAGCAGCAAAACACCAGCTTTCATGTTTTGCACCATCATTTATAGAGGGTTGAAAAATGAGCCCAAGTTTTGGTTATAAAAAGGCTCAGTGTCTTTCATCCTGGCTTTTTAGGACCTAATCCAAAATCCATTGAAGTCAATGAGAGTCATTAAGTTGACTTCAGTGGGTTTGGGATCAGGCCCTTTATTTGAAGCTCTTCGGGTGAAGGGCCATCTCACTATGTGCATATAGAGCATTTAGTACAATGGGGCCCTGATCCTGGTTGGGGTCTCTTGGCAATATTGTAATACCAGCAAAAGATTATATCCATTAGTCCAGTTCCCAGTGAACATGTTTCTTTGTAATAAAATATTAAAGGCCAAAACTATATCAGTGAAATATTAAGGTTGCATAGCTAAAACTCCACCAAGTAAAGACAAAATACTGAGTCGACAATGTGACGTGGCGGTGAAAAAAGCCAATGCGGTCTTGGGATGCATTAGGCGAGGTATATCTAGTAGGGATAAGGAGGTGCTGCTTCTGTTGTACAAGGCACTGGTGAGACCTCATTTGGAGTACTGTGTGCAGTTCTGGTCTCCCATGTTTAAAAAAGATGAACTTAAACTGGAACGGGTACAGAGAAGGGCCACTAGGATGATCAGAGGAATGGAAAACCTGTCGTATGAAAGGAGACTAGAGGAGCTCGGGTTGTTTAGCCTGACCAAACGAAGGCTGAGGGGGGATATGATTGCTCTCTTTAAATATATCAGAGGGATTAATACCAGGGAGGGAGAGGAATTATTCCAGCTCAGTACTAATGTGGACACGAGAAAGAATGGATATAAACTGGCCGTGGGGAAGTTTAGGCTTGAAATTAGATGAAGGTTTCTGACCGTCAGAGGGGTGAAATATTGGAACAGCCTTCCGAGGGAAACAGTGGGGGTGAAGGACCTGTCTGGTTTTAAGATTAAGTTAGATAAGTTTATGGAAGGAATGGTTTAATGGGGATAACATGATTTTAGTCAAAGGAACAGCGTGCCTTGGCAGGTAATTAGTATAATGGCAAATGAGGGTGAGGCTGGAGAATCTTGCCTACATGCTCGGGGTTTTACTGATCGCCATATTTGGGGTCGGGAAGGAATTTTCCTCCAGGGTAGATTGGCAGAAGCCCTGGAGGTTTTTTGCCTTCCTCCACTGCATGGGGCAGGGATCGATGGCAGGAGGATTCTCTGCTAATTGAAGTCTCTAAGCCACAGGATTTGGGGACATCAACAGCAGAGTCAAGGGAAAGGGTAGGGACGGCTTTGTGGCCTGCATCATGCGGGAGGTCAGACCAGATGATCATAATGGTCCCTTCTGACCTTAAAGTCTATGAGTCTATGAGTCTAAATTCTATTGCCTTGTCCTTCATTAGGCTTTAATGATGGCCACATTAGTCAGGGTGAATAGGGATGATGAGAGGCTGAGTAAGGAAGAGAAAAGTGGTTAGGCTAAGGAGTTGGTGGGACTAAGGGACTGGGCCAGCTAACACTTCCAGTAGTTCTGTTGGAACCAGGGTGGATGTGTCCAGCAAAGCAGACTAGGCTCTGTCTGCCTTCTATCAGCAGGCTTTTGATGGAAGAAGCACTGTTAACAAGACCAATTGTCTAGCATGATTCCCTCAGGACCTCCCAGCACCCCTGTTCAGGCAGTGTAATATATCACCCTCCTAGCACGGCTCTGTGTCAACAGATAAGTAATCGCACCCCGGATGTTTTGTTGACATCAAGAGGTATATATTACACTATACATCTAACAACTGGAATAGACTAACTAGCGATAGGAAACATCCCATTGCCTCTAGTCCCCATGGCTCATAAGTTTCTTTGTTTCATTTTCCATAAACTGCCTTCACTATAGCAATATTTGAACATGTGAATTTAATTTGCTTTTAAATAGCCATTGACTAGACATCTTTCTTCTTTAACTTACAAAGGCTTAATAAGAGAGGTGTCATTAAATTCTGGCCTCATACAATAAGGGTCCTAGCCACTGCCCATTGTAGGCAATAGAAAGAATCCCACTGATTTCCCTGGGCATTGGATGAAGCCCTAAATGCACAGCATGCTTTGATCACATTGGCCAGTGTGACTAATCTAGCCATTAGACTTGCTATGTATAAAGTTCTCCATTTCTGGGGAGTAAAAATGTCCTCTGTGGTCAAATGGATTCTTTATCACTAAAGGGAATGCTTAGGCACACCATTTGCTCTCACATCATGGAGCTAAGAGGCCAATTGTTCTTACATCTTTTCAACTATGGGCCTTATGGAACAATTATACAGAATTGGTACAGAAACTGAAAAGCTTCTATTCAGGATCATTCGTGTTTTGTGCCAGAGAAGACCTGGCCCATTTGATTTTCGCAGACACAGGTTACTTTTTCTGCATTCTGGAATGATGCCTTCAGTTCCATTAGGCAATCTTCCTCGTGGCCAACTAGCTGTGTTAAGAAAATAATATTATTAATAATGGATTTGATGGGGTGAAAGTGAAGTATTTATTTAAAGGATGATTGTTATGGCAGATTGTATTGCACCAGTTAGTAGGATACCTCATTCATCTGTCGCAGTCATGGCTTCGCCTCCTGCAGTACATCAGAAATTGAGACTCCAACAGACTCTGATCTCCTTGGAGCTACTTCAGAGCCACACCAGTATACACAAGAGCAGAATATCAATGACCATGCTGATTTTGTATCCTACATACGAACACCACATATAGCATCTGTTCTACTCGAAGGATTAAGAAATAGGGTATCTTGTGTTCACTTCAAACAAAAAGTTGCTACAAATGAGTATATCTCTGTATTACTGCCCCTGAGAGAGACAGATGGATAGATGTATGTAGTTTATTATTAGATTAGGTAAATATCTAGATCAATGTTACCTTTCCCTTGCCACACTCTTCCCTTGTGTTTCTGTTTGTCCCTTCCTCCTTATTGGTACTTCATTGCTTTGAGACATCGAGTTATGTATGAAGGGGGAACAACAAAAAACAGAGAAATCAGTAGAACTGGTTTTAAGCTTTTGAGTCACTGCTCCAAACATGCATCAAAGCATGCAACCATCAAAACAGCCTGATCCAGAGTTCATGAAAACATTTCCACTTCAAACCATCAAAGTTTCACATTTTTAAAGTAAATTTGCCTTCTGCGTCTTGGAAAAAACAGCAAGATGAAATTGACTAGGAAATGTGGCCATTTTTATATTGTTATCTAGCAAAAAGGATCAGGAGTGGGAATATTATGTCAGAAGCCTCTGCCTTCAGCCGGCTTTCTGCATCCCGCAGCTCATAAGCTTTGGTCCTCTTACAGAGAGAGCAGTTCTTCCTCTATTCATGTGATCCTTACTACTTGCTCCCACAAACATTAAGGAAGGTATGCTTTCAATACCCCGTGAGACAGGGAAGTACTATTTTCCTTAGTTAATAATATTAGAGGTGGGAAACTGAGGCACGGAGCAATCACAGGTTTGATTTTGACAAAGTGCTCAACCACCCAAACTCCAATTAATGTCAAAGAAGCCTCTGTCAACCAGGCCTAAATTAGCTTGCACAAAGTCATACAGTCAAAGCCAACACTTCATCCCTGTCCTCAGTTCAATAGGCAAATCTCTCACCGAAATCATAGGGCCACATTCTTAGATCCTTGCTCAGTATTTACTCCATACTTATGCAGGCAAAACCTCCTATTAAGGTCAATGAGAGATTGCTTGAAAAAAAATTGCGAAAGGACTTGGGGTATGAGGTGGGCTATTGACAAGGTTGCTTTGCTACAGGAAGACGGTACCATCACAGGTCAGAAAGAAGAAGCAGCAATCCCATCCCCTTGCAAGCAACCATGGAACACAGAAAATCTAGCAGAGAAAGATGAAATGGCTGGAAGTTGAAGCTAAACAAATTCAGACAACAAGTTAGGTGTACCTTTTTTAAACAGTCAGAGTAATTAACCATTGGAACAACTTACCTTGAATCGTGGTGGATTCTCCATCATTGGCCATTTTTGAATCAAGACTGGATGTTTTTCTGAAAGATCTGCTCTAGAAATTATTGTGGGGAAGCTCTATGGCCTTCGTCATATAGGAGGTCAGACTAGGTGATCACAGTGGTCCCTTGGAATCTATGAAAAACACATGTACTGAAGGATCTCCATTCCAAATGGGAAGAGTTTGGTACATGATGATAAGAGTTTGTAGTCTCTAGTCCGAGGGTTTGTGTGACCGGTTCTCCAACAGAGGGTGCTGGAAATATCTCCCTAAGCCTGCATTCTCCTCTGCATGCTTGTTTTTTTATTTCCTTGCCAGTTGACAAGTGTGACAGCTGTTTCCATGCTGGGAAGGGTTAAAAGCATTCTGTGCCTTTCTTTCAACCCTAGCAGATTGAACTGAAAATGAAAAGTTTCAGAAAGATTAATTGCTTGAACAGAAAAGAGACCATACAATTCAACCAGCTGAACAGGGCTGAACTGATGTTAGTTAATTCTGTTACGTTCAATGGAGTTGAGTCTCATGACGGCTCAGACTTGGTGCTCTGAGAGGTGGGTGGAGATGGAGGGGCCGCAAACCATTTTATTAAAAATGTGGCAGGCTGGGAAAATCATGAAAAGGATGAATAATTTTTCTAAATGCCATTTAGACCCCTCCCTCCCTTTCCTAAATCATGACTGATTAATTAATGATGAGAGAGATGAAGCTCATTTGCCTTTTCAAGCCCATTTTTAATGCAAATGAGCTAAATCCTATTCAGTTGGTTTGATGTGACTTCCGTGGGAGTTTGCCTAAAGGCTCAGTGAAAACTGAGTAAAGACTTCAGGACCTTTGTTTACACATGCCTGCACTTCAGTGGCACTGCTGTATGGGCTTAGTGAAGATTCTACATACACCAACAGGAGAGCTTCTCCCGTGGTGCAGGTACTTCACCTCCCTGAAAGGCGGTAGCTATGTTGATGGACGAATCCTCCCATCGACATACTGTTGTCTACACTGAGTGTTAGGTCAGCATAACTGTGTCGCTCAGGATTGTGGATTTTCTATACCCCTGAGCAACGTCGTTATATTGACATAAGTTGATAGTGTAGACCAAGCTTTAGAAGCATGAAAGTGGGGTCAGGACAAGAAAGGGGAGGGATGACAAAAGCATCCCATGCAGCTAAATCCACTTAATGGGGGAATCTCTTTTTTTCTTTACATTTGCACAACCGTGTCCCTATTATCTAGGCACCCTTGGCATCATTTGGAAAATACAGCAGACTTAATTTGCAAGTGTTACTAAAGTGCAGCAGCACAATTTGGTATTGCCAGGACCAGCTCTGGCTTTTTTGCAGCCCCAAGTGAAAAAAAACAAAACCAAAAACCTGCGGCGAGGCCGGAGCGGCAAAGCAGGGAAAAAACAAAAAAACCTGCGGCGCGGCCAGAGCCAGGGTGCAGGGGGACTCCCTGCGCTGCAGACGTGCCCCAGCTAGCGGTGGGGGGAAGGGTGAGGGAGCAGGGGGAGAGAGAGAAGGGGGGCGGCCAGGGCTTCAGCAGGGCGCTCGCCACGTGGCCCCAACTGCCGCAATGCCTGCTGGGAGGGCTCCGCGCCGCTCCGGTCAGCGGGGAGGGAAGGACACAGGCTGCCCTGCTGGGCTTGCTACAGACCTGGCATTGGCTGGGGCAGACGGAGTGTGCAGCCTGCTCCCAGCAGGGCGCTCCCCTCCTCCGCGCCGCCGCTGCCCCCTACAGGACAGCCGGATCGGCGAACCAAAAATAAATAAATAAATAAAACGGCTGTGCCACGCTAGGATTGGGCGGAATGCCGCCCCGTAGAATCTGCCACCCCAAGCACGAGCTTGCTCGGCTGGTGCCTGGAGCCAGCCCTGGGTATTGCCCACAGCCAGCAAACTAGAAATTCAAGAACTCATATCCCCCTCCACCTCCAAGAATTCCTCAGCCCAAGAATTCCTCCCCACAATTTTTGAATGCCTGGGGGCGGGGAGATGAGCTTTGCAGTCCTGGTCCCAGAGCCAGCTTGACTCTCAGAAAATACTATTTCAGGCGGAATGCTGCATACCTTGAATGCGCCTTTATCATTGGTGCAGGAGGTGGCCCCAGGAGGGTGCCCGCAGTGGTGGCATCAGGAGTACCTGTGAGACACTCTATCTGGAGGGCCAACACTTGTACTGGGTGAGGAAGGAATACATTGTCTAAGAGCAGGCAGTGCTTTTTCTACATGCGTTAGAGCTGCTGTGAGAGGAGCCAACAGCAGAACCAACATAAAATGGGGACACACCAAGATTTAAGTCCTACCAAGCACTGGAGCTGGTTAGATATTGTCTGGCCAATAATGTATTAAAAGAATAACCAGTACTGTAGTCACTGAATAATTTTCTTTGCATTAATCAACCAGAGCTTCCTCCTAGCTCCTGAAAACCTCTGTGAGAATGAGCTCACTCACACAAAGTGGGGCGTGCTCAAGACCAACGGCTTTGTTCTTCCCTGTTTTGTTGGGTACCTACCAAAAACCTGAGGAGTCTGTATCATTGTTCTTTACCTGTCGCTGGCTCCATTACTTAGGTAGCTCGTGTTGATCATTCCTATTGACCCACTGTTTCATTTCCATTGCCATGACCTTCTCGAATCCTTTGCATTTTTGAGGTTTCTAGACAGGTTGATTTTTAACAGCTATTTGGTTGGGAACTAATTAGCTACGACTCACTTGTGAAATGGAAACGTGCAGAAACAATAGAACCAAATGTGGGATTTCCTTATATGGAGCATTTAAGTAGGAGACGCACAGTTTTACCTTCATGTATTTAATTAGGGAGTTCTATGTCTGATGCTCACAGGAGAGCCTCCAGCATTTTCCTTTAGAATCTTGACATCTAGCTTATTATTCTGCCACCATTTTTTAAAAGAAGCCTTCTTTCAACCCGGAAACAGCAGCAAGAAGAAAGGGCTGCTCAATCTTCAAAATGTAGCTGAGCAAAAAATGAATCCATTCGAGCAATAATTGGTTTCTGTACACAGAGATAAGCTGCCCAAATAACAAGGCTGGGATTCGAAAAGCTGGCTTGCCTCCTGGTGTAAATCCGTGTGATTCCAGAGCTGTGGCACTTCACACAGGTAGAGCTCTGGCCCTGCCACGTGCATGGTGCCAGGAAAATTCATTGCTGCTGATATTTGGAAGATACAAGACCCTCCTTTGGAATTAACTTTCTGAAACAGTTTTTTCCTGAAGACACGATAATATATGCATTTGCCCAATGGAGCCTACTGAATTTTTGAAGCAATCAAGGGAAAAGGTACCATCATGGCTCATTGCCTTTAAATTATAAGGATGCAGAAAGAAGTTGGCTGAGTAGATTGCTGGAGAAGCAAATCACAAATGTAATAAGCTGCATGTTTGCTGAAGTTCTCTTTGATGATATGCACAGGGAACCACACTGTTCCATCCTGCTAATGTTATTTTACTGGGCCACAGTTTATCGATATTTCTGGGCTATCTTCTGCCCTCACTTACATCCGTGCAAGCTCACTGATGTCAGTAGAGGCGCACGGGTGTAAGTGAGAGCAGAACTCAGGAGGCTCAATATATCACTGAGGCGATAAAGAGCAAAATTATGACTTAAAATGGATAGCGAAATTACATGGAGCTCCATGTTTGCCTGCAAAATAATAACTGCCTTGTTATATTATAAATTGCACCCAGTCTTGTTTGCCTGATGTTGTGAATTTCCTGGTAGATATGGTTGAAGTCTCATTGCCAGCAGTCCCTTTGGCTCACATTTTTTTCTCTCCCCCCACCACTCTGCCTGACACAGAAATTTTACAGACATTCCTGTGACAGAATTCTTCTGTTAAATTCAGAACTCAAGCTGAACTGCCTGGAGCAGGGGTCGGCAACGTTCGGCACGCGGCTCGCCAGGGTAAGCACCCTAGCGGGCCGGGCCAGTTTATTTACCTGCTGACGTGGCAGGTTCAGCCAATCGTGGCCCCCACTCGCGGCGGTTCGCCGTCCCGGGCCAATGGGGGCGGCGGGAAGCCGCGGCCAGCACATCCCTCACCTGGGACGGCGAACCGCGGCGAGTGGGGGCCGCGATCGGCCGAACCTGCCACGTCAGCAGGTAAATAAACTGGCCTGGCCCGCTAGGGTGCTTACCCTGGCGAGCTGCGTGCCAAACGTTGCCGACCCCTGCTTTAGCACATACAATCTCTGTCTCAAGCTCCCCCTGCCCCTTATGGTCAGGAAGTGCAAGTACCTGTGTTCTAACAGCTCCATGAAATGGAGCAGGGGTCCCCGGTCATTCTCCTCTCTCTGGCACAGCTGTGCTGAGGCAAACACCATCTAGCCTCTTGGTTTCTAAGGAATTTTGGAATGAAAAGTACTATGTATTAATTATTTATATTACAGTAACACTTAGAGGCCCCAACTTATGTGCTAGGCACTGTGCGTACACTTACTGAGGGACAGTCCCTGATCCAAATAACCTACAATCTAAATAGACAAAGAAAAGATTATTATACCTATTCAACAGATGGGAAACTGAGGCACAGAGAGATTAAATTATTTTCCCAAATTCATCCAAGAAGGTGACGGCACAGCAGGGAAATTAACCCTCGTCTCCTGAGTCCAGTGTCTTCAACACAAAGCCATTTTCCTCTCCATATCAGTGTGATTGCTTTCATTACAACTACACAGTTTAATTCATGGTGAGTATTTGTTTGATAGTGATTTTATTTTATCTTACAATGAGTCTTCTTCTGGCAACTTCAGGACCTGATCTAAAGCCTACTGAAATAGAGGGAAACATGGATATCCAGAAGCTTTGGACCTGGCCTTGGATGCATTTGAGAATCAGTCCTAGTTCCACTGAAGTCAGTGCTAAAATTTGAATGAGGGCTGGACTGGCCTCTTTGCATAAGAAGCAACATCAGTATATATGTAAGTGAACATAAATGTGCACAACTCAATCAGTGTTTTCTGTGGCCTAACAATTTATGTGTGCCAAACTGCCTATGTAGTCAGCTACATTCCTGTGATTTAACTGCACGTGGATTTAATTGTAACAGTTGCTTCATCTCACTGAAAGCACATACCCAATTTGTGCATGGAGATAAAGGCTCAGTTGGTTTCCACAATAAAAGGAAACTAGGCCTAATGGTAGGTTCCAAGAATATTTCAAAACCAGGAACTTTCAGGGGAAGCCATTGTATTTCGGAACTCATTTGGTTGCTCTCAAATGGGTATGTAAATTCTCGAGGATCCTAATTAGTGAAAATTATGCCATAATACTGTGAAATTTGCTTGCTCATGACCTGGCATGATGCATAATCTGAATGTCCCATCTCTTTGTGCAGCCCTTCCTGCAATACCAGATGTCTGAAGAATAGCCTGGCACCACTTCCTTGGTCATTAGAGATTGAAAAACTCCAATTTAATTATAAAAGTAAAATAAAATGAAATAACATAAAATAAAGCATGTGCAATGTAAAGATTACTGAGGGGGAAGAATACTGTTCTGGCAAAAGCTAGATTTTTGCTTTACATAGTTTTTGTTAGCAACCACTAGTAGGGGTTGAAAACAATACAGTGATGTGCAGACTAGAAATAGAATGAAAGACAACTTGTGTTTTGCTCACTTACTTACACACCTCTGCTAATAGTTACCAAATATATCATTCCCAGGACAGAGGGGAAAGTATTTACCTGCTGGAATTTGTGTACTAACTGGTGTGGATGCTAAGAGACTCTTGGAAAACAATACTTTAACATTTTTATTGTAAAGAAAATGAATCTATCTGCTGATTTATGGAATGAAATTCAGATACAGAATGGGCGAAATCCTGGCCCTGTTGAAGTCAAAGAGCCTATTTCTCCTCTGATACTACATTTACAATAGAGTTACTTACTTCAACAGTGCTAGCTCTGATTTACATTGGTGTGACTGAGAGGAGAATCATGCCCAGTGTGTCCTATACTGTGTGACTGAAAAAGGCATAAAGGTGGAGAAAGGCATATCAAACACAACTGGATTATTCTCTAGATTTACCTTCTTCCTATTCCCTCTTTGCTTATTGCAGAGATTGCAAAACTGTTCAGGCCTGCCCTGCAGACTCTCATACATTTGGACATTTTCCTGGCTTAGTAACAGTGAGGATCTCCCAAAGAAAAGCAGAATCAGTGCTTCTCCCAGCCAACTTGTACCTGAGGGCATCACCCACTTTCTGGGTTGCTCTGGCCAACTCTCTTTTGCCACAGAACATTCCTCTTCATAAGCTTTCTTCTAGCAGAGGCCCACAACCTGAACTATGCCAGTGGAAGAGATGTGAACTGAATGAGTGTCAGTATTTATAGACTTTGTCAGGACTACGTAGGCTGTTCAGGCTTCATTATCAAAAAAATATAATGTGGCTCATCAATTTACAGCATATTTAGAACAAATACATAGAAGAAGTAGACAGCCATTGGGTCTACAAAGGGTGCTTGATATATGGGAAATTATCAGTTGCCCTTGGTGTTGCTGGTGGCACCGTGAGAAAATTTTAAAAACTGATAAATAACAAAGATATATAAATAATTCCAAGAGATTATAGGAATGTGTTCTAATCATTCCATTCATGCCTCTTGTTTACCTTACAATCATACGACATTACACCAATTTACAGTCAAATACAGAGACCCATGAAATTACATGTCACAAAGGTGGTTCTGAGTTGCATTTTGTGTAGATGATTGATTTACTGGCTGGTTTTACTTTTACAGTGTTATCACTACAAATGCTGTCTTTAATTTGAATGTTCCACTGTGTGTTCCAAGACGGTTATGCAAAGAATGATTGCTCTGATGTAGCCTATTAATATTCTGTGTGAGCACTATGTTAATCTTCATTTTTCAGAAATCCCAGAGAATATAATACAATAAAAAGGTAATTATTAAACTTTGCAAGTAGCATAGCGTCTCCACCTTTGACTATCATTGTCGCGGTGCATGACCGCCACATAGCCCTGATTACGATGGCGTAACTTAACATAATAGAAATCAAATTCAGAATGCTCATCTACAGTTAGTGGGGCAGAAATTTGTGCTGAGGAATCTATACAGATCTATACAGAGATTCTACAAAATGGTGTGGTGAGGTTTTTTTCTATTTGAATTCAACTCATTTGCATTGAGATAATATAATAGGATTTCCTTTTAGGGAATTTCAGCAAACCACTTTGGCAGCATGGACTCCAAAGTTATGAGTAGGTCCAAAGAGCTTTAGATCAGATCCTTACCCTATTGAGAATTTAGGGCTATGTCTGTCTAGGATCTTGTATTGGGTACCTCCCACAAGTAACAACTACAGTGATCTTTCTTTCTTTCTTTCTTTCTTTCTTTCTTTCTTTCTTTCTTCTAGAAAGAGAGAGATGATATTATTGCAGAAAAGTTCTGTTTCCCTTATTGGTTGAGAGTTTCAATTGTTGTACTGGAACAGTTGTCATTGGGGGGGTTGTGATTGCAGACAGATACAGAGAGAGAAGGTCTCTCAGGCAGCTAGAAACAGTGCCATGCAGGACTTTGAAAATCATGGTATTGATCTTGAACTGGACCTTGTGTTCAATGAGTTATTAAAAACAAAAAAGAAGAAAACATAGAGATATTTAACACAAATAAATGAATATAAAATCAGTGAAAGTATGCAAAAAAGGTCTCTATTGTTGTAAAGATATCTATCATAAATCTCTGTTTCATTTGCTTAGAGAAAAGTACAAAACAATATATTAGCTGTTTAAAAAGAATATTCACTTTTGAGAAACACAAACTGCCAAAACCCAGAATACCAAGCATGACAAATATTATACAAAGACAAGATGCACAAAAATAGGCCAGATGGTAATAGAACAATAAGTACCACACAGTTCTCTGAAGGAACCACCTCTGATGTAATTTAATTTTGTGTTGAACTCAGCCAAGACACGGATCATGTTGATGGATACAACGGTGCCACAGCAAGCAGTATTTCTGACCCCCAAATCATCAGAGCTCCAGAAAAAAATCAGAAAAATTGGCCTAAAAATCATGAGATGTTGGGTTCCTTTTTATTTGCCTTCTAGCCTGTAGGGGGGTCATGGTTTTTCAGTTTGTCTCTGCAGCCATGAAGGCTAAATTTGGTGTGTGAGTTGTTTTTTAATGAAAGCTGAGATTTTCAGGTAGCTGCCTGACTTTGCTGGAGCTTGCGCTTTAAGAAAAGCACAAAATATTGCAATTTCCTTGATAAAATCATGAAAGTTGTCAATAGTAGGTAGTTGGGTGCCTGATTTATATTGCCTTATGTGAACAGGACAGATCTAGAGCTGATAAGATCTGTTAAGACACTGGTGAGGGTCCTTCCTGAACAGCTTCTGGGAATGGACAAGGACCTATTAAAGATGGTCAGGGTCTACTAGGTCTGCAACCTATACAGAATTTTGCCCCTTCCATCACATCTGTCACCTGAGCAGTTGTTAACTCATGGATTGACCATTGTTGTTCCTTCTATTCTGGGCTGCTAGCAAAGTAAATTCAAAGATTTGAGCCTAGAAGCTGCAGCTAAGCACCAGACTACAGAAATGAAAGGTGAATGCATTTACCCGCTGCAATCCCCAACCCTGAATTACTTTCTCTGCACCTGATTGCCTTTCCAAACACGCTGAATATTGGGAGTTTCTCAGGACAAAAAGGGTAGGCTTGCCAGAGAATATATGATTTCTCTGTCCTAAACAGTCACTTGAATTTGTGGCTTGTATTGTGGGAACAGACATAAACACTCTCCTTCATTAGTTTTACTGGGCCCAGCTCAGTTTAACAATTATAAACTTTCTTATGCTGCAGTCCAGGAAGGGGCTTCACCTTTCACGGTGTGCACCGCAGTCAGTCTCTACTGTAATTTTTCTCTCTCTCTCTGTTTCCTATTCTGTTTATTTGCCACCTTTACAAATACATCAGAGAAGCCAGTTCTATGCAACTACGCACAGCTTCTGCGTAACAGTCTGCTCACCCAATGTTGTGTCAGGCACATGTGGACATACGGAGGCAGGGCTTACACTGAAGCATGAAAGATCAGGCAGTGCAAACATGATTAAGGGGAGCCCCTTTGATATGTTTTTATCATAGCAGGAACGGGGAAACTGGATGCAGATTGGGATAAACCTAATTTTGCTAAACTGATGTGGAATCCTGTATAATTTATATAATCATAATTTGGGAGAATGAGGCCAAACCCTGTAGCCCTTATTCTATCTCTGCCTTTCAGGCATAGGGACTAATGGGGAGGGATGTTAATGCTTCCTTTCCTTGCAGATTTCCCAAATCCTCTTAAAGGAAACATGCAAAGGAACAGAGAAGCCTGATCCAATCCCATTTTAAGCACGTGGGAATCTTTCCATGGACTTCAGTGGATGGTGGATCTGGCCTTAAGTAGGTTGTTTTTAAAGGCAGTGAGATAATCTAACATTATTTTATTCCCAAATTAGATATCTTATTAAAACAGTGTTTAACCATAACATAAGCAATAATGTTAGAGATCAGGATTTTATTTTGAAATAGCATTTAAATAAGGAGAGGGTTTTCTGACAGAAATTGTCCCAAGGACGCAGGCTCATAGGAAAAAGGTAAAATGAAGCAGGGTCCAGTCGCTGGAAAGTTTCAGGCTTAGAAGAATCAATGGGTGATGGGAAATAGTCTTGCATTGTCTGTTGGATTATCATGCTGAACTACCGCGATCACATAAATGAAAGTTTCCCGAGGATGGTTTTAATTAGGCACCCATTGTCTTCCATATGTTTCCAGTTTGCAAAGATAAGCATACATGTAGCTTGCTTGTTGGGTGTAGATTGTCTTCTTTGTTTGACTGCCTCCCTCTGGGGAATATAGACCACTTCACCTATACATTTCTAGCACAAAGGCTTCACGTGCAGAAAATGGAGACTATCAACTTCATCAGGTAACCCTTTTTAAGGGCATTTTAGCATGTTAGTATTTGTCTTTTATTTTAATTAGACTTCTCTTCACTAGGGCAACAACTATGCTGATTTTAAATTATCTATGCAGCTTGGGAAGGCAAGGCAAATTTTATTTACAGGAGAGTATAACTTCTGCTCCAGGCAGGAGGAGAGAGTAGATCAACTTTAACCATGTACAAACTTTGAGACACCTTTTTCAGACCAGTCATAACTCATCTGCTTTGTGGAATCCCAGGTTACGATTTCCGTTGAGGTGTTTGACAATACTGATTGCCTTGATTAGATTTTGTTAGATCTCTGCTATTTGTGTGCATTAGATTCTATTTAAAAGACAGAAAGACATAAGGAAGGGAGTTTACCTACCTGAAACCACACGAAGCACAGTACTTCTGCATAACAGCTTTTAAGCCAAGCCTATGTTAATTTTAGACTGGCTGATCCATAACGTAATGAGATCTGTCAAGCACAAGTCATCTCATTGCAACTGAAATATGAATAGACATTCCCCTATAATAGCAATATCTATCTGCTGCCTTCCAGATAATGTGAAAGAGGAGAAGTGACAGGAATGTCCCGTTCCATAGTGAGCAGTGGTCACATTTCATTTTAATATGATTAGGGTCTATTTGGCACTTTAATCAGTGAGATATCTCGCATGCCGAGAGTGTTTTATCACTGGACAGGAAACTGCAAGATGACTTTTGTTCCCCTCTACTTATCCATTTGATCAGAATTGTCAAAGGGTTTTGGAAGCAGGGGTGTGTGTGAGTGTGCTGAGGTTGGTAGGGGGAAAAGGGGGTTAAGTAGTGTTTGGAATGGTTCCAGTTCTATTCACCATTTCACCATCTAATGCTGTAAGAAGGAAATGTTGGCAGATAAGATAATTAAGAAAAGAGAATGGAGGAGAGAGTCATTTTGCTTCTTCTAGGAAATCCATCCTCTCTTTAACCCGGGCCCCAAACCTGTTGTAATACAGCCTCTTCCTCCACCTGTATTTTCAGCTCTACCCCATCCAGTCTGTCCAAAATGTTGCTGCTAGCTTCATCATTCTCACACTTTACCCACATCTCTAATTCCTTCACTGGATTCCTCTTCTGTCCACCTGACTATCTACCTGCCTATCTATCCGTCTGCTTGAGCTAGGGCAACACTTTTTCCTGTGAAAAATCCAAGTGAAACATTTCCATTTGAAAAAAAATGTTTGTCAAAAAAAGCAGGTTTTGATTTTCAAGTTTTGTATTTGGGCTTTCCCCCTATTTTCTCTACTAGCAAAGGGGGGAGGGAGTAGAAAAGGAGATAGTGCATGTGGTGAGGAGGAAGCAGTTTTGCATTTACATACACACTTTCTCTCACCTTTATACTTTTCCCCACTGGAAAATGGAGTCTGGGTGGAAGTAGAATGCAGGAGGCTATTTTGCATTTTTTAAAGCAAATGTTGCTTTATAAATAAAAGCATTTTATAAATGCTGCACACTAATGTTGCTCTATAAATAAAAGAATAATTAAAAATTACCATGAGTAGAGAAAAAGAAGGTGGTTTGGATGGCATAAAAGCTGACCCAGATCTTCACCCCTAAACTGGAACTAACCAAGCCCAAATCTTGCACAGCTCAAAACACTTCTGAGAAATAAGCTCTTCCTTGACACCCCTGAACAAGCGCCCCTACTTGAGTTGATATCCTCTTCCTGGAGGTTGAGGTGTTCAGCAAATTTTGACATCTCTGTGTCTCCTGGGCTGGCTGGTGTGTACCACCTTGTAAAGCTCCAGAAATCTGCTAGGTTCAGAAGCACCTCCCAGCAAAAGCCTCCTGATAACTTCTATTGTTCTTGGTGATGTCTCTGAACAAGTTTAGAGCTCTGTTTGAAGCAATACACTCATCTGCTTGCCAGGTGCAACTCAGGCTTTGAAAATGCTGCTTGCTGATAGATCAGGTCTGACAGGATTGAAGTCTTTTCCCTGATAACTCTTCATGCTTGGTGGTGCTGGTATACTGCATGAATGGGGGGGGGGGAATAAAACTAGATAGTTTCCATTTATTTTGCCCCACAACTCAAGTATCTTTTGAATCTAATACCAGAAAGACTGTGGATTATAGATTTGTTCATTTACAAGTATTTCTATGCCTCTCAAGTAGATGCTAGCCCAACTGAGAAATTAACCCTTTTTTGTGTGCATAGAACATAATCAAAATCTTTACAAAACTACCACAGATTTTTTACTGCTGTTGGAAATTGTGGCCCGCAAGTGAGACAGAGTCAGCCATGTTCCATTAGTCATTCAAATGTGATGTACCTGACATGGCGCATTCCAACCTGGAAATTATTTCCACATTGGAAATGAGACAAACATTTTTACGTAAGCGTAATTAACCATTGAAACCATTTACCAAAGGTCTTGGTGGATTCTCCATCACTGACCATCTTTAAACCAAGATTGGATGTTTTTCTAGAAAGCTGGCTGTATGCACAGATCAAGTGGAAATTTGCTCCATATTAAGTGCAATAATAATAATTAAGCAGCTGAATTACCTCTAGAATAGGGCATCAGAATTATTTCATTACTGGCACATAAAAAGTATTGCTTGACTTAACAGATAAACAAACGTTATCTGTTAGAGATTCAGAACTGGGGTTATTCACTATGATATCCTGTGCTGGCTAATGCAAGGACTGAGAAGCATGATACACATTTTAAAACTCTAATTCATTTTTATCTTGATGTACAATTGCTTGTGCTTGGAAGAATATTCAGAAAACTATCAGTCTAGAGTCTAATTTAGCGCCCATTAATAAAATTATATAAAGCTAAGCTAGTACATGGTTGATGGCTTACACAGAACAAGTACCATATATATATCTGTGTGATATATCCATGTGCATCAGTCTCAACTTGCACAGATCTTAGTGGATGCATGCCCTATGCTCCGGGGTCCTATGGTAGTGAACAATGCACCAAATTCATAGGGACCTGAAGGCTTGCGGGGGATGTTACAGTGCTACAAGTTCAACTTGTTATTTTGAGTGCACAGACATGCCAGATCCAATGTCTTTCAGATTTTCTGACCTTTACAGCTTCTAGGGTAGAAGTGAATGAGAGAAAAACAAGCAGACTTGGTTGCTGGTTGTTTTCTAAGTCAGCCAAGGCTCTACCTAAACCTTAATTCTTTTGACACTGATCCTATCCTATTTGATAGCATTTTGCACTTTTATCACCTCCTCTCTGAACTGCTCTCAGAGTAAAAGGTAGGTATATATCATTTTACAACTGGGTAAACTGAGGCACATAGCTGTGAAGTGACTTGTCATATGGTGAATCAATAAAAAAATGGGGAATAAGACCCATCAGTCATGACTAAAGATGGGCAAGAAGTGATTTTCCTGTCCTGCAAGCTTTTTTAGAATTTTTCCCATCCCAAATCAGGACAAAAAGTTGAAATCTCAAATTTTCACAAACAGATCATCCAAAAACCAGAACCAGATCTGGTCAACTGAAATATTTTGTTTCACTGTTTACCTTTTTTTTTTTTTTTTTTTTTTTTTTTTTGTATAAATAACTAAAATTTCAAAACAGAAAGTTGTTTAGAAGCGGAAAAACATTTTTTTCATTTAGAAAATGAAATGGGGCATTTCAACAATTTCAAAAAAAAATTTGAATCCAGGAAATTCATTAAAAACAACCCTTTTCCAGTGAACACTTTTGGTTCAACAAATCCAGTATTTTCTGATTTAAAAACAACAACAACAAAAACTTTTGTCAGAAAATTCTCTAATCATGACTCCCAGCTCCCCCATTCTAAGCATTAGACCACACTGCCTTCCACATTTTCAGTTCCTATATTGCCATGGGATTCCTCTCTGGCTGGCATACTTGGGTGCAGAACATTCTCAGCCTCAAAAGTACTCGTGTAGCAATACAGTTAACATAGCCCCAAGTCATAACGCTGGCTTAACCTCTGAAATTACTTTTTAATATTTTTATTATGTTAACTGTGTAAATTATTAAAGAAGTGTAATATTCCAGCAACAGTGAATGGCAGCTGAAATTCAGTTCAATAAGAATACAACTCATTTGTAGATGAAATCATGCTGTCTAGTGGCTTGGATAATTCAAAACTCCAAAGATTATTTCTAAATTAAACATAATGCCCAAAATTTCTAAGGTTGAGTGCCTAAAGCTAGGCACCTGAATGCATATTTTGACACAGAGGGCCCAACTTTTAAAGATGTTTAGGTGTCTAACATGCAGCTAGGTGCCTAGTGGGATTTTCAGAAGCACCTGTGCACCTAATTCCCATTGAAATCAATAGGAGTTAGGCATCGAGGTGCTTTTGAAAATCCCAACAGGTGTATATATCTGCACCATTAGGTACCTAAATGCCTTTAAAAATCATGTTCCCTAGGTCCTGATTCAAAGCCTAATGAAGTCAATGGGAGAATTTCCATTGTCGTCAGCGGGCTCTGGATCAGGCCTCTAGACATGAGACACACAGCTCGTTGAAATATAAAAAGCTGCTCAGAGCTACACTGCTCTTCAGAATGGTGAGGGGCCGGGCCATGATCCTGTCCCCCACTCTAACATCCAACAGAGCGGGCCAGGCAAGGAGGGGAGGGAACTTTCTTTGGGAGTAGCACAGTAGCTGCAATCCCTCTGTGTTCAGAGGCACGTACCTGCTGTGTCAGACACAATGCCTCCTGGAGCTGGTTCTGGTGCTGCTCCTTTGCATGTCAGCTCTCAGCATGGGTCTGTGTCTAATAGAGCCCATGATGTTTCTGCTGACAGAGAACAACTTTAGACCCATCTGCTCCAGCAGCAACAGATCTTCCTTCATACTTTTAGTAAGCAGAGAGTATAGTGTATTCTTTTTCTCTGCCTGTTCCTGTTTTGTGGCTTTGTGTTTTGGTTAACATTCTGATGTGTTCTTTCTTCTTTAACATCTGTCTTCCTAAGGTTGAGGGGGACGGCTGTATCATTGGCTCTGTTTGCTTTCTCTTTCTTCTGCATTCTTGGATAGTTGCTCCGGCTGTTTCCTCTTATTGATATTTCCTTTCTTGTTTTGTGTTGTCTGCAGTTCTCTGTACCTTCTTTCCAATGTTTTTATGATTTCCTTCTCTCTTTCTCTTGTTCTTGTTTAGTGTGCAATCCCTAGGATAGAAAGTTGGTGAGACAAACTAATAGGTATGGAGCAGAAGCATTTAGAATCTACCAAAAAACCCCACATGGCAGTTAAAGATCATAGATGTACATCCAAAAGCAGAACACACTGCTTGCACGGCTGGATTACAGTATAGGGACAATAGTCATGTGGCGAGAACCAGTGCTCATGAATCCACATGATGACATTACAATCTAGACTTTTGTGGGGTTTTTTTAAAAATGGTTCTAGTCCTTATGGTGGTGCAGAAAAGGCTTGAAAACATGACTCAGCTCCACAATCACAACGGATGTAGCAACATCTGCCTTAGTCTGCAGACAGCCTGAAACAATACCTCAGAGGTGTGTCTATTGCCCCATTCATCTTAGTGGGCTGTGAACTCCGGAATTTACTTTTTTGAAGGCTTCTGCCAACATCGCCCAAGCAGAGGACTGGGATTCAGTCTAGATGACAAAAAAACGTCAAATTGAAGATCGATTTGGCTAATATGATTTGAAACACCCCTTAATATCTTGCATCCACAAAGATAAAATATCGTGTTCACTGGTCATGGTGCAACCCAGGTTTCCACTAGTATTTGGAATACCTTAAACTGATCTTGACTATTTGACCCCTTTACCCGATGACTCCAGATGAGAACTGAACCACATGGATGTGGGGGTAAAATAGGAGAAGCTTATGTTGCTACTGCTCAAGATGTACCTATTATTTGGATAAAGAAAGACTTTGAACTCCAGTGCTATCAGTCTGGCATCTTGCACAAACACTAATGGATTAATGTGAGTGAGAAAGGAAATTGTATTTGTGCCAACTGCAGGAGTGAAATACTTAATTTCCCCATTAGTCTATCAGGTTAGCGCATGTAAACAACATAATTAAATTTGTCTACACTCACCATGCTATATAAATAACAAAAATAATAAATTTAAGGATCCAAAGATAACAATAATATAAAATTAGATAAGAGGCTAGGAGGGAAATAAATTAAACAAGCAAAGGTAGAATAATACATCAGTATTAGAGATAGGCCCACCCCTGAATCCTAATACTGCCAATCTTTGGGGCTGGTTGGGAAATAGAATCTGAATCCAGAACTGAATTTGAGTTTCCCAGCCAGCACCAAAATCCCAGTTCCAAAGACTTCGGAACTCAGCAACGGTGGGAAGGAGGAAGGGTTTGAAAACTGGATCTGCATTTTGCAGCTCAAGGCCATCTATTTTTAGAGTTAAGGAGCAATGCTGTATGCAGGTCAAGGCACAAAGCTATTGGTTTAAGGGTAGCAGCTGTTTAGATACGCAGGGATTATTGCAGAACATGCAACTGTGAAGATGAATATGAAAGTGAATAAATGTCAAAGATGTTTAATATCTTGTAATATTTTTCTAGTTAATTACTCAAAGGCCTGATCCACTGAGGGTCTGACCATCTCCTGGGAGGTGTAAAACATGAGGGCATTCAGAATCTTTCGCGGGTGCTTTGCACTACTCTGGATTGGCCCTTCCTAATTTTTTTTTTATTTATACAGATACTGTAAACCAGGGGTGCTGGAACATGTTTATAGTGGGGGTGCTGAAGGCCATTGAACCAAACAATAAACCCTGTATATAATGGAAACCACTTCAAGCCAGGGGGTGCAGCAGCACCCCTACTTCTAGCACCTATGCTATAAACCGTTAAATAGAATCATCATACAGTATCTGAGATTATACCGGAACTCAGTGAGGATTGGAAGGCTACACTGTGTGTGAAATCATGGCCCCACTGTAAATTCTGGCACAACTCCCGTTGACGTCAGTGGGGCTAAGAGTTTCAACCCTGTGCCAGACTGTCAATTCATCAGTTGGGCAGGGGCCAGCAATCAACTGAGTTGCGAGACTTTGGAAATACAAGCAGTAATTAATAGAGGCTTGAAGTTGAGTGAAAAGCTTGGATCTTCATCTAATCCATAGTTGTCTGTTCTCAACAGCGGCGGCTTCAGGCACCAGTGCACCAAGCGTGTGCCTGGGGCGGCAAGCCGCGGGGGCGGCGTGCCGGTCACTGTGAGGGCGGCAGTCAGGCAGCCTTTGGCGGCTTGCCTGCAGGAGTTCTGCCGGTCCCACGGATTCGGTGGCAATTCGGTGGCAGGTAGGCAAAAAAGCTAACCGTGTCAGAGTCTGCCATTTTCCTATTCAGGATGGTCACTTACACGAAACATGTTGACCCATTAACAACAGGATATGGCATAGAGCTGTCACTTATTTGTGTTCTTTCACCAATACTAGGCATATGAATATTTCTAGTAAAGGAGGGTGAATCCAGAATAAAAAGTTCATGAATGTGTTTGAATATTTAAATAAATTCACCTTGTCCATGCTCAGGCATCTTGTGTGTACTCTGTCAAGGTTTGAGTAAATCTTACTGGCAAAAAGAGTAATGGAAAGTGAAAACCAAAGTTGCACACACAAGTATTTATAGATATCAGGTCTTACATTTGCATTCAGAATTCACAGCTTGAAATGTTGACACTGATTTCCAGCTAAGAAAGACAACCCTTGCCATGTGACTATTAGACAAATGAAAACTAAGCTACACAGGTTGAATTTTAAATATGCAATCAGTACATGAAGCAAAAAGAGGATATCATGATCTGTTTGCTGGCATTTCATGAGCAGGCAAAGAGGCCAACTGAGTTGAATTCATTATTTGTTCAGCTCTTATTCTGTGCACAGGAGCACAGATGACTGGATCTATCTTTGTTTATTATAATCCTTTTGTGTAATCTTTAAGGGCTCTGATTCAGGAAAGCAATTTCAAAGGAACTGAAGGACTTCCATGGAATTTAAGCACAGGCTTAAATTTAAACGGGTGTTTAAGTGTTTTCCTGAATCTGTGATTAAAGATATTATGCAGCTAGGCAGGTAACTAGATAATTCTTCTCTGGCACAGTGCAGAGGGGAGGTAGAATTGCGAGTTTCATAGTGAACGTCTTTTATCTTCTAGCAAAGCCTCCCACAGTTATTCTATGATCCAATGACTCCCACGTGAAACTCCCATGGCTTCCCATTAGTATTTCCCATAGGATGAGCTATATGATGTGCTGTAAGAGGGAGTTCCTGCATGACTATGATAACATGTCATACTTATTCAGCAGTGATTTAGATCCCCAGTGATACCCTGCAGTGGTTTGATCATTGATTTATTTTAAATTGTGATAGGTTCATACTTTTGAATCTTAAGTATGAGTTCAGTCCAGCATATCGGGCATAGTGCTTACTACAATGAGTATCCTCAGTCCAGCAAATCCCTGCCATTGGCATAATACTTAATACAATGAGTAGCCCTATCGACTTCAGTGGGACTATTCAGAGCGGCAATTACTATGCTCAGTAGTAAGTGTCTGCGGGAACACAACCACGATTTGTATAAAAGAATGATTCTCAATATGTTTTCCAAGATCTTAAAGGAAAAAGCCTGAGACTTCCTCGTACTTGTGGGAACAGCTGAATGGCAGCCTGAGATAGGACAGCACCAATGCAAGAACAGGAGTAGGAGTTCGTTCAAAGTTGTAACAGCAGGTTTGCGAGCTTAGCGACCTTGATGAGCTGTGTTAAAAGAAGAGAACTCGATTGCCAGATGGAGTTTTCCCTGGGCTCTGATGGGTCTATTGAATAGGCACATAAATTAGAAATGCACAGGATAAAATAACTTACAAGCTAAGAATAATTTAAAGAAGATGGCAATGCTCTGGAACACAGAGGACAGCAGCTGGTAGTTTCAGTCCAGCAGAGTCACCTAGATTTTAGATTTTAAGGCTACAACGGCTGAATCACTATGAATTCGCTATAGTTTTTTTCTTCTCTGCATTAGTTAATTTCTCTATCAGGGACAAATGATCATGAGCTCTGGGCTACTGCCTCAAACAAGCAGCATTAAGTAAGAAGAGTGGGAGGGGGAAGTGTAGCAAATTATGGAAATGTAGCATTCAAAGCATTATGCAAATTAGTGTGTATTTGAAATATTATTACTTACTTGATGTCTTGTTGATCTAATAATAGTCTTTACTTCCATTATGGAAAAAGAAAAAATATGTAATATGACACTACTTTATCCTTACCATGTTCCCATGAGGCTATCCAGGCTGTCAAAAAGCTTGATATGCAAATCTAAATATATGTGATTTAAGGGTGTAATGGGCCATGTGAAATCCACAAGAGTCCTGTGAACTGTTAGAACACCAGCTGTGATTGCTCATTGCTGCTGCCCGTGGAATAAGGATAAGGCTATCCCAAAGCTGCCAGCTACAGAGCATTACCCAGACCCTACCAAAGGAAATTGGGAATTTAAAACTTTAATGTCTTTGTCTCATCCCACAGCTCCCAAATTCATTATTTCAGTGTCTGTAGCAGGCTAGCAAACAGTGCTTCTGTGATGCTTTGATGTTCAACTCAGACCACTTGGGGGTTGTCACCTGCACTGTAACACTGGGTGCCTTAAACGTTATGTTGCTGTGGCTCACAGCCCAGACACCAACAGCCAGCAGACAAGCATTCAGCTAGCACCCTGGCTTCCACTGCCTGTTACTTTTTTCAGGGTGACCCCCACGCTGCGGCATTCCCCCCAAACCATCTGCCTGGTAGTGTCCAACCCTCTCCTGGAGCACTCACAAAAGTGATCACGTTCACTGCTCCTTTAAAGAGACAGTAAACAGCAGCTCATTAATTTAACTGGAGTTGGACAAGCACTTTGATTTCAATCACAGCACTGTTGGTTTATATTAAAAGTAAAATAAGTTTATGAAACAAAAAGTCATAGGTGACTTTTTTATACAGTAAAAGCTGTGTTATCCAGCACTTTACCAACCTGAAAGCTCTAGAAACCAGCATTTCTGATATTTCCCAATACAAATCTTCAATCTAGTAACCGTGACCGATGCTGAAGCTATTCAGGACTCGGGTATTCCAAGAGCAGTCGGACTATACTCGAGTTAGCCGAGAGGAGCCGAATGCTGTTCTTTCTGTTTGTATCCGCCATTGTGATCTGTCGGTTTACTACTCGGTGTATTGCCCTGTGTTTATCATAAAATATCAACGCCAGCGTACAATTATTGCATTCAAAATACCAGCGAAAAGCAATGGAGAGAAGCGTAAGAGTTGTGTTGACATTAAAATAGAAAACAGATATTTGTACACGTCTTGAAAAGGGCAAGAATAGGAATGTTCATTCATTTTATTGTATTCTAATTCGTTGAAAATTGGTAATCCACTGGTAAATATAACTCTTAGTTAACCGGAATTTTTGACTAATGGGCGCTCTCCACTCCCCCAACATGCAGATAAGAAAGCTTTTACTGTATCTTCCAAAGACATCTGAAGTTTATATCTTGCTTCAGGAGCTCAGCTTGCTGTGTCTGCCAGGGAATGATGCCATTTTGCAGTCTCCTCCACCCCAATCTGATAGTCAAGAAGCTATCTCCCCCACTCACTAGGCTGATGGCTTTGTTAACCTTTTATGTAAATGTACCTTCATTGTCTCTGACCACCAGGCTGGTCAGACAAGCAACTGCACATTCCTTTGCCTAGGGCAGCCTGGGCTTATTCACTGCTTGCTAAACACATTTTAAGAACATCATTCTAGCCCATATTTATAACTCTGTGTACACTCCCTGTACATATACCACACAATGATTTTCAGGACCAGTGTGTTACCAGTTTATATGTGATACCTTATATGACACCTTTTAGATCCTGATTATGACAACAGTGTATTGGATGTCATGAATATGTCAGGCCAGAAGAGAATTGCTGACACAGAGTCATGAACCCCCAATGGGCCCTTGTGTCACAGCTCCCTTGGTAGCTTTCAACAGTGAGGACTGTTATTCAGGAACGGACATTCCCATGTGAGTATTTCATTTATGGCTGCTCTCGTGTAGGGATGTTTGCTTGAATCATCATTATCTATTTAAAGAGACAGTGACAACATGCGGATGCGCACTGGCTTGATTTACCGTAACATACAGGTATAAGGCTTTTGACCAGAACTGCTGTAATGCTGATCAACAAAAGAGAGAGAAATTACAGGATGAATAATAGAGCATTGTACTTCTAGGGCTTGATCCAAAGTCTGTTGGTGTTATTGGGAGTCTTTTTGTTGGCTTCAGAGCACTTTGCAACATCTCCTTGAAGCACCTTTCCACTAAGGGCCCTCAAAGCACTTAGCAATCTTTAATTATTAATTAAGTATACTTCACTTTACCAGTGTGGGGTAAGTAGTATTATCCCCAAGATTATCGTCGTTCTTTTAATACAGTGTAATGTTGTGCCTGGCTCTTCACCAGGTGAACAGAGTGAGGAGGGTATAATAATAATACCTACCCTACATCAATATAAGAAGACTTTCATATGACACGTATCAGGGTCAGACAGAGTTAAGAAAATGTTTTTCATTCCTGCTTTACAGAGGTGGGCAACTAGCAAAATTCTGACTTTATGGGTGGGGAAACTGAGGCAGAGAGACGTGAAGTGACATCGCCACAGTCATACAGCAGAGGCTGAGTTGAGATAGATGCCAGGTCTTCTGACTCCCTGTTTTGGGCCTTGTCCACTGAACCATGCTGTCCCATACCAAGCCCCAGGTCCAATAAGCATCCAAACCAAATTTATAAACCTTTTGAGGTTCATCTATCACCAGTCTGGTTTTGCATAAACTTGAAGAGGTGAATGAATACAAATAGGTTTCTCTGTTTCCTGTGCACTTTGATTTGTAGTTTAGGTGGTAGCGTAGCCAATCTCCATGACAAACTCGTGTACATGTGCACCATCAAATTATGAATTACCTTGTTTAGAAGAAGTTTATTATGGAGATGATTACATGTTATTTTTCTCTCATTCCATATCCTCATGCAGAAGGGATGCGAATAATTCTCCCAGCTGTGAGCAGCTAAAATCAGTCCTCGCCAGAGCTCCCGGCTTCACTGCGCTCATTCTTTAAAGTATTATTCGTTAGCTTAATTAGCCCTAAAGGAAGCACTTGTTTCAAATTAGGACAACAGTTTTTCTGAAAAGGACACGATGACATTAACAATGGCAACTTGTTAAAATAATAGGGCTTTTAGGCTGGGTTTTAAATGAGGCTAAGTGAACTCAACCACTTTAACTCCATTGGGTTTCTGATTTAGCCACTGAAAAATCACGTGTATCGTGATTATTCAACTCCTGATGAACTACTGGCCTCCTCAGCATCATATTAGCACAATTACATTGCTCTGCAATGGGTCAAATATTGTCACAACTCCAAGAAGTGATAAATCTAAGGCTAGGTCTACACTGGGGGAGGATCGATTTAAGATACGCAAATTCAGCTACGCGAATAGTGTAGCTGAATTCGACGTATCCTATTCGACTTACCCCGCTGTGAGAACGGCGGCAAATCGACCACCATGGCTCCCCCGTTGATGCCACTTACTCCTCCTGATGAGGTGGGAGTACGCGCGTTGATTTGGGGATCAATTTATCCGTCTAGATGAGACGCGATAAATCGATCCCCAAGAGATCGATTTCTACTCGCCGATCCGGGCGGGTAGTGTAGACTAGCCCTAAGTCATGATATCTATGAACATAATGTAGGCCATGAAACAGACATGTTTTCAAGCTCCTATCTGGCTTATCCATCCCTACCAAAAATATCAGAAACAGACACTGCCAATATTTCCAGATGCTCAAGCCTTCCATGTCTGAAGAAATGAGTTCAAATCCTGATAAAGACAGAAATAAAAGGAAGCCTGGGTGATCTTAGTCTAATACATATTGCTTGTATCCAAAACCTGTTCCATAGGACCAGGGTCCGACTGAGAATGGCTAGTGGAATTTCAGGCAGAATTAAGATACATTGGCAGAGCTATGTAGGGCCTAGCACTAAAAGGCTAGGACTTGCTGCAGGCCAGGATTAAGGTGCTTTGCATATTAGAATATTTTGCATGTCAGCATTTGGGTGCTCTGGGAGGGCTGTGTGAGAGCTCAGAGCTGAAATAGCAGAAGGGGTGCTCCATTGGGGACTGAGATGCATTGGCAGATTTCTCTGTGCATGAAGCTTTCAGAGCACCCACCTGCATTGTGCATTCACCAATGATGCCAGTTCCATACTGTCATGAGCACTAAGGTACAAATTTAAAACCCAGCTCCCACCCCAAATGGCCAGGCTGAGCACTGGAAAGATGCAAAGAGAAAGGGAGTGGGAGAAAGCTATCCTCAGGAGGTAAGTATCAGAGGGGTAGCCGTGTTAGTCTGAATCTGTAAAAAGCAACAGAGGGTCCTGTGGCACCTTTGAGACTAACAGAAGTACTGGGAGCATAAGCTTTCGTGGGTAAGAACCTCACTTCTTCAGATGCAGTCTTGCATCTGAAGAAGTGAGGCTCTTACCCACGAAAGCTTATGCTCCCAGTATTCCTCAGGAGGTAGAGGAGCATGGGCCCTTGGTCCCACCCCTTCTTTCTGCCTGAGTCCCGCCCATGGCTGGAGCTCTTAGGCCCACCCCCAAGAGAAACCCAGAGCCTCCCTCTCCCCTCCACAGCTGGAGGACCCCCAGGCCAGCTCCAAGTCCCCCTGCTCCGTCCTCCCACGACTGGAGGAGCTCTGGGCTGGCTGTAGTCCCCCGAGCCGTGCTGCCTCTCCCCTCCTGAGACCCCAAGCCAGCCCCCAGGAAAAGCTCATCTCTTCCTGAAGAACCCGAGGTTTTGATATTTGGCATGCAGTTTCCGGAGCAGCTGAGGAGGCAGTATGTGCTACTCAGCTTCCTGGGTTCCTCCGTAATCTCCCTGGAATTCTAGGAGATTACTAAGGAACCCAGGGAGCTGACTAGCACATACTGCCTTCTCCGTTGCTCCAGAACCTGCATGGTGCATAATAATAAGCAAAAACTTCCCCGGCAAACCCTTGCCTCAACTTGCGTCCAGAGGCTGCAGCTCCACCGGGGCGGCTTAGCCTGCCCTGCCCTGTTATACCCACTGCCTATGCAGAGGAGCCAAGGAGCTACAGCATGGAAATGAGTTCAGTTCAGAGGTGGAAATACCCTACCTGGACCTTTGCGCAGACCCCTATGGGGATGGAGAGTGACAGGAGGATCTATGTGGTGTTGGATTGTCCATGCTTTACAACTTTGTGCCCCTCATCCCTGCTGTGTCCAGCCATACAGTTTCCGCTCCATGATGGGGATGCCCATGTCCCTGTCTAGCAGAACCACACTGGTTCTGCTGCCAAGTGACCCTCTGTAGCAGCAGAGGAGGTGACTGGGCTTTTCCCTAAATGCATTCAAACTATTTTATAAAATTAAGAGATCATATAAATGGACAAAGGCAATGATGTCATAGTGGAGCTGAAGGAAAAGTTCAGACCTATCCTCCCATATTTATGTGTGCTTTACATTATGTTAGAGTTCACTAACATAGCAGGCTTTCATTTCTCCCGTTTTTTGAAAGCTTTCTGGCCAAAATGGGATAAATGCAAGGTGATCACACAAAGACAGAGGGTGCTAGCAATCCACCCTCACAGCTAGCCAAAAAACTGGGCGGCTCCAGACTTCCTGTTTGGCTGCGAAAAGGTAACCGACCCCACTGAAACTGAAGCATAATCTGATCATAAAACACTCCAGTTGTTGATCGGTGAATTCATTTAAAATTCCTGAACAATCTAATTTTTTGAGCCATCAAAACAACCCGTTTCCTCAGCCTCTCTGAAATGTGAATGTCTCCCTCTGGCTTAATGTCCCTCTTTGCATATGAACCAGATCCTTTTCTTTCTGTTTCTTTCTTAAAATCAGAGATGATGAAAGCCTTGGGCCACTCAATTCAGATACCGGGTCAAACAGGAAAAAAAAATAAGTGAAGGCATGAATAACACAGTAGGAGAGGTGACCTTCTGTGGTTCTCTCCTACAATGGCCCTTTCTGCAAAGTATAATTTCTATGTTTATTGCCTGCTTACAAAAGTAATTTGGAGCATATTTTTTTCAGAAACTGTTCTGCCTTAAGCACTCGCTTTTATGGATTGACCATATTGTGCATATACTTGAACTGAAACCACAACCTCAAGCAGGCAAAGCAACAGCTTCAATGCAGACCATTTAGAGAAAATTAGATGCTCATTTAAAGAAAAATATGTGGGCTTTTTTCCCTTTTAAAAATTATTTTCGAACTGAATCCTCTATTTCAACCCAGAAAATACCTTTTCAGTTCCTGGAAATGTTCTATAATTATGAGTCAAGGCATGTTTGTGTATATGTGTGTGTGTGTGTGTATGTGTAATGCTCAGCAATTGGCTTTGATTCACTTTATATTTTTTATACTGTACTTAAAAAGGCTAAGCCAGTGTTTCTCAAACTGGGGTCGCCGCTTGTGTAGGGAAAGCCCCTGGCGGGCCGTCCGGTTTGTGTACCTGCCCCGTCCTCAGGTCTGGCCAATCACGGCTCACACTAGCCGCGGTTCGCTGCTCCAGGCTAATGGGGGCTGCTGGAAGTGGCGGCCAGTAAGTCCCTCAGCCCGCACCGCTTCCAGCAGCTCCCATTGGCCTGGAGCAGTGAACCACAGCCAGTAGGAGCCGCGATCAGCCGGTCCTGTGGACGGGGCAGGTAAACAAACTGGCCCGGACCACCAGGGGCTTTCCCTACACAAGCAGCGACCCCAGTTTGAGAAATATTGGGCTTTCTTTTAAAAATTTTAAATTTTAAAGATTTCTTTTAAAAACATGTTAATTCTAAATATAAAGATGCTTGGGCTCTGAGCTGTATGGGTCCAGTCACACCTCATTTCAATGCTCAACTGCAGTCGTTGGGCCTGTTCCCAAGCAGATACCTGACAGCTGAGGTAGAGGAGCTACATCACTGTGTGTCCTTCAGTGGTGGGGTGTCTGCCCCACCCCCATGCTAGAGGGGGCTGCAGCAGGCCAATGTGCCTGTGCAGCCCGGCAGCCAATAAGAGAAGGGCTTATTGGGAGCCAATCAGGGCCCGGATTGGAGACAGCCAATCAGGGCCAGGCTCAGCCCTATATAAAGGCTACTCTGAGAGAGGAGAGGGAATCTGTCCCAGACCTTCAGGGAGGTAGGTCTGTCTCCTGAGTAGGAGATCAGCACCCAGGACAGCACAGTGCTGGGCAGGCTCAGGGAAGCAGAGTGGAGCTTCAGCCTGATACCTGCTAGACTGCTGGCCCTGAGTAGAAGGGCCTAGAGGGTGCAATCGGGTCAGAGGTGAAGTGACCCAGGGAAGGCTGAAGGCAAGGGGAGAGAGAAGGAGGGCTGAGAGGCTGCCGTTAGAGGGTCCCTGGTTCAGGACCCAGAGTAGCGGGTGGGCCTGGGTCCCCCCCCTTTCCCTCTTGAGCTGCACCAGGCCGTGGAGCAGTGGCCGAGTCAGGCTGCAACCTGCCCCCTGATGTAAGAGGGGCTAGACTTGGGTGTTGTGGCAGGCCGCTGAGGCCAGTGCAAAGACTCTTGTTAACCCCCTCCCCCGGAAGAGGGTGTGGATGGACTAAGGGGCACTGCTGGAGGGCAGTGGTCCGGAAGAGGACACTGCAAGCCAGAGAATGACACGGGTCCACACACCAACCGAGGGTGAGACAATGGATGGGACACCACCAGGAGGGGGCGCTCCACTGGACAGAGCTAATTCCCGAGATAACCAGTAGGAGGCGCCAGGGGGTGAGTCCCAACCCCGTCACACTTTCTAATCTAGTATGGCTCTTCAGGCATAGCCCCTCACCATGATCATGGAAGTGCCTTCTGCAGGGATGAGTATGGTGTGAAATCCTGAACAGAAGAGAATAGGCTGAAGCAGTCTCATACTAAAGACTGCACAGGCTACTGGGGAGGATCTATCCGCCTAGTGACCAGCTCCTGAAGCTGAGCACTGAAATATGAATTTGTTCCATTGTAATTACAATGCTCAGGTTGCAAATGTCTTTCTTTACATTCAATAATCTGCATTTTTAAAAGCAGTCTGTATTGGTTGATCACTCCTCATTAGAGTCTCCCTTATTATAGCCCTCAGCAGTTGTCGCTTTCTCCTGCCCACATACGCAGCCCCAATTAGTCTCTGTTGCTCCTTTCTGATCCCTGCTCAGAGTGGATGACCTCTTGAATACCCCTCTGTGTGCTCTAAAACATGGCCATGTTTAAAAATGGAATGATCCCATTAGCAAAATGGAATTAGCTGTGCAGAGAGGGGGAAAAAATGTGTTCTTCTAGTCAACAGGTTGTGATAACATGCAGCCACTGACAATTTGTGAAGTCCGGGGAATCCTATGTCTTTGAATTACTTTACACAACCATGGCCAATAAGGTTTTTGAAGCTAATACACCTACTGTGTTTTCTGTTAAACAGAGATTCCCTTTCCCCAGCTCTTTCATCTCTTCATCTACACAGAAGAGCCAGCATGATATTCAGATAAAATGTTTGGCAATTAGCTCTTAAATGACAGTTTATTATTTCATGTGATACTCATAGCAATGGTAGGTTGAAGCCTAATGAACAATTGCCCGCTGTTCATACTTATGTCATCTACACCGCAGTGGGACTCCCATTACCATTCAGCTTTAATGTACACGGTTCCCTCGACCCCAGATTCCAAACACAGTTGCAACATTCAATCTACACAAGCCCAATATTGCATCTATAGATTGTTAGAGGAGGGGACTAAGGGACAAAGAATAATTGCAATTTCAAGCAGCTCTAGTTGTGCTATTAATTATTTTAATGATGTAGTCTTTTAGACTGGAAATATGATACCAATAAGGTTTAATTAATAAATACATTGTCAATGTGTTATTGCTGTATATGAGTCACCAGATTAATCTCTTCTTGTTAGATAAGCAGCACTACAGATACCAATGAAAATATTTCTGTCTATAGATCTTTTCATTTCATGTGATTGTTGGTAGGACATTCCAGGGATGGAGAATTACTTAATCACCACCTTCTTTCTTCAGTGTACAAACTATTGGCCATTAGTCAGATCACTTTGCTACAGTCCAGGCAGAAATGTAGCATACTCGAGACAATTTAGTTTTTCTTTGTATGAAAATATTAAAATTAATTTACCACATCAACATTTGTCTGGCTAGTTGAAATCTGCTAAATCCATAGCATGTGGCAAAGAAAAAGGTACTGACCTACTAATTAACAATCAGAGTATTGGGCACTAGTCCAGGTGTTTTATCAAAAAGGCAGCATGCAGCTGTAATATAGAGTTGGAACCAGATCCCTCAGCTGCTGTAAATTGGCATCCATCATTGACTTCAAGGGGACTCTTGCTGATTTATACCAGCTGAGGATATCACCCTTGGGCTTAAAGAGCAGACAGTTGCTTTTAGATGCCATAGAAATAGTAAAAAGTGTGGCAGCAGAAATATCTAAAATGTGTTTGGTTTTATTTCCATTTGTAACATTGAAAGGTACTGATGTATTTACCTCTGGGCCACATGGAACAAGGACTGGGCCACAGTAAGCCAAGGGAAACAATCCACTGTTTAAATAAGATAAAAGAGATTAAAAGAACTTTCCTAAAAATGTATTTTATACATTAAGGAATAAATAAAAACCACTTATTACCACTGTAAGTGGCAGGGGTTATTTTCTTTCATTTAAAACTTAAGTGGCTGACAGGGCGCCCGAATGTTTGCCTGCAAAAGGACTCAACTAAAATTCCCCAGGCAACAACAAAAACCTATGTAAACATATAAGCCATTTAGTATGTCCGACCAACTCAATCTCTGATCAACCAGCAGTACATCAGATTCCAAAACCCATACCTCTTAACCGCATCCTTGTGCTATCCTGAAATCATTTTTCTAGGATATTGAAAACAGCTGCTCCTCTAATTAGTACACTGAGTACCTCTCTTTTTTTCTAGATTAAAGTGTCAAATTGTTTCTTTACAACACAAGTAGGAGACACTTAAAAAATAAGGTCAGAATCAGTACTATGTAGCAGCTGCCCTTAATGATTTTAGAAATAAAATAATAGGATAGGTCAGGATATTTTGACTATTATATGACGTCATAATGTGATGTGTCCTATTATGCACTACTACTGATATGTCATGAAATAAAAGTAATATTAAAATAAATACATTTCAAAATGGAATATTTGTTTTGAAATGAAATTTCATTTTTTTTAAAAATGGCAAATTTCCCCCTACAAAATGGAAATTGTGTTTCAAGCAGCTGCATCACAGACCATACAGAGAACACCTGGCCAACCATCCCCTCTTTTCCTGAAATGGGTGTAAGCTCATCAGAGACTTCCCTTGACTGCAACTCTGGTAGTATGTCAGGAGATGAGGGGCAGTATCTTAGGCTATGTCTTTGTTGCAAAAAAGGTGGGTTTTCCATCAAGAGTGGTAAAATAGAGATGGTGAAATCCTAGTGGAGACAAGTCACAGGTACGTATTTATCTAGATGTAACAGCATGAGGTTAACCTAGAACTTCTAGCTGGGGTTTCCCTTGAGGTACACTGAGGTGAAAACTATCTGTGCCTTGTCTCCACTAGGATTTTATATTGCGATAGCTGAGTCAAGTTAACTAACTCAATGGAAAAACATATCTATTTTTTGCAGTGAAGACATAGCCTTTGGGAGATAGGTCAAAACCACCATCTTAACATACTCAGTTGTGTTTTGTTATAACTGAGTATGTTATAACCAAGGCTAAGATTTTGTCATGGTTATTTTTAGTAAAAGTCATGGACAGGTCATGGTCAATAAACAAAAATTCATGGAAGCCGTGACCTATTTGTGACTTTTGCTGCTGCAGCTCCATGGTTTCTCCTGCCACCATGGTGGCTGGTAGCTGTGGGGTTCCATGTGCCCCCTACCCCCCTCGCAAAGCTGTCGCCCATCGCTGGAACCCTGCCAGGGCCCTGCTGGCTGCCAGCTCCAGTCCCAGACCCCAGGGGCTGAAGCAGAAAATGTCAGAGGTCTCTGGAAGTCACGGATTCTGTGACTTCTGTGACCTCCGTGACATAAACGAAGCCTTAGTTATGACCCACTGGGTGGTGCTCTGATGTCTTAGATTAAGATACAGGGTGTGGGGTAACGTTTTTAAATTCCTGTCTTTAGGTGGATGGGGTGCGTGGAGGGCAACATTATTTGTTTCAGCCCAGGGCAACAGAAAGTATTAATTCATCACTGGTAGCATGCTGTAGAACAAGTTTAATAGTTTCCATTGGGTCACTATCATAGCAATTAGAAGAAATATTTTGAGTTGAAAACCAAAATATGTTTTCACTTCTTTAATCCCAAATCCCACTTCTTGGAAGTGTTTTTTGAGTGCATAATTCCAGCTTCTCTTAAGGCAATTCTTTCTATACAGCATCTTCTGTGCACAATTATCATAAAATGTTCCAGAGCAGACTGCTGTCTATATCCACTACTGGTGCGTCAGCTGAATCTTTTTGCAGGAGTGAGTGTGTCTGACTCTGTGATGCAAGTCAATTAAATATTCTTCTTGGATATTGGAAACTGGTCTGGATTACAGCTGCTAATTGCTCAGTGAGAAACCTTCAATGGCATACTAAATAGAAGTCAGATAGGAACAAAGCTTCACAGCGATAGCCTTTAAACAATGATACATAATTAGAAGAAACAAAACGGTTACTTGAATGAAGGACTACATGCCTCCCTCTTATACGTGCTCATCGAATCAGCCATTATCAGTTATCTGCTCATGATTATATAGATGTGCATCAAACACACAAGCAGGTGATGCTGTACTCAGATTCTCTCTAGCACCAGCGGGGTTAAACACTGAAGAGATATCATCAAGTTCTTTTCCCTGGATCAGACCGGTGTGGTTTCAAGTGCTACAGTAGGGCTGGGGTTCAGAGCCAATGGTACTGACGTAGCAATTCATCTTTCACAGGAAACCATACTCCCTTTGGCCTCTCTCTGGTGGCTGCTCAAAGGAAAGTTAAGCATACCTGAAAAATTCTGAAAAGAGCAGTGCTTGTCTTGAATAAGATTAATTTTTATTCTCTTCTTTTTCTCTAATGTCCAAGAATGCTGATGCTGAATGCATGACGGTTATAGCATTTGCATACACAGTCACTACATTACCACTACTGTGTCTAATTTTAGCAAATCACTGAATATGAAAGGTGCTACATTAAAGTGAATCCAAATTATGTTCTATTTTATTACCATATTGACAAGGAAATCCTTGTGTTTGAGGATGTAGTGAACCCTCAGCTATAATGAGCGAGTAACTGTCAATGTTGTTGCCCACAGACTGAGTGAAATCATATACACTACTCAGTTCAAAGAGGATCCTTGACGTAAACCATTCAGATGTGTTATTATGAGTTTCTCTGTTATTTGCCGAAACCCTTATTATAGTCTCAGAATACCAGAGCAGAAAACTCCTATGTTTCAGCTCACTTGTATACAAGTGGAAGGTAGAGTGTAAAGAAAACACACTGCAAAAAATAAGGAAGGTTGGGAGTTAGGAGACATATTTTACATGTAAAATTACTGGACCAGATTCTTATCTCTGTTACTGTAGTGTAAATCTGGAGCGACGTGTTCACCTTCAGGGGAGTTCATCTCTCATCATTGGCTGAAGGACTCTTCCCTCCATTTCCAATTTTGTACAGGTTCAAACTTTCACAAACTTCTACCGAAATTTCACATGTGACTGCTGGGCTCCAGCTGCATTATTCTCAACAACACAGTCACTAGTCCACTCAAATTGCCACTCAAAGCTTCGCTTTGAAGAAATGAGATCATCCCTTAAGAAAACAGCATGGTCATGCATCTGATGTTGCCTTAGATATTATTGTTCGAAAATGATGAATTAGGAAGGAAGAGAATAAGGGAGAATTTCAGCTTAATTCATTTTTCCTTCACAGGTTTGTTGAGTTAAATTATCCCCTGCAGTAATAGAATCACTTTCTGTGCAAACTTCTCCCTTCTACCATCTCACAGGTTGTGGGTACACCTCAGTTGTATTCCAGTTTGGGGGCTCTTAGTGCATAGAGTGATACCAGTGTTGAATGGTTGCCAAATTATGCAGTGATTCTTGTCATTCAGACAAATGGGGACAAGATAGAGACTCAACAAGCTCAGCCTTCAGAGGTGAAGAGCTGTTGCCTTTTTTATTCTTATACTACAAAGAATTAGAGATGGGTGAAGCAGTTCAGATAATATATAAAGTCACTGAAACTGGAATAAGAACTGAACTGAATCGCATTAGAGGTTAGAAAAAGACGGATTAACTATTCTATTTGATTTTGCATGTCTCTTTACTTCCAGGTTTCAACCAAGAGCAGGAGCAGATGTGTGACTATTGCCACAAGTAAGTCTGTTCATGCCTGATTTCTAGCTCCAGTGTTGTCAAATCATGATTCAAACTGTGTGGCTAAGAATCCAGGTTTTGGGTGCTTATATGAAATAAACACTTAGAGGTGCCCCCTGATATTGCTTAAGCAGCAGATATGCAAACCAATCACTGGGTTTCTAAGGTCATAAATATAAAAACAGTGTTAACAATGATTAATTATTAATGATTATACTTAGCTGCTATGCAGTTCTTTTAATTTTCACAGTGCTGTACAAATATTAATGAATTAATCTGCACAATAACTCTGTGCAAGTAAATTTTATTATTCCCATTTTATGGTCCTTGTGAGGTTAATAGCAAGTCTAACTGGACAATAATTATCCACTTAGGACTTTGAAAATTAAGAACTAGTACTTCCAGTGTTTTTACATCAACAAAACAAGGGGACAGTAGTTTGTGTCCTTGTTATCCCATTGTTTAGCCAAGCAGTTTACATGCAAATCAAGGCAAAAGTAGTAAAACAAAGCAGATGAACAAGGTAAATTGTCTCTTTTTTTCTTGCATCACTGAAACCCTTGAAGATGGCAGGATGTTATTCAATTTCCTCTAATATATTTTATGGGATGATTTAAGACAACAAGCTGTATTGTAAACTAGAAGTATTTTAAATCTTCATTTTAGGAAAGGAAGGTGCGATTTAATTACTGCCACCAACAGTTTTCATTTCATTCACTTTTTTTTTATGAGATTATAAACTTGGTTGATAGTGGTAATAGTGTTGACATGATATACTTAGACTTCTGAGTCTAAGTATTGAGTTGGCATTTGAGTTGGTACCGCATGACATTTTAGAATGGTATGAAATTAACATGGCACACATGTAATAGATTAAAAACTGGCTAAGTAGGGCTGTCAAACAACTAAAAAAAATAATCACAATTAATCACAAGATTAAAAAATAGTCACAATTAATCACAGTTGTAATCACTCTGTTAAATAATAATAGAATATCAATTTAATTTTTTTATAAATTTTTTGAATGTTTTTCTACATTTTAAAATATATATTGATTTCAATTACAACACAGAATACAAAATGTACACTGCTCACTTTATATTATTATTTTTATTACAAATATTAACACTGTAAAAAGGTTAAAAAAAGATGCAATCTACAAGTGGAAGCATGAAGTGGCATATGAATGTTTAGTAGATCTGGCACATAAATAGCTTGCAATGCTGGCTACAACAGTACCATGTGAATGCCTGTTCTCACTTGCAGGTGACATTGTAAATAAGAAGCAGGCAGCATTATCTCCCATAAATGTAAACAAACTTGTTTCTCTTAGCGATTGGCTAACCAAGAAGTAGGACTTGTAGGCTCTAAAGTTTTACATTGTTTTGTGTTTGCATGCAGTTATGTAACAAAAAAATCTACATTTGTAAATTGAATTTTCACGATAAAGAGATTGCACTACAGTATTTGCATGCGGTGACTTGAAAAATACTATTTCTTTTGTTTATCTTTTTACAGTGCAAAAATAAAATAAAATAAAAAGCAGACAGGATCCCCATCCCAGGGTAGCATGGAGCCGATACCTACCTCTTTCCTCTGGAGCTGGCTCCTTGGGGGTGAGTTCTCTCTCTCTCTCCAGCTGAGCTGCAGCTCCTCCAGGCAGCAGCAGCTGCGCTTCCTGTCCTCCTGGCAGGGAGGCTGATCCTGTAACCAGACTTCTAGTGTCCAGTCAGCACTGCTGACCGAACACAGCCAGGTCTGCTTTTCAACCGGACATAATGGGCCCCTTCTGAGTGTGGGGCCAGCACAACTGCACCATTGGTGCCATTGTAAACCTGGTACTGGTCTTAGTACATAGAACTCATGGCAGATGTCCAGTGCAATTATTTGTTCTGAAAGGGGTACAGTTATAAGATAAAATGGATTGGAAAAAGCGTTAAACAAAAGCCTCCCTTAAGGGACCTGAGGAAGGGGGGTTCGGGACTCCTACAACTTGTACAGTGAGGAATCAACCCTCCTCTTTTTCTCACCCCCCTTAGCCCTCATAAAAGGGAGGGACAGAAGGGTCCCAGCTATGAGATGCCTGGGACCAGGTTGGGGATGATGTGGAAATGATTAAGTAAATGATGATGACCTGCACAGTACAATTTATTGCTGGGCCCTCTGTTATTTTAAGTGTATTAAGTTGTGGCCTAATTAAACCAAATCTATTGCCTTCTGCCTTTCTTTCAGCATGGCCAGACAATGGTTTATTAACAATTAAACTGCCTACCTCAGAGAAAAGGCCATTGGCCTGAGGCTTAATGATAGTGTCCATCACAGTACTTCTTCAGTGCCTAATGGAAAGTTCTAACTATTTGTGCCTCATAGATAAGGAGATTAATAAATCTTCAAAGACCAGGCTTCATGTGCAAACATTTTTCACCTAAATAAAATGGGAAAAAAGCCCCACTGCATTAATGAAATTGATTTTTCTGTTTGTTAATGTCAGAGTTTACAGATTTCCATTCAAGGTCATCAAAATTCCCCAAACATCACTACAAAGTAATAGACCCACAAATTATTTAAAAGAAAGAAAGAGGAAAAAAATCTTCCAAGATCTGGTCAGAGATAAAGTTTTAGGGCCTAATTCTGATCTTACAGTGCTGGTTTTAACTGGGCCTCATTCTCCGCTCATTGACACCAGCATAAGTCAGGTGCAACTCCAATGAAGTCATTGTAGTGACACCGCTGTAAAACTGCCGTGAGAGGAAAATCAAGCCCTACTTGAGATGACCCTGATTTATACCAGAGTATTTGAGATCAGAATTAGGGTCTTACTTTTTCATTCTGAATTGATGAGTTCCTCAAATGTATTCTCTCCTACATATACACACTGAGAAATTGACTGAAATTTTTGTTTTGTGATTACCTGTGAAAGGACTTATCTATGTTTATCCAACCCTTTCTAATTGCATGCTAAGCATAAATGTACAAGAAGAAGATGCATCCAATTTACTTGTATAATCAGCATTACAAACATTATTTAACTCTGCGTATTCCTTTCCTTTCAGAGGTCCAATGCTAGAAGAAACTCTGTGCTAAAAGACTAAAGGGTCTAGTTTCCTTGATGCACATGGGATTGATTCAGGTGACTAATGGGAGTTTGTTATGGTCTTGCCTTGATACAGCTTATGGGCCTGAAGGAGCAATACTAAAGCAAAGAATCCTGCACTGGCAAGGGGCTGGACTATATGACCTAATAACTCTTTCCATCTCTATATCTATAATTCTTTGAAACTTAGTGGAACCCTATAATTTGTCTTTAGCTCCTTTAATTTTAAGGGAGGGAGTTAATGTGGTTATTGCAGCTCTCAAGTAAGATTGGTAGAGAGTGGAGATTTAAGCTAACTCAAAAGATAGAATAATTGCTTTTAGATTCAAAGGTCACACAGTTTCAGTCCCAGCAAGTATAATCTGCTCATAATAAACTCACAAACACTGCTGTACACTGTTGGGAATATAGACCTTTAAAGGTCTGATAACAATTGATTTTGACAGCAGAATAGTAATAGATGACGGTAAATATTAATGGAAGACCACGTTGTGCTCTGTTACACCTACGTGAATCCAGAATAAGTCCACTGGCTTCCCTGGAGCTACTTCTTATTTACACCAGTATTTATGAGTAACCTCTTTAATATTAATGATAGGCATTCTGAGTACAGCCATGCATCTGATGTCTATTATCTAGTTATAGCAGAAAAACCTAGGTCTCAAGAGAGAGCGGTCTTGTTTAGAGGTTAGAGTACAACATTGGGAGCAGAATACCTGATTGCCTAATTCCATAAGACTACTTTGAAAATTGTAGCTCAGGTACCTAAACTTCAGTTCTAGAGCTGGAAGAAAACAGGAAAAGAACTTTGTGAAAAATGTCAAAAAAATGCTGAAGGTGTTTTCCTTTCACCGGCTTCAAAGTGGAGCGATTCTCCATTTTTCTGTAGCATGTTAGGGATATTTTAATAAATTTTTTACCAGGATTGTAATTGAAATAATTTATTAAACTGTGATCAACATACTTTGCTTACCAAAACCCATGTTTTCTTAATAATATTGAAAAATATTTTAATACAAATTTTGATACATTCCCCATTGTAATATCAATTAAAAAGGTCTTTTTGAAAATGTCACAAAAATCAGGATATTCTGATAATGTCAGTGACTTTTTGTGAAAAGTTTAGGTTTTGAAAAAAGGCCATTTAAAAATAAAAAGACCTTTTACATGAAAATTCAACAAGTTTTATTAGGCTCCAAAGCCCACATTTAGGCACCAAAATAAGTAGAATGATTTTTAACATTCTGAGCATCCACCCAATCTCATTTCAATAGCAGTTTGGCACTTTTGAAAATCAGGCCATTTATTTAGATGCCTAAATACAGATATAGGCGCCTAAATTTAGCTATCCAGTTTTGTAAATCTTTAAAATCTTAGCTCTGGATTCTATGGCAGTCTCTGCTGCTAGCTGTGTGCCTTTGGACAGTCATTTCACCTCCTTGTGCCTCACTTTCCCATCTGTAAAATGAGAGATAACAATACCTCCCTCCCTGGGTTTTTATGAGCCTTAATTAAAGGCTGTTGCTCACCTGAAAGGTTCTGTATAAATGCAAAAGTATCATTCAGCAGGGACTGTGTCTTTTTATAGTGTCTAGCGGTGGCCCCATTTTTGTTGGAGCTCATGGGTATTGCTGTAATGTAAATATTAAATAATAATATTAAAAATAACATGGAATGGAGAAATTACTTCAACTGCTCTCTCCCCTCTCATACTACTCACCTTCCTACACGTAACAGTTCTGGTCTTTTCTTCTTCATTTATGCTGTCACCAGCTTTTTAGTTCTTATTTCCTCTTCTGCTGCCATTAAGCTTTCTGTTATTGTCCTTTTAAATGAGATTCTATGAAGTATAAAACCCACAGCACTTGATTCTCATTAACCCATTGTAAAAAGTAATAAAGTGACAATTTTTGCCAAAAGCTTTGGGCTGACCTCAGGTTTAGCATCTTGGTAGTAGACAGGTCAAGTGGATTTCCACAAAGTTGCATCTTTAGCAGAGTTCATATTAGGCCACTAGGAGCAGTGTTCCATTTTCAGTAAAGTGATGCCACTCACTTTAGAAACACCACTGGGCATCAGGCACTATAAGCTATGTAAACTGGATTTTTATATATATATTGGCCAGCTCTAATATGTATATGGATGTGTCATTCATGTTTTTACAATTTGTTTAAATAATTTATCTTCAACAGATGAGGAAAGCTATATAACCATATAATATAAATCAAAGGACCATCTCTCTTTGAAGGGAGTTTCTTCCTCCCTTCTCCCATGATTTATCATACTCTGAGCTGCACATTCGGGAAGAAACTGCATCTTTTTGCTGTGTCATGTGTATATGTATATAATATGTTAGAGTTGGTTGAACATATATATATATATATATATATATATATATATATATATATATATGTATATATACGCAGTGTGTGTGTGTTACAGTTACAGAATATATATATATTCAACCAACTGTAACACACACACACACACACACACACACACACACACACACACACACACACACAATGGAAAATAGCTTTACATTTAAATGGGGGGGGGGATTTTTCCAGTTTTTGTGCAAAACTAAGTTCTCTGCCTCACAAAAACCCTAACCAGCTCTAATATAAATAAAGAGATCCTATCTCCTAGAACTGGAAGGGACCTTGAAAGGTTATGGAGTCCAGCCCCCTGCCTTCACTAGCAGGACCAAGTACTGATTTTGCCCCAGATCCATAAGTGGCCTGCTCAAGGATTGAACTCAGAGTCCTGGGTTTAGCAGGCCAATGCTCAAACCACTGAGTTATCCCTCCCCACATGCATGTTTATTATTAATGATTTTAAAAACAGAATTGTTTTCCACAAAGGCTTTTGCTAGGTGAGTTAATTGCTAGACCTATTCTTAATTCTGCATCAGCATGTTCTCCATTTTCCTGTAAACATCAGGGGAAAGGGTTAGTAGTGCATTTGAAAATTCAGCAAAGGCAAAGGTTTGCTGCAAAGTACCCTCTGATGGAATCCTGGTGAAAGAAGGGACTATATCCTTGCTTTGTCTTCCGATAAGTACCTTTCTCCACAAGGAACCCATTGATTTTTTTATGAGGGCTTTAAAATTTTGATTATTATTAATAATAATGGCAACTTACAATGCACTGCTGGCTTTTCGAGATCTATTTTGTACACTGTAATTAATGTGCATGTTATAGTTTGTGGATGAAATCCTGGCCCCGCTGAAGTCAGTGGCAAAACTCCCAATGCCTTCAATGTATTTCCTTGGCTCTTTTGTGTGGATTTAGTAGATTATTGTTCATTTAGAGCATGGTAAAAACTCAGCATGAGCAAAGGTGTCAGAATTAGGCCTTTATTGGTATCTCTACAGTTCAGTGATTATCCTTATTGATGTCTCAGAATCTCTACTTTACCCACTCTGTAAAGTTAGAGGCTCACAAAAGAGTTTCCCATGAACTCATTGGGAACAAATTCTTAAATCTGCATTTTTGAGTGTGTGAAATGTGGTCAGGTGCTGGGAAGAGATTGTTCTTTGCGTCCTAACCCATTACATAGGACACAGATCAGGGTTATAAATAACTACACTCTGTCACATAGCAGAGGTCAGTATTTCCTGACTCCAGAGTTTACAAGCATTCATTTGCCAAATTCCGCTTTAATTTTAAATATTGTACACCCCTTGGAAAGCTCTCAGAAGTACCAAGGGTTAGCTGGTGATCAGGGACCTAAAACTACAGAAACAAAATTCTGTAGGCAAACGTTTTATCTTAACACCTATTTCTGTGTTTTTGACATCAAAGGCATTCAGCTGAAACATTTGTCACGGGGTTTTCTTTCCTTGTTTTTTTTATTCACATCATATGTCTAGATAATCAGTTTCCATGGAGAATTAGATCTTAAACTGACAAAAAAAATCTGTAAACAAACTGAACTTTTAAAAAAGATAATTTATAAGGAATTGATCATGGGTTCTGTGCTAGATTAGTTGACAATTTCTCTATAAGTGCAAAATAATTTAGGTTTTGGTTAATACACATATTCATACACACACATTATTTTGCTGCATAAAAATATGTTAAACCAAAACTGAAATTATTAGGGAGGTTGTTTACAAAACCAAAAATAACTGTAAATGAGATGTATAAAAAAAAATCCCTGAATCAGTTTTTTGGGAGATTTAAACATCTCCTCGGAGTGTTGGAAATCCAAGTACAACAGCATTGTATTAATTGCATGAGCACTGGAAAATGAAAATTGATTATAAACAAAATAAAATGACTTAGTTCATTTTCACTATCTAAAATAAATGAAAAGCAAAAAGTAAATAAACACCATAACAGATGAACAATAAATAAAATATAGTTATGGAACACAGTTTTATTTTTTTCAAAATGTATGTAAATCACCATGAATATTATCTGAACTAATATTTTAATAAATCATAAAGTAGTGGAGGATGTACAATAAATTTGAAAAATCTAAGGTAATATTTTATTAACACATCTTCCCTGAACATATAACTATTCTGCCACTAGGTAAATCAGAATATTGTAGCTATGGTTATCACTCCCTTCCCATTAAATATAGTGAAAATCAAGAACAAAACCACAACAAGAATAAAAGTGATAGAACAATAACAGAAAATGAATAACCAGAGACTGACCTTTCTTAACCCGCTTCTCTCAATGCCTTTCACTCTGTTTTTAAATGCACTAATTTTAATATTTAAAGGTATTTTCAGTAACACAGAGCCCCAATTCCGCTCTTGGTTACACATTCATTCGCCCTTATGAAGATGATGCACTAATTCCACAGGTGTAGAATTTGACCTGTGACCAGAGCTGGGCAAAAAAAAAATTAACAAAACTTTTGGAGGGCGAAAAATCCACTCACTGATGCCAAAACGGTTTTGCTGAATTGTTTGTTTTGAAAAAAACAATTTATAAATTAAATGTTTAGTCTCCAAATTATTGAAACAAAATATTGTGATTTCTTTTGTTTGATATGATTTTTCATTTCAAATTTGTTTAAAAAAAATTCAGAAACATTTAAAAAATGGTTGAAGTCAAAATGAAACATTTCAGTTTTATTAAAACAAAACTTTTGTATGCATGTTTGGTTTTGACTTTTCTCTAAAAATGTTGAGAATTTTGGGGTTTGGCCTGATGCAAAACATTCTTTTTAAAACTTTTTGATATTGCCAGTAAATGAAAAAATGCATTGTTTCCATAGTTTTAGCAGTGAGTTTTCTCTTGATTGTGTTCCCACATCAGTGAGATGAAGGAGTGATGTGAAATAGCTCCAGCCCAGAACCATTTGTGCGCATGCTACACAGTTATCTTTTGAGGAGTGACAATAGGTTATTTCAAGGCTTTTTACAGGAGAAAACTAGGGGTAATCTTGTTCTAACTTCTGAAGGGGTCACCAATTTTCAATGAATCTGCATTCCTGGCTGATTCCCCCTGATTCCCTCTCGTACGTTTTGTCATCTAGGAGGGATTTGCACTTGATCTATTTCATAAAGAATTTGAAAAAGGGAAAAAATAGCAACTAAGTCCCTATGGCAAAAACAAGGTTTGCCAGTTTCATGAGGACAGTTAACTAAAAGTGCAGCCATCTCGTGATGAGAGAGGTATAGGGAACCGTGGTTCTTAGTTCTGAATGAAAGAGGTCTTTAGCAAATTATACACCTAGAAAGGACTGTCTCTATTATTTTTAGCTTCAGATAGTTCTCTCTTCACCAGCATTTAGTGGAGAAATTGTAAAACGGGTGCACTGGCTACTTTGATTTAAAAGTCTCTTTCCCTGGTCCACTCCCTTTTTCTGTAGATGCCCTGTAGTCAAATTATTCACATATTATGACGTAAGAGTCAGGCTTCTTTTTAAACTGATCATCACATTGTTTAGAGTAACACTAATTACATAGTGGACAATATTTTGTTAGTCTTATGTCACAGTGAGCAGGACTGTGATTTGGACTATATGCTGATGCAGGAGATTTAAGGGGGAATAAGAACACCCTTACCACCCTACATGGGTTACCCAGATGTAGGGTCTGAGTGTATAGGAGTAAGGAGCACTACATATCCAATTCCTCCCCCCTTGCCCACCAGCACCAACCCAGAGCAAAGGGGTAGGACGGGTAAAGCTCTGACTTTACCTGCCTTCACCCAACCCCAGTGTGCTGGCAGCGAGTGGAACCATTGCAGGGATGTCACAGTTTGCTGCTAGTACAGGTCAGAAGCAAATGAGTACACCTGCAACTCCCTGACCAAGGGGGAAGTGGGGAGGGAAATGGGCCTCATAGTTGTGTCTTTAAGGCACAAAACCTTCTGGGTTGGTTTATTTTATGCACCACCCTTTGGTCAGGCTGTGGCTAAGGGCAAAAACTAGGGCCTGAATTGGTATTTTTATCAGAAGGGTGGTTTCACAGGGGCAGGCTATGGCACTCTGCAGACATTCCACAGCTCCCTCCTGTGAACTACAGAAGAGGATGTTCCACCGGAATCTAGCCAAATAGTTCCAGATTCTGGAATTTTCTGATCTTTTTTTTTTTCTTCTTCCAGGAAATGCATGAAAATGTCTTCAGTAGTAGAACAGAAATGTTACACAGTGTAGGTCTTATGAGACAGGGAGAGCCTTGTCTATGAGGATGCAAGAGTATCAGAACTGGAAAAGGGTCTGACCATGAACACTGAATCCAACCCCATTGCACAGTAGAGAAGTGCAGATGAGAATTCGACCTAGACCTGTGGAGAGGACACATGTGTGTTTCCTATGTGTAATATTATGCCCTATACACACGTGTACTCTTTACTATACAGAAGAGGCATTTTAATATTAATCCATATGTAAGTCCAATCTATAATGAAATGTGTGCTACTCATGTGGCATTCAGATATATTCTTGTGACATATAGGTGAACTTCATGCTTCTGGCCTATCTCTGATTAGGTCTCATTTGAGGTGGACAAGTCTCAGAGGTTAATTTCAAGAAGATTTCATCTCTGTAGTTCTAAATAACCTTAGCATAATAAATCTGTCTCTACTTTGAACTTCACAAGTGTCCCCAGTGTGCAGATACTGTGGCCATTCAACATTTCATGGTGACAGAAGGGATAGAGCACAGATGCACATGCTTCAAAACAACAGGCCCCTAACGCCCAAGCTAACGAAGAATTTCCATTAGCTGTTAACAGTATTGGGTCTATATCTAGAGCAGTGGTTCTCAAACTTTTGTATTGGTGACCCCTTTCACACAGCAAGCCTCTGAGTGCGACCTCCCCCCGTTATAAATTAAAAACTCTTTTTTTTATATTTAACACTATTATTAATACTGGAGGCAAAGCAGGGTTTGGGGGTGGAGGCTGACAGCTCGCAACGCCCCACGTAATAACCTCATGAGCTCCTGAGGGGTCACAACCCCCAGTTTGAGAACCCCTGAGAGAAAATCAAAATCTTATGAATTTTGAGATTTCAAGGAAAACTTTTGTCAAATTTTATGATAAAAAAGGAAAAAATAGCAAAGTGTTTATCTTTCCCCCAACTTCTTGACCAATTAGGATACACAGTTCACTCTCCGTCCAGTAGAGGGCCGTATTATACACGCTCATGCAAGCACACATGAGGTTTCATTGTACTATTAACCTGCATACAAATGTAATACATTTTTCCTACGTGAGTTAGCACCCAGGAGCGCTGGCTGGACAGTATCCCTTTAAAATGGTGGTTTCAATAAAACAGTATTTTTGGGTGGGAAAATGGCACTAAATATGTCTAACCCTCTGCTAGTGGAAAACACACACACACACACACACACACAAACATTTCATCTTGCTGTGCGAGGGGAATATGATAGACAAAACTTCTTAATGACTGTCTCCTGCAATTCTGCTTAATCCATAATAGAATGGACACAAAGAATCTGAACTCAGATAAGTCTGCCTATTTAATGGACTGCAACTAAGTGATAAAGGTTATGTATTTTAATGCAGCTAATTTTTCAAGTCACTGCTTAGCTGCAATAAACTCCAGAGCTTAGTTTCATGATAACTGCCGGCACCCAGATGATGGATGCTTGCAGTGTTGCTCTTTACACTCATGATGGTGCTTTGAAAGAACAAGCTGACATTGTCTGACTCTGTGATGAGTCTCCTTCAGGTTTTTAATTAACAAAATGATGTCCAACACGCTAGACATTTTGAGTGTCAAGGCACCAGTTTAATTAAAATATGGATGTTCAATGAAATAGGCATTTTGAGGGTTCATGACCTGCTGCTTGGAGAGGGGACTTATGATGTTGGAGGTGAAAAAGATCTGAAGGAAGAAGAGGAATTAGCAAGAGTTATGGAATCTCTGAATGCTTGCTCGATAGGTTATTTGACACTGCCAGTGTTTGGAAGAACTTGTTGGAGACACTTAAGCTGGAAGAGCTATTGAGTCTAAGGGATAGAATTTTCAAAAATGTCTGTGTTTTAAAAATCTGGCCCTAGGTGCCTAAGTCGCTTTTGAAAATGGGACGTAGACACCTAAGTCACTTAGAGTAAAATTTTCAAAAGGGCCTAAGACTACACTATCTATCAAAGGTACTCATATCATTACCATTGTATCTGAGCATCTCACAGTCTTTACTGTATTTATCTTCACGACAACCCTGTAAAGTAGCAAAGTATTAATATCCCCATTTCTTACAGGTGGCTGATCAGGACATTAAATCACTAACTCCCAAACAGTGCCCTAACCAATAAACCATCCTTCCTCTACAAATATCTTGGTTTCAAGATGAAATGCATTGGAAACAACTGTTTGTGCCCTTAGAGTCCAAACACTCTCACTAGTTATTTGAAGACAGCGCTCTATAGCTCCTATTTTGGCCTTCTGTGACATCACTTTTCTAGTCTTCCAAACACCTGCAACATCCTCTAGCTGAAATAGGGAATTTAGGGTATGGTATTACTAATGTAATAAAAAAGGCAGACAAAACTTTTAAAATGGAGCAATAAATGGTGCTAAATAAGATCTAGAGCTGCTGTCCATGGAGTTGGGAGATTTTGGAACTGTCCGTGGTGCCTTGCTTCAATTGATTTAAACAAAAAAATAACCACAGTGCTTAAAACTCATGGGAAAGCACAGTAAGGGCCAAATTCTGGTCTCAGTTACACAAATTTATATCCACATAACTCAACTGGAGCTTAGAGTTATCCAGATTTACACCAGTGTAAATGAAAATAGATTTTGGCCTTTAGCATCAATGTATTTTACTTTCTTTAAAACAACCTCCTAGTTTATTTGTAGTAACCTTTAGGAGGTTGAATCTGAAATTGATTTTGTGCTGATTTACTAAACACCTTCACCTGTTCACAGTGGTTTTTTTATTGTGTAATAACATGTGCAATATCAGATATTGATACAAATTTATTTTTTTATTTAGGAGAAAGATCACTGAAGCATTTGTCCTGAAAAACTCTTGGATATATTTATAGATTTTTTTTTTGTCAGAAAGCAAAAGGGAAAATGTGAAATGCCTAGATGTTCCAAACTCTGATCATCCAGCTAAAGCTGGGATGGATTAAAGAGCGAGTTGGGTGGGAGGGGTTGTTTCTGGTTTTGGTTTGTTTTTTGGTTGGTTGGTGTGTGTGTATTTAACACTAGAGTTGTAAAACTGAACACCCAAAAGTTAGGAAATGCCAGAGGTAAGTTTGCTTGTGCAACCTTAATTAGGCCTCCTTGTGCATATGCCTTTTGATACTGGCTTTAATATTATGATACCGCGTAAATTACATACTATTTTTTTTTCCACAGGACCCCAGCCCTTTTCAGTGCATAGAATGGATGGTGCTCGGTTAATGAACAGATACTGAATATTTTTTTAATCCTCATTGTCCAATGTGTGACAATGTCCATTGTCCAATACTTACAGCTCACTACTCAAACCCTGACTTGAATTCTGAATTTTTAATTTCCTCATGGGCTTTTCTGTGGCATTCATCAGTATAATATCTGAGTGCTACACAAACATCGATGAATTTATTTTCACAACACCCCAGTGAGGGGAGGGGATATTATTAGCCCCATTTTTCAGCTGGGCAATGGAGATACACAGTGATTAAGGCCAAAAATTTAATCTAATTTTGAGTGCTCAATTTGACATGCCTAGGACCTGATTGTTCAGATAACTTAGAATCATACAGTACATCGTACATTCATAACAAAGTTCCCTATTGATTTAAAAGCAAAAGCAAACCAATTTGAAAAATAGAAGTACATAGCAGATTTTACCCTAGGCAGCTTAATCTGAAGCATTTAGCCTGAATCCTAGCCCAGTCCAATAACTTGGATCATGGGGCAGTGGGTACAAGATCTTTTAACTATATGTTGTTGCAGGAAGTTGATGTTTGTTGTGGGGGGAAAATAAAGGAATCAATAGCTAAATAAGAAATAGGTCAGATAATTAGTTTTAATATTTTACTCATTGACAAACTCTATTGATTTTCACTGAGCCTCACTGATGTCCATAATATATAGTTAAAAAGCAGATGATGCTTCATGGAAAAGTTTGGAATTCATTCTGTTTAAAAAACAATTCCATCTACAACAGAAAATCTATTTTTGTTTCCCATCGTTTTTTATTAGGATGGGCATTTGCGTTAAAACATAATGCATCCATTTACGAACTCGCTGTTTGCACCCTTTTGGAAAAGTTCTATGGAACTTAGTAGAAAATGACAGATTTTCTGTAGATTGTATTGATTCACCAAATACAATTTATTATAAAGTTATATTCCTGCTATAGGATTCCATATGATGGTTCAAAGAAACCTCTGGAAAGGAGATCATTTTCTATTGCAGTCTATAAGTGTTTAGATTAAATTCTTTAGACTTCTGTTACATTCCTATTGCACCTGATTGGGTTCACATCATACTAAATTCTATATGCCTGTTCGGGCAAACACTGCAACGGGACTAGCCACACGGAGAGTGTTATTCATATGACTTAGTGTTTGCAGGATTGAGCCCTTTTCCATAAAGGTGACACTAGAAGCCTGGTTAAGGCTGGGCTGGACATTTATCCCTATATTTGTTTCTTATGGGTATATCTACACACATCCTGCAGCAGCACCTCCCATCGCAGGTCGACAGACTTGGGCTCACGCTATCATACTGAAAATTGCTGTGTAGACAGTGATATGAAGTTGGAACTTGGGTTGGGGCACTCCCTGGGCTTCAGAGCCCAAGCTCCAACCCAAGCCTCGATGTCTGCATAGCTGCTTTTTAGCATGATAGAGCAAGCCTGAATCTGCTGACCTGGGCTGGGAGGCTCACTGCTGCAGGCTATGTAGACATGCCCTTAGAGTTCTATTTGTGGCCATTACAATTTGTATCATGAAATATATGGGACTTGATTCTGCTCTCATTTAGGCTGGTTTTGTACCCGCATACCACCACTGACTTCACCGGGGCTATACCAGATTTACACTGTGACAAGTTAGATCAGAATTTGACCCTTAACAAGTGTGAAGTGATTCCCATCAAATCCCTTTTACCATGAGAGCAGATGCAATGCAAGTAATCTGGGCAAGACTGCTTCACATTTTAAAACATTGTTTCGCTTACTTGTAACACCAACAGAAACTTCTAATTACTTTTTATTTCTGATTATTATAACCCCCAAACCCTGCTTTTTAAAATCAGTTTATAAATTAGTCACACACACTGTTATCAGAATATTCAGAGATTTTATGTATTTTTAAAACAAAGAAAAACAAGCATGCTCAGTTGGTATAGATCTATTTATCTATCTATTTATCTAATCTTCTTACAATGCTATCCATCCCCACAGTATGAGTATGTAGAAGAGAGAGAGATGGAGAATACAGGTCTGTCTTATCTTACGCTGGGGTTACGTACCGCAGTCAGCGCCTAAAGCGAAAATCGCATTTAATCAAAATTACATTGAGTTTAATGGCGGGCGGAATCGCCCGCACTACAGAAACAGTATTTAAATTGTTATTTCTCTCTCTCTCTCTCTCTCTCTTTTTTTTTTTGTGCCAATCGCATAAAGCTGAAATCGCACATGTTAAATGCGCCTAAGATACGACAGACCTGTACATCTCTTCACACTGTTTGGTCAGGTATGTAAAGCCCCAAACCTGAAAATACTTACATATGTGCTCAATTTTAAGCACATGAGTAGTCTCCTTGAATTTATTGGAGCTACCATTGTGAATAAACTTAAGGGCAGGCATATTTATTTGCAGGATCCAGGCCTAATTTTGTAGGTGACCAGATACATGATGATGAAAAATTGGAACTAGAGTTTATATATACAATTATTATGAAAGTCTATTGGATGTTTTTCTGAACAATCCATATGCTTTATAATTCCTGTTATTAAACCTGTGAAGCGCTGAGCCCTCTCAACTCACACAGTAGGTTCCAATACATGAAGAGCTCCTACGGTTACATATTGTTTCAAAAGTTTGAATGTACCAAGAGTCAATGATGAATTGGTTTTGATTGGATTGGACTCCTACACTTCTGAATACATTTCCTTTCTAATTTCAGTAGCCAGGATGGGAAAGACAGTAAACACTGCAATATATTAGATATTTCAGCAATACCTTCTGAGCACTTCATTGTCATTCCAGGTCTGTTTGCAGTTACACTTACAGTTTCTTAGTTTAAGAGTTTTTTAATTTGATGGCTGTTCCCACTCTGATGAATAAATTAACTTACTATGTTTTTAAGTTTGCTTGTGTCAGTCTGTTTAATATGGCATTAGAAAGGATAAGACATTCTACCTGTTTCATCCCATTTATTTTTTTAGAGCAGAATGTTTTTTTTCATTGTTATAATGTATAGATTTTCTTTTCAATTAAGAGTAGCAAAGAAAAAAACTGAGACTGTATGGAAAACTCATCTCTGTATGAGACTGACAACCTATCAATAATTTAAATGTTTAGCTCCTGCTGGCATAGAAGCTGAATCAGAAAAAGGTTGGAATTAGATAAAACAACCAGTGTATTTCAGGTTATATTTAGCTCTGTTATGAGTGAATAAAAATAATTAGCTTGCACAGATGTGAAAGAAGAAGAAAAATGGCTGTACCTCCTTTTCTGTTTTCCGAAGACTGAGCTATCCATTTCAGCATTAAGTGACACAACCCAATGCGCTGCTTGAAATGTTTCTGAATTATAATCAGTGCTACCCACAGTATCCCCATTCCTATGGTAATAAGCTGTTACCTGTTGCCCTCAATTATTCTTGGGTTACTGAGTATAATTTAACAGTTTCAAAATGTAGTCAATTGTAGAGGGGAGAAAAAAACCCAAAGGAAGAAAAGGAACTGAAAGTAGTGAAGGGCCATTAGAAATGTAAGTTTAAATGGCCTAAATGAGCTTAACTGCACAGTTTGATCCGTTTCTGCTGCCATCAATGTCATTGCTGTTGCCCCTGGAATACAAAGTACATTCTGCACTACAAAAATGGAAAGACAGTACCATATAACATTGATGGAAATGACTTTACAAAGCAGTATGTCTTTTATGTCTTGGTGATCTTTTGAATTCACTGTCTATGAACTCTGGACTTGTAACCATCAAAACAAACTGGGTGAGTCCTTTGTTTCTTCCTAACATACAGCCCAGTAATGGGCTGAACCTGTAAGTTCTATTCCAGCCCTGCCCCTGCCCAGAGTTCAGGGGAGTTTGGGTCCAGGGCAGTATCTGATTTTTTACTGATAATTTTCTTTACACTTTTCAGCTACTAAGCACTTAGAAGGAGAGAAACGAAGAACAAGAAAATCTAGAGAACTGCAACTATGCAATTAGTTAATTTATCAGAGAATTGAGTCAAGATGTTGCACTGTCAAATATAAAATTCAGTGCTTACAATGGGTATACCTTAATATTTTGCAGTTTGTCTATTATACACATATTAGTCTGTATGCGTTGAGAATGCACTGTTTACTAATACTGCATTGTACCTTCAATCTGAGAATCTCAGTGTTTTACAAATGTTAATAAATTAAGCCTGACTGTTACTAACAGAGGTAGGTGAGTATGATTAGCCCAACCTTATGCACAGGGAAACTAAGGCAGAGACTGCTGGCAGGAGTTGCCCAAATTCACACGGTAAGTGGCAGAGATTGCTTTCATTCCCAAATCTTCTGACTCCCAGTCCTGTCTGTTAATCATTAGACCAAGGTGCCAAACTCATTGTGCAAAAAGACCCAATTGTATCTTTAATTATTTTCCATGGGCTAGAGATACAAAGTTAAAGCTTCATACTCTTTTTGATCCACAGATTCATTCACTAGATTGTATTGGGGAGATTTGCAAAAAGGTCAAGGGTATGAAGAGGGCAAAGTTCATCATGCATTCAGCATCACTGGGGGGAAATGATGCAGGGCACTTTTAGGGCAGAAATATCACTGGTTCTATGTTTATGTGGATGAGGCAATATCTCCTATTGCAGTGGTGCTCAACCTTTTTCTTTCTGAATCCCCCCCCTCCCAACATGCTATAAAAACTCCACAGCCCACCTGTGTCACAATAACTGGTTTTCTGCATATAAAAGTCAGGACTGGCATTAGGGGTTAGCAGGCGGGGCAATTGCCTGAGGCCCCATCTCACAGGGGTCCCAGTGAAGCTACATTGCTCAGGTTTTGGCTTCAGCTCTGGGTGTGGGGAGCTCAGGGCCCTGAGATTCAGCCCCATTCAATGGGGCTTCAGCTTTCTACCCTGGGTCCCAGCGAGTCTAATGCTGGCCCTGCGTGGCAGCCCCCCTGAAACCTGCTCATGCCCCCCGCCCAGAGGGTCCCGGATCCCTGGTTGAGAACCACTGTCCTATTGGACCAACTTCTGTTGGTAAGGGAGACAACCTTTTGAAAGATACTACCTCCTATTTAATATTCTGGATTGACACAGCTACAACTACACTGCATACAACTATGTTTCTTTGGTCATTTGTATGCACAATTGCCTGATTTGCACTCACTAGTGCACACATTGTGTGCAAAATAAGAAAAATTATGTACTTTAAAATGTCATAACTGCGTTTTGACATTAACTTTCCATTGTGTCCTACCTATCTTTAATTACTTTGCAAGTTAAGACAGTGCTGCAATAACTCATGTTTTGGATAGTTCACATCAGTATAATAAGGGCAAGGGCTGAGATTTTCATGAGCGTTTGATTGTGAGATGCGTGCCAAACTCTATCCAGCATTTTTTGAAAATCCTGGTTTCGGACCTTTGCCAAGATTTTGGAAAATGAGTGCCTAAAGTTAGTCTCCTAAATCCATACTTAGGCACCTAAATATATTGTCTAATTTTCAAAACTGCAAAGCTCTCAGCAGCTCCCATTGGGCTAGAGCCTCAGCTGATAAAAGTTAGAAGTTAGTTAGTTCAAGACTAGGCCTCCATTTCCAAAATCTTGATATTAGGGGTTTTTTTTAAAGGCCAGTCTGTAGAAGCTGAATAAGTCATAGAAGGATCAGATGAATACACCAATCCTATCAGATCTGACCAGGGAGTTAGGAACCCCCTGCACTAGATCATCTGATGGAATTACCCATTTTCCTCTTATGATTCTTTCCTCCATCAGTTGCTGTCCTTAGATCAGCCTATCCAAAGATACTCATTGCTGAGTGCTGAGATCATGACATTAGAGAGGAGGGAGTAATTTAAAGGACAAGAAGCATACAGAGATACAGGTAAACATAGCTGTTCTTGAAAACTTCCCCCATGTTGATCTATCGGGTTCCAGTTACAGCCTTTTTAATTTATTTCTGTCTCATAGTAATTGTATCATTAGCACAAAGAGAGATAGGAATAGTTCTTTCCTTGAGCCACATTCACTTCTGAAACCCAAGCTAAACAGCAGCTCCCACACCACTGACCTGTGAGAAACACAATCTGTGCAGTGGTAAATAATAAGGGCCATAAGGAAGGGACGGGGGGATTATCATCTCCCCACACTGCAGCGCTACTGGGAAAGTACCATTTTTGTTTACCTCTAGAGACATCCTTTGAAGCAGTTTTACCAAAATTCTTCAAACAAATTACAGGAGGGGTTTTGTTCTTCAGAATCATTGTTCTACTCCAAGAAAGGACAGGATGCTTCCCGGCACTATCTCCACTAGAACAGGGAGCATTATCTTGCTTTGCAGCCTGTACTGCATTTAGCTGCAGCAGATAAATTAAAGCGGGTTAGTGGCTCTCTCTTATTTACATATGTAATGGTTTTGTTCCCTCTGCACATTCTTTGTCACAAGCCCTGACCTCATCCGTGCAATTGCAGGCGATGACTGTCATCTGGTATTTGTGTTCAGAGTCAAAACTGACAATCATGGAGTGCAAACTATAACTAAATGGTCAATAGTTCAGTCCAGAAACATTTCCTCTCAGGCATCATGCAAATAAGTCCTTCGGTTTCAAGCATTTCGACAAAATCTGCTGAAATCAATTAAAATGACAGCAGTAAAGTTACCAGTAAAATTGGAGGCGGTTAACCAAAGCAGATTTTCTTTTAGTTAGGATTATTTTCTTCGCTAATATCCATTTTAAAACCTAAAATAATGTTGTCTGCTTATTTTACATTATCAGGGCCAGATCTTGCAGCCCTTACTCAGGCAAAACTCCTGTGGACTGCAGGGTTTGGTCCTTGTTACCCATTTCCATCTAGGATACAAACAACAAACCAGATTCTTGCTGCACATCAGAAAATCTGTAGGCAGGAATTTCTCCCTTCTGGGCTCCCAGTCAGAACCTAGTAAGAATCTCCCTGACAGAGGCTAGTGAGAAACACTCCAGCAGAGGGTTTGAAGGATACAGGGTAAATTCAGATACATCTGTGCTGTATTCCTAGTGGAAATAATCTGTAAGGTGAGGCTCTGAGGTGGCCAGTGCTACTTGTATAAAGGGAAGAATTTCATTTTAGATGATTGAGAGGTCCCTTTTGGATCAGTTTGGCCTATTGAGTTTTTTAAAGGGATGCAGAATTATTGTCCTGAGCCCTGACTATAGGATAGATCTTTTGTGAATAAGTAAATGCATACATGAAATGTTATTACATAATGCAGTTTTAGCTAAGAGTGAGCGATCATAAATGTTAGTCTCAATTTAATATATCAGTACCCGGTGCAGGCATATTCCTGGCATTTCTCCAGGTTCATTGGAAGTTTGCACCTGCCTGGTAGGTGCCCTTTTAGACACATGCACGTGCAAAACCCATTGGGTTGCATGTGCACATTTGCCCGTTGACAGTTTGCTGAAAAACAGGCTGATGCTATTTGTCATTCAGTCACCCAGTGCTATAAAGCTTTTTTCATTGTTTTGACGTCACCAGCCTGTAAGAGATACAGGAACATATTCCTACATAGTATAGTCATCATCTCCCTCCAGGAAGAATGCAATCAGAACAACACACAATCAAAATCTCCTCACTTTCCAGCCATATCCCATGGCCATCTAGAAAACATTGGTAAGAAAAAGTACATTAAGCACATAAGCCCTCGAATGTAGCTTCCTTTTACTCTGAGGCGCCTTCTGAAGATGAGACTGCTGAAAAAGAACAAAGCACTTTTCAGGATGGGGCCCTCAGATATTATGTCTGGGATTTGGGAATTGAGGCAACTCAATTAGGCAACTTTGCAAATCCCAGCCTATATATTTAGATTGGAGCCAGGGCCTCAGGAAGGAATAGCTGCTAGGGTGGAACATGCATACCTTAGAAACCAAGGCAAATAATTTAAACACCCACAATATGGACATAATTGTGTGAAGGGGTTTAATATAAATATTTAGTGACAAGTGTGTTCTGCAACATTGTTCGATAGCAAAAAAAAAAAGGGGGGGGGAGGGGTTGTGTGGTCATTTGTTGTTTTTAATGCTGTGTGAAGAAGTGCTAGGGAGAAAAGGTTCAGTGGGAGAAAATGCTCAAAAGTCCAGATCCTACTTCTATTGATGTCAACAGCAAAATTACCATTGAACATCAGGGTGCAGGGTCAGGATATAAGTTAGAAAAGGTGTTCCTTGTTCCAGTCAAGCCACAGTTCCTTTGGCTCGGTGATTTTTTGCCAAGAGGAATGAATTAGCTCCATGGATTGTTTACTCCTAGCAATGTTGGGCTGACTTAGGAATAAAATAAAGACAAAGCAAGTAATGGAAAAACATGCATGTAAAAATAGCTGCTGCAGCTCATATCTGAAGTATGAGCCATACAACCTGGGCCTGATTGTGCCCGTAAAGCACAGGCCTTGGTTGGGGGCAAGTGGAGCTATGATGCCCCAGGTGGATTTCTAGGAGGCATTGTGCCTTTGAAAGAGTGCAGTGTCTGCTCCTCTCTGTGGCCAGCCCATTCCACTGATCATTGCAGTATGAGGAGGGATAGCTCAGTGATTTGAGCATTGGCATCTAAACCGAGGGCTGTGAGTTCAATCCTTGAGGGGGCCACTTAGGGATCTGGGGCAAAATCAGTACTTGGTCCTGCTAGTGAAGGCAGGGGGCTGGACTCAATGACCTTTCAGGGTCCCTTCCAGTTCTATGACATAGGTATATCTCCATATATTATTAGGAGGGGAAGGAGCCACAGACCCACATTTTCCCCAATGGGGGTGGGGCTTTAACCCCCCCCTGCTCCTCAGTATAGGACTGACTGACGATCTAGCCATCAATAATTAAGCAGGCCACGTAAAATCAAGACATTAATCAAAACCCCTCTAACTTAAAAACAAGGATATGATTCTGAGTGAATTTTTTTATTAGTGCCGAAATGAATACGACTTGAAATAGCATCTGACTAGGAGTGAATGAGTCAGAATATAGTGTCTGATTTTTTTTAAAGGTCCGTCATAACGAAAGTATTGTCAATCCAGTACGCAAGGAAAGGGAGCCAAATGAAAGCTTCTCGTAATCACGTAGTCTATTCTCTTTACAGATTGCAAAGGAAGACGGTATTTCTTTTATTAACTGAATCACTCTGACTTATTTCTATGTGAAAACACTAGGGGCAACCAAGCCATTTTAAGATGAATCTTAGGATAAAGACAGCCATCAGATCTTCCAAGCACTTTTTAAACAGACAGCTTCAGAATATCAAAAAACTCATTGATTAAAGAGCATGAGATAAAATTCTGAACAGACCATTTTCTTTAAAATTTATATATTTGTATATATGGGAAGAAAAACACTGCTGTATCATTACACCAAAAGCTTGTAACAAGAATATATTTGTAAGATTACATAAATGATCCAATAAAATAAAACTAGCGGTAAGTGCCAGAATATGCATTCCTAAGGCACCTGCAGATACAGCTCACCCTTCACTGTCTGCAGGCTACTAATAAAAAGGCAGTTGTATACGCTAAAACAGCTCAAAAAAAAAAAAAAAAAAAGACACAGGGACCAGGAGGGAAAATGGCAGGGAATAGCACTAAACAGAGTGCAAAATGAGCAAGACAACCGAGAGGATTCCAGGATCAGAAAAGCACTGGATTGGAACACAAAATTGGAAGTAAATAGAGCAGGGAAATTAAAGCCCCATCTCAGATAGAAGTTAGAAGTAGAGTGGGATGTGGGAATTATCCCTTCCATGGAAAAATCAATGAGAAAAGTCCAGAGGGAGGGAATTATTGGATGTACAGCGTCTAATCTGGGTCACACTCTCCTTGTCATAGCTATGTTGCATACCTGTATTCTAGTGTATCTATAGATTTCTAGGGAGAGCATCGCTATTTAAGCTTCTATAGCATTGACATTTCCAGTTCCCTAATCTACAGAATTGTTTTTAAAAGTTACCTGCAAAAATAATAATAATTAATAAAAAATAATACCCGGCTCTTATAGAGAATTTTTCAAGTCTAGATCTCAAAGCATTTACCAAGGAGGTAAGTAACTTTCGCCCCCTTTTACAGATAGGGAAATAGAGGCACAGAGGGGGCACGAAGGAGCTGGAAATAGGAAAGAGATCTCCTTAGACCCAGTCTAGTGCTCTATTCACATAGCCCTTTGCCATTTTTCACTTTATTATACAAAAAGAAAGTCCCGAAAGGTGTATTTTTTTAAAAAGGGATTTTTTTTCTTTTTTCTTTTTTTTTTAATATAAATCGGGTCTTGTCCACCCTGCTTTTCCTGAAAAATTTTATAGGCAACTTCAGAACTAGCAGCTTTATGAAATCAGAAATAAAAACCTACTGAAACCTGGTTAATCTGTAGAGGAAGTTGTTTTTATTGAAGGCATTTAAAACTCTGGGATGTTTCTGCTCATCCTTCTGCTCATCCACCCAAGGAAAACACTTTGCCCTGTTTTGGTACCAGTTTAATTATTTCAGTCAAGGTTGTTTTTTTCTAATTATTATTATTATTATTATTAACCAAAAATAGTTGTACAACCCCTGGTATGAATGCAGTAATGCTGGTATAAAAGTGCCTTATACAGGAACTCCCCACTTAACGTCCTCTCGTGTAACGTTGTTTCGATCTTACGTCTCTGCTCAATTACAGAACATGCTTCATTTAAAATTGTGCAATGCTTTGCTATAACGTCGTTTGGCTGCCTGCTTTGTCCACAGCTAACAGCCCCCGAACAGCTCCCCTATGCCCCCCAGTGCCTCCCACCCACCGGCAGACCCCGCGGATCAGCGCCTTCCCCTTCCTCCCCCCACCTCCTGCCCGCAGCAATCAGCTGGCTTGCGGTGTTCAGGAGGTAGGAGGGAGGGGGGGAAGAGCAAGGACTCAGCGTGCAGGTTCCCCCTCCCTCCCCTGCCTCCCGAACGCCGCAAATCCGCAGATTGCCGTGGGCAGGAGGGAGGGGAGAGCTTGCACGCTGAGTCCTCGCTCCTCCCCCCCTCCCTCCTGCCCCCTGAACGTCGCATGCCAGCTGATTGCCCCAGGCATAGTAAAGGGGGGGGAGAAGAGACAGGTTAAGGGTGGGGGTTTGAGGGAAGGGGTGGTGTAGCAGGCTGAGGGTTGAGCCCCCCGCCCCTGGTGCTTGCAAAGTAGGGAAACTGACGCTGTTGCTGCGCAACGTGCTTCTCCTAGCCTACAGCACCTTCAGCCTCTTGCCTGCCTCATTGTCTCCAGTGCCAGTGGGCTGTGCCTGTGTGGGGTAAGGTGGGGACACCTCCCAACTATAGTACTGTACTGTACTGTACAGCAAAAAAAAAAATTTCCCTGGAACCTAACCCCCCCATTTACATTCATTCTTATAGGGAAATTGGATTCGCTTAACATTGTTTCACTTAAAGTCGCATTTTTCAGGAACATAACTACAAGGTTAAGTGAGGAGTTACTGTATCAGTATAGTTTATACCAGTATCAATGCATCCATTCTAGAGAGATGTATTGGTTTCAAACTGATAGTTAAAAAGATACCAGCAGAGTGTAGAGGCAAGACCATAGGCGAAAATGCATGAGAGATTTGGGCCCTAACCCTTCAACTGGTTGGACAGCAATGCCTGCATGGAGTGCCATTGAAGTCCATGTCATTCTGCGTGTCCGCATGTTCTCACGTGTGAGCTGAATCCTCCAAGTCCTTCAGAAAAACCATACTTCCAAGATAAAACAAATCAAACAATTGTTCGGTCCTTTACAATCACGGGCTAGATTTTCAAAAGGGCTCAGCACCCAGCAAGCACCCACTGTGCTGACTTCTTTTGAAAATCTGTCCATAAATATTACAATTGGTGCTGCTGAATCCTGAAATCTGAGCTTCATATTCAAAGTGAACTGTTTATCATGAGAATACAAATGTTTTTAACTCCGAAGCAATCAGAGAGAAAATATTCAGCCTTAACGATTTCTTTGTGATCAATGGAGGTTGGAGTCAATCGTGTCAGAACTGATGTTGTACATAATGTTAGTTTTGATCAGAGTTAATTGATTTGCGGTTTTTTTGTAAACGCTATAATTTTTTTTCTAAACGTCCTGTATTTCAAACCACAAAAAAAAAAAAAAAAGAAAGAAAAGAAACAGTTAAATAGTGAATGGTCTGTCAATGAACATATCAAGCCACTGGTCACAGTTGGACCTGAATGTTATAGCGTTTAAATATCAATGCTAAATCAAAGTTATTTATCACCAGATAACACACTGAGTTATCATGTAGCTTGGTTTCCATTGTTTCTAGTGGAGTCATTGAGAAATACTATTGCAGTAATTCAATAAATAAGTCAATGTCAACCCTTTAGCTTTTCCTGTCTCTTGCTCAAACCGCTATAGGATGCAAAGACTAGCTCAGCTATTAAGCGCTGTTTATCAATTGATGGATTTCTTTGTATTGCTCAGGATGGTCCTTTAGGCATCAGTTTTGATTTGCGTCATGTGGTAATAGCTGCTTTTTCCTCTGAACTCTGACTGGCTGGAGTTCCTTGTTTGTTAACCTCGCTGACATCCTTTGGTGAGTGGTGACTTGACCTGCTCATTTAATCAATATATATAGCAAGAGAAATTGTTTTCTTTTCCCCTTCCAGCCAAGTAAGCTGGTTATGGAGTTATGGCCATCTTGCCCTGTCAAAGGAGCATGTTATTTAAACTGCAATGACGTGATGAACATTTTTTATCCCTTAGTTTCATTGGCATTTGCAGGTTGCCATGTTTCTGTTTGGGTTCTTAAGGCCCCCCTGGTCAGTTGTCTTTATGAACCCCTGCACACATCATGTATGGAGGCAGCTATACAAGATCAGATAAAATAAGCCCTAGTCCTGAACATCAGCCCAAATTAAAACCTTTTCAGCTATTCACACCTAACGTATGATTAACTTCAGTTGTTTTACATTTCTCTGTGCTTCTGCCCTATCTTGCTCCAGCTATGATTGAATGAAATTTCTACAGTATCTAATGAGAATCTTATCTTACACTATTGCTAGGCTGACCAGAAGCAGGGAATACTGGAAACATCTGAAAAAAGCCTGATCTTACACAACTTCCAGCTCAGCTTTGCTGACCCAATAGGCGTGGCCAGCATAGTTAAGCAGTTTGATGTGAGCGTGTGTTCACAAATCAAATAGCCAAATCTCTAGTAGTTCATCCACGACTAGCCAGTGTAAAAGGTGTGGTGGTCTATTGGTCTGAGCAAAGGACCAGCAACCCAGTATTCCTGGCTCTGACAGTGACTCGTTTTGTGTCCTTGAGCAAGTCACTTAATCTCTCCATCTCCGTTTCCCCATCTGGGAGGAGTGTAGAATCCTGAGGACATAGCAGGGCTGGTTCCCATATTAGTCACCCTTTGTCCAAGAGATCTGCAGTTTTTGAAGCATGTCTGGATCTCTAACTGCTCCTGGATGCCCAGGGGCCCAGAAGTGCCTTTTTATCATTTCCACCCAGTCAGGTTATTTATTGCAGCCCTTTCTTTCACATTTGGAATTCGTTCCTTTGTGAGTTCCGCGTGCTGCGAAGTTCTCTAGTTGCACTGACTCTAGTCCCTTCAGGGTTTACTCCAGGCTGTTGTTCCATAAAGCCCTATACAACTTGTCTTGGCCAATTCTCTCTCCCTGTAGTACTATTGTTACCAGGGGTTCTTTCAACCCAAAGCTCTTGGTAACTTTTACTCTATGCGAGGTGGTGTCAGGAAATAAATATGGGGAGACATGGCCATCTGACTGATAGATGGCTGGCACAAACAGGACAGCACAAGAGTGCTTTCACTTAAAGTGAAACTTTACTTAGTCTCAAGCACTTACACATGGGCGCAACAAGTTGGTAAAACACCCCCAACCCTTGATAATTACCAATGCTGAGTGTGGCTCTTGAGTGACACAGCGGCAGGCTTCCGGTGGCCAAATCTTCCGTCTGCCGGTGGGGACCGCAAAATTTATCCAGAGGGAGAGTCCAAAAAGAGTCCCAAACGAGTCCAACTACTTCAAACTTTCCCCCCTTATTTATACATTAGTAATAGAATGACATGTCCCTTAAAGAAAACTTGTTAAGTAAGCAGTTCCAATGGTTAAGCAAGAGGTTTCTTCTGATTATTGATTAACCAGGTGTGGGTTTTTCCAGCGTTTGCAGCCTTGAGACCCCAATAGACATTCCTGGGGCACATCCTGCTCTTTTAAAATGCATGTATCAGCAACTTCAATACAATTCTTATCAGAAAGGACGCGGGGTCAAGCTGCCCTTTCTGTGGCACCCCAAACCCCCTCCCCTCCTGCCTTGGTCAAGCTGAGACTGCTTAATAGGTTGCTTTTAACAATAAGCCATAGTGGTTTCAGGCACTTTACTGGTTTGCCAAAATCTCCACGTACACTATGAGAGCTGAGATCAGCTGATGTGCTTGAGCTAACAGCCCCTAGAGTTAATCTAGGGCTAGACCTTCTCAGTGGAGGCCCTTTGACTCTGGGATTTATTTCAGGCCCAGAGGAGGGTTCAGCCACAGTATGTTGATCTTTAGGGCATAGTGCAAAGCCCATCTCTTTTATCTGCTCTTTGTCAAGCAGGGGAGAAGGGCGGGGGCGGGGGGGTGTTTGTGTGTTATCTTATGGGGAAGGTTATTTTGTTTTTAAATGTCACATTGTTGTTCTCCACATTGTCCATGCACGTGGAGATGTTCACTGGGTGCATTTTATACATTTAAAGCTAACTCAAGCTACAAAATGGGGCCAACACTTCCCTTTTTCCCTATCAGGGACATGGTTAACAAATTCATATTTCTCAAGCACTTTGAGGCTGCAACGGGCTATTGGAGTGCTAAGTTACATTATTGGCCCTAAGCAGGGATCTCAGAACAGTGAACGTTTAATCACAGAGACAGCATTTGGAATGGGAGTATCAATCCTAGATATTCTCCCAGGACACATTTATAACATGTTTCATGCACACAGAGAAAAGCATGTAATTTCAATCCAAATGACTTTTATTTTGGATGATGGAAACCAGCAAACAAAGAACTCTTGTTGCCAGAGAAAGAGAGGGCAGTACATAGAAGACAGAATCATAACATCTTGCCTACATTTACCTACTCTACATACCGTTTTTTCATAACAGCCCTTTATGCTGTTCGATTTTCAAAGCAGCATGTGCAGCAATTCAGCCATGTGTCTGTCCTTTATCATCAGTAGGAGTCACAGTGCTCAAACCTTGGTACCATTTAGGAAACTTTAGGATCAATATCATGTTAAACATAGACAGGAATTAGCTTCTGGCTTTGTAGGCCTTTTTATTGCTAATGACTAGATTAGCTAAATTTATCCTTTAAGGAGAATAGCAGACAGACAATCCTCCTATGTAGTGTTAATTAGCATATTTAATATATCTTTGTGCTTACAAAAAGTTGACCTCCCTTCCCTTTCCCCCCATGTTAAGTATAATGCAGCATTTACATTTTACACAAGGATATTCAGCAACAAATTAGTCTAGAAACTTCAATTAATCATAATCCAAACTAGGCCCCAGGGAAGAGATAACCAACCGAACAAACTTCTTAACGTGTAGCTCATTTCCCCAGCCATGTCAACTGACAGGACAGCACTCTTTGGAAAATTACTCCAATCTAAACAGAGGCACAGAGAAAATTACTCTCTCCGAGCACGCTTCTCTCATCACTTGTGGCGAGTCTCAGTCAGATTTTCACATGCTTCAGGCAATTCAAGTGAGTTTGATTAGTAGTAAATCATACAAATTGCGCAACCATTTGATATTGCCCGCTTAATGATGTTGTGCCTCAGAAGATATGTTGAGGATTACTAGGGATGCAAATTCGTTAGAAAATGAGTGGAAATGGAATATCATGATAAAGTACAGCACAAGTGACCAATGTACTTTGTAAAGCTGAGGTCTCACTCTGAAATTTCTTACACGGGATGCCAGATTATATGGGCCACTGGTCTGTTCCAATACATCAGTTCTTGTGTTCCAAAATCGGAGGAACTGGAGAAAATGAGAAATCATGATATACACCTCTACCTTGATATAACGCCACCCGATATAACACGAATTCTGATATAACGCGGTAAAGCAGTGCTCCGGGCGGGGGGCTGCGCACTCCAGCGGATCAAAGCGAGTTCGATATAATGCGGTTTCACCTATAACGTGGTAAGATTTTTTGGCTCCCAAGGACAGCATTGGTAGAGGTGTATATGTGTCTTTTATATATGAAGACCATCCACACACAGTTTAAAAACAAAATAAAACTCATGGCTGTAAAATACAGTCGTCTCTGTCCAGTTCTAAGAGTCCTACAGCTCTCCCCACACAGAAGTCTCAGGAGACTGAATCCTAAGAGGTGATGAGGACCTGCAAGCCAATGGGAGTGTTGGGTGTTCATCTACTCTCAAGATTTGACCATATGAAGATGGAGAGGGATGATGCAAGTGTAGCCCAGCTGATAAGGTTTACACATGTACTTGTGCTATTTGTGATTCTTGCCAGCAATTACTGGAGTGAGATAAAAGAATTTCAGTGGGAGAGGAAGGGGACGGAACAAATGTATAGAAGAGTATGTTAGTTTTATCCATGGACATAGCATTGATCATAATGCCACTGGCTCAGCCTGGCTACTGATCCTGAAATATACAGTTTTCTTGAGTCGGTGGGATGCAGAAAGTATGTTTGATAAAGAAAACACCAATTTATGGACTCTGGAAACCTAACTGTTGAAGCACAGGAAAAATTCCTGATGCCAGCTCAAACCAGATTATCTGAGCTCAGAAGAGAAAAAGCTATTTATTTTAGCATAGTAACTATCTTTTTATTTATTATTTTGGTGTGGGTAGAATGCAGAAATGACAAAATAAGTTGCAGCCACTAACCAGATTCTTTGAGTCATGCTGTTCTCACACTGTATTTAGTGTAATATGGGATGCCTTTGCAGCCCTAAGTTAAACAGATGGATTTATTTAGACATGTGAGAGAAGGAATTTATATATACATAAAGAGCTAAATCCTGAGGGGCATGCAGCTCCCTTTCTGCCACGGAGGGGAGCTCGACAGTGAATTCTGAAGGCAGTCAGGCCAGGACAATAGGACAGTGGTTTTCAAACTTTTTTTCTGGAGACCCAGTTGAAGAAAATTGTTGATGCCCATGACCCAATGGAGCTGGGGATGAGGGATTTGGGGTGTGGGAGGGGCTCAGGGCTGAGCCAGAGGGTTAGGGTGCAGGGGTGAGGGCTGCGGGGTGGGGATGGGAATGAGGAGTTCAGAGTGTGGAGGGGGCTCAGGGCTGGGCAGGGGGTTGGGGTGCAGGAGGGGGTCAGGGCTCTGGGGTGGGGCTGGGGAGGAGGGGTTTGGGATGGAGGAGGGGGCTCCAGGTTTGGGGGGGCTCAGGGCTGGGGCAGGGGTTTGGGGTGTGGGAGGGGGTCAGGGCTCTGTGCTGGAGGTGCAGGTTCTGGGGTGGGGCCAGGGATGAGGGGTTTGGGGTATAGGAAGGGGCTCCAGGTTTGTGGGGGTTCAGGGCTAGGGCAGGGGATCGGGGCGCAGGCTTACCTCAGGCAGCTCCCAGTCAGCGGCACAGTGGGGGTGCTAAGGCAGGCTTCCTGCCTGTCCTGGCACCGCGGACTGCACTGCACCACGGAAGTGAGCAGCAGCAGGTCCGACTCCTAGGCTCTCGCCCGCAGGCACCACCCTCCCTCCCCCCAGCTCTCATTGGCCAGTTCCTGGCCAATGGGAGTGTGGAGCTGGTGTTTGGGGCGAGGTAGCGCACGGAGCCCCGTGGCCCCCCTGCCTAGAAGCCATCCCGGTTGGTGGTGCTGACTGGAGCGACCCAGTGCCTGACATGCCTCAACCCAGTACTGGGTCACGACCCACACTTTGAAAAATGCTGCAATAGGGGACACAGAATAGCTGGATCTTGCAGAACAGTTCCTAAGGACTCCCAAAACCAGGCTGGAAGCTCCCGCATTAGCAGTGAGCCTCCATGGGAGCCTGCATCTACGTCTCCCTTGCAGAAGTTCTGTACCAGCTACTGAAGCCCTGGGAATGCGAGGCTAAGAATATTAATGGACTCACTGTGAGCACCACAACAAGGCTCAGGAGATCGATAGACTCACTGGGTGCCTCCAACAACCCTTCCCAAAGACAGCTTGGGAAGGACTGGTGTATGTACCTATTACCCCTGAATACTAGCAGGGAGCATGAGAGTAAAGGGGCCTTTGGCCTGATGGGTCATTTCTGCTGGATAACAGGTCAGCTGTGAATCACAGGATGGTATAAATAAGAGCAGAACTTGGTCTTCCATCATACATGTCTCCTCCTCCAGTAGTGTAATTGGTTGTGTCCATTATGGGAGTGCATAGCAATAGATGCGATTGATCCAGTAATGAAAAGCATTTGCTGGAGGCATCATGTTAAATTTTGTGAACCTACACGTTCAATTCTACCACTGCATTTATTTGAACAAAAAATGTTTTTTCTTGGCCACTTCTGGCGCTGATCTCATGTGCATTGCATGATGTGCAAGCCTAAGCCATGACAGCAAGCTCTGATATTTCAGGCCAGAATCATCCCTGATGGAACCCTACTGAAGCCAATGGAATTACATTAGGATTGTATTTGGTCCTACATGAGGACCTCTGGCACACACACCAAGAGCCATGATGGTGCAGTCATTCTGTAGGTGTGCCCTATGTCAGTCCTAAAGTATGGAAGCTGCTAAGGCCAAACAGCAAATCCTATTGCCGTGTGGCATATAGGATATAAAATGGCCAAGACTTTTCCAAAATGGTTGCTTGAAGTAGGACTATAAGAGTCCATATTTAGGTACCTAAATAATTCCAAAATGCTGAGCACTCAGCCGCTCCCAGTAAAGTTAATGGAAGCAGCAGGAGGCTTGGTGCTAATTCAAATCAGTAGGCTCCAGAGCTTAACTTGATGTGTCTGTTTTGGGAAATCATGACCTAAAACTTTGGTCCTTCGTTTGCAGGGTACTTTGTAATTCGGATTGAGATGGTTAGATTGCCATGATCACAGCAGCACGGTGGGAGAGTTAAAAGCAGATCAGAGCATTTTATGCTCCCTATTAAAAGCTTTGCCTATTTTCCCTCTGACGTCTACATCTGTGTGTGACAGGATGGACTGCACATTCTCAATTCATTATGACTCTATTTTAATTTATTCTCTGTGGTTGCGAACAATAATTTCTAAGCAGAATGATATCCACTGATGGTTTATAATAGCCCCTAAAAATTGAAATAGATGCTTATTGAAGTCTCTGGTTCACTCCTCATTGAAACATGTCAGTGACTGTCTTAAATACACATTTTTTAATCATGAAAATTGTTGTTACATAAGTTACAGTCAGGACCTTATGTGCCCACCTTGGGAGAAAATATACTGGGAAATGTATTTCAAGCTAGGACTTGGAGAATAGCCTAATACGTCTTAGCTATAATAACTGCTTTCCCTGACTAGTTTGGTCACATAAGAAACATGTCACTAAGAACAGGCTGGTTTTTTGTTTTGTTTTTTTTTCCCCCACACTAATTTTATTTCAGCATGCATCAAATCCTGTTTTTATAACTTATTAATGATAAATTGATCTCAGGAGATATTGACTCTGTATTTACAGAGTATTTACACATGCTGGGGGCGGTTTTAAATGTACCAGATGCTCAGTGCTGATTTAAGTACACAGATGTTCTTATTAGCATAACATTCAAATTTGATGGCCTTCTTATCTTCATCCTCCAAACTCAGAGATAAAAAAACATCACAGGAGATTCATGCTAAAAGAAGCCCCCTCGCCCTCTGGAATCTTCTGCGTAGGGTGACCATGAAGCAATGCAAACCCAAGTAATGCTACCATGTTATACTTGTTCCTCCCTTTTATTTAGGTCATATTTGCAGCTGACAAGTGTGACCCGTGTAAGCAGACATGTGGCAGTATTGTCCCAGAGGAGGGACTTCCTGCAGACGGGATGGAAGAACTGAAGTGGGATGCAAGCTGCTCATCTACAACTCAGAGCTGCCTGGCTCATGGAACTTAGTGAAAGGGTCTGATCAGTTTCTGACTATGTGCCAGCCAACCAGATGGGTGAGTGTGTATGATGCCAAAAGACTAGGCATGAGCATCAGCTGGAGGTGGGAGTGAGGGTATGGTTTAGAGCTGAATAACAAGCTGGAAATGTGCCGGTGGCTTGCCCGTTCTGAGCGCATACACCTGTGTTTAAGGAGACGTGTCACTACCCATTGCCACAATCCAGCTCCAAGTACAATTAACACTGAACACAAATTGCTTCTTTTGTCAAATGACTCTTTGGCCTCCCTGTATAAAGCACAGAGGTGATCAGGATGGTGGATGATTAATAAGGAAGGAATTAATAACTCACCAATCTGCCTCAGGAGATGATGTCATGAATCAAGCTGGGTAGGGAAAGTGGGTGCTTAATCTGTTTGCACCTCCTATATGCCAGGTAGCCTAATTCCAACATGGATAATAGCACACTCAGGTAAAGCTGTTGGTGAGCTAGGATCAGGGTAATGTTCAAACCTGTTTTTTAGCTTAATCCCTCTTGTGTGTGAAGAGGCTTGTGCAGCACTTTTATTCTTGTGCCTTGGATTAAGGCAATCAATCAATTGACAATCAAACAGTAATACTTGTGCAATATTTATTTTGAGAAAACAGCTTAATAGCTTGTATTTCAACAACTGGTAAAGAACACTTTCCTCTGCCTCTTTGTTTGCCTAATTTCCTCTGCAGCAGTTTCCAGTTTTGCTCTTGATCTTATTTTATGTTTCTATAAGGCATAGTCATTTAAGTAGACTTTTACTGGGATGTCGTGTGAGTGGTCTTTGAGTCAATGCAGATACACCTATTTATACCAGCTCAGGATTTAGTCCTCTTTACTGCGAGAACAGAGATGGACTTGAACCAATACCCTGGATCTTATCATCCCAGAATTTTAGAAATTTTGGATCCAAACTTTGTGGTATCTTTAAAATATTGCAATGGTTCAGCAAGGCTGATCTGTTCCTTAGATATTATACTAGTAAAGAATCTATTAAAGGGTTGGAAAACCAGTTTGGATAAACTAAGAACTTCTGCCAAACTTTCACTGAAAATGCCAAAGCCTGAAAAACTTAAATTAACTTTTCTTTTTCATTATTATTCATGTTCACATGAACTTTCTGATTCTGGTCAGGACCAAAAGTATCAAAATTGTTATAATTATTGTGCAGATATAATGCACATTTCATCCTAGCATCTCAAAGCATATTTACAAGAAGAGGTATTATTCTCATTGTACAAATTGAGAAATTGACATATAGAGAAGTGAAGTGACTTACCCATGGCAACAGAGTTGTGAAGAGATGCTAATTCTCAGTTCTCCATTCCAACTCCTAGTCAATGCTGTTTCCCATCCCATGAGAAAAGTCATGCTCAGATCATTTCCAGCCTAGATACAAGCAGGAAGTATCTGTAGTTAGACATGGTTGAAACCTGGAATTTCTGTTTCACAGAAAATGTTGACATTTTGAAATTTGTTATTGTTCCAAATCAGAACAAAAACAAAATATTTTCAAATTTTCTCATGGAATGAAAATTCCAGGAAAAAAATCATTTTGAGCATTTTCTTTAAGAAAAATGTTGGAATTTTGTTTCAAAATGATTTTTTTTTTGTTTTCATATTTATTTAATGGAGGCTTTCTTTTTACATTATTTTTATTATTTTGATATTAATTCAATGTCAATTCAATACAATTATAATAGTCAAAATATATTTTATTTTATTAAAAAAACATTAAGGGCAGCTGCTACTTAGGATATCGTATCTTATTTTGTAGATCAAAATGTCTCCTGTAGTAAGTAGCAGCTAACCTTAATTTTTTAAGAAAAATAAAATAAAAACTAGAATATTTCAATTTTATATTATGTCACAATGACATGTTGTCATGTCACATTATGCCCTGACCTGACATCATATTACATATAAGGGTAATTAAATAATGTAAATGAATTAAAAAAATTCTAAACAAAAAATTCATTTTGAAAAATAATTCAATTCTTTTCTGAAACAAAATTTTAAATAATTATTTTTTTTTCACTTAGTAATGTTTCCCCAGGAAATTTAATCTAAATAGACATGATTTTTTTAAATTGAAACAGCATTTTCTGAAGAAAAATTGTTTTGAAAAAAAAAAAAGAATTCCAACTAGCGCTACCTGTAGTCTCAAAGGAAACCTTTTCAAAAGATATTTGCAGCCCCGTTTCCAGACCTACTTGGTTGCATAGTACAAATAAGGATCTGAACTTTTGAGAGATTTATGTTTTTGAAGTTAGTCTGTCACCCACTACTGTTTCCTGACTCTACCAGTATGGTTTGGACCAGTGACTGTATTCTCAGTGGAATGTTTTCTCAACATACCTTTTTTTGCTTTCCCATCAGAATTTTTTTCTCACAGCATCTTCTAATGGTGCCATGTAGTATGTGATAAGCACATATTAGTCACCTGCGGTTTTAATCTGTATGTCTTTAGTAACTGTAAAAGTCTCCTAAAAGAAACAAGGACACTATGAGGAATACATAAATAGGGAACTGTTTTGTACCTGTGAAAAACTAAAAGGTCCTAACATTGTACTCCCATAAAAGAGAATCCAGCTACCTTGTAGAAGCATAAAATAGCACAAAGAGCAGCACTAGAAATCTCTGCAAAGAAAATCAACATAAGAATTGCATACATACACACACAAAAGAGGAAAATATTACTAATATCAAAGGAACAAGGAGGATTTTCCAAAAGAATTTGCTACAAGAGTCTTTACCACCCCCTACAGAGACAATCAAGGCTAATGGGAACATTAGTACAGCAGAAGTCTCCCTATCAGAAGAGTCCCTGGAGCAAATCACACCCAGCAACCACAGCACCAGTGGAGCTGTACTCCAAAAGCCAAACCCCCTTCTCTTGCAGAAATGATCAAAAGGGTCATAAACAGCAGAGACAACATTTTTGTGATGTTGCTGCAAACGAGCACCCAGCAGAGCTGTTAAAAATTGCTTTCTGGAGAAAAACATATGACTCTTCCGGTTTTATGGGCTATGTTCAGATGGCTCTTACTCCTTTCCCATAAATCCAATTTTCACCTAGATTAAATGGAAAGCCGTCACTGCCGCCGATGAATAATGCACTGTATTGTCATGCCTCCACTGCATGATGTACACTAAATCAATCCTCTTCCACTCCAGGATATATCTTTGCAATGCAACGGGATACTCTGCTGGTGCAATGGTTGCCAGTAAAATCGTAACATTTATCACCTCAAGATACTTCTCTTTACAGTAGTGTTTCCTATTCTAAGTGCAGTAAGTAGCACAAATACTATTATAAATGCTCATTTTTGGGAAGGCCACGTCACCGTTTGATGGTAGGGTGTAAGAGGCTCACATGGTGAGGAGAATGTGGTTAAAAGATCAGGAGCCATTACAGACAACAAGCGAAGTCTGCTGTCTGTGAAAGGGAAAGGAACAGAAAGATGAGGTCTGAAATCCTGGACCCATTTTTGAAGTCAACGTCAAAACTCTCATTGACTTCGACAGAGCCAGAATTTCACAAGTGAAAGCTCCCCCACCCCGGAATTTATCACGTTTAAGGCTCTTTACCCAATAGCTCAACTTGGAATCAGCCTTGAAGGCAAAAGTGGAAAAACAAAAAAACTGTCCCTGAACAATTTTTTTCTCAACATATTTAGCACCACCAGGCTTCTTCACTGGTGTGCGGCCCTCTTGAGCTCATTTGCCATGTTCAACCACTGTAATGGCTGTATTAATGGAGACGTACCAGATGTGAATACAATTTGTGGAACTCTTTGGGATCCTTGGGGGTGAAAGAAGCTTTATAACTATAAGATAATTTTACTCTCATAATTATATTTATTGTGGTCAATCTCCTGATCTCATTTCTATCAGTGAAACCTATGTTAACGCAGGGCAGCACATGACATTGTTCAACATCCATCTAGACCCTCATTTCAAGCTGTCAATGCCAAAGAGGAGCTCCTAGCACTGGGTGACTTTCTGCACCAACTGTTTCACCTCCAAAAGATTGAAATTGATTTTTTACATCGTGGCACCTAAACATTGACACTTTGCCCTTTGATGTGTTTCCCACGAGCAGGCAGGTTTCCTCAGAGCACGAGGAGGTGACAGCTTAAAATTAGCTGCACCAAAGTCATCATCAACAACAAACAACAAACTCCTTCAGGCATGAAGGGGTCGAATTTTTGTTTTCAGGTAGTAAAGAAAAGACTAGTCGTAGGCATGGCTGAAGTAGTTAGAGATAAAATAAGACCCTGCCCAAACCCAAATGGATCTCTCATGGCAGTTTGGCAATCTTCGACTGGTTTTGTTTCCACATTATTTTTATCTTCATGTGCCTGTCCACTTCCTCGGTCTGCCCAATAAAGCAAAATAACATCACTAAGCTTGTTGGCATGAGATGTCCAACCCACTTTTGCAGGCTTAAAAAATCCAGCCAAAGAACATTGCCATTTTAGAACATTTTTCCAAATTGAATTTTTGGTTTCAGTGATTGCTGGCAGTAAAGGTACGCACTGGTAATTTAGTGGAGGTGAGCAGTGAAATGCAGAGTTTATGATGGGCAAATACCACACAGGACAGAGTATCAGAATGCAACAGACTAAATCAGGGGTGGGCAAACTACGGCCCGCGGTCCAGATACGGCCCACCAGCCATTTTAATCTGGTCCTCTTGCTCCCACTGGGGAGCAGGGTCTGGCTCCCCAGCTGGGGATCTGGGTCGGGGGCCGCTCCACGTGGCTCCCAGAAGCAGCTGCATGGTCCTCCTCTGGTGCTCCAGCCGGGGAGCAGGGTCGGGAGCCGTACCACACGGCTCCTGGAAGCAGTGGCATGGCCCCCTCTCTGGCTCCTATGCCGTAGGGACAGCTAGGGGCCTCCATTGTGCACACTGCTCCTGCCCCAAGCACTGCCTCTGCAGCTCTCATTGGCCAGGAACCAAAGCCAATAGGGAGCTGCAGGGCCGGTGCCTGCGGATGGGGCAGCGTGCACAGCTGCCGCGCCTCGCGTAGGAGCCGGAGAAGGGACATGTCGCTGCTTCTGGGAGCCGCTTGAGGTAAGCACTGCCTGGAGCCTGCACCCCTGAGTCTCCCCGCATGCCCCAACTCCCTACCCCAGCCCTGATCCCCCTCCTGCCCTCCAAACCCCTCAGTCCCAGCCCGGAGCACCCTCCTGCACCCCGCACTCCTCAGCCCCAGCCCCACACCAGAGCCCACACACCCAGCTGGAGTCTTCAATCCCCCCCAACCCGCTCCCCACTCCCCTGCTCCAGCTCGGAGCCCCCTCCTGCACTCAGAACTCCTCATTTCTGGCCCCACCCCAGAGCCCACACCCCCAACCCCAATTTCGTGAGCATTCATGGCCCGCCATACAATTTCTATTCCCAGATGTGGCCCTCAGACCAAAAAGTTTGCACACCCCGGACTAAATGTTTGGGCCCTGGATGTTCCATGCCCTGCGTTTGTTCTACTTCATACACAGAAATCATTCAGTGGGAGCCCTCCAGTGAACAGCCAACAGCTGGTGACAATTTTTGGCAATCACTCCTGTGAGCCAAATTAAAAGTAGTGACCTAGGGTCTCTATCCCTGTGTCATTCTGCACAAGCCCTAGCCTTTGCCTTCACAAAACAGTAAAGTGGTGCCAGATATGCCATATTATATGATGATATCCACATTGATGTCATTTGGGGAGTTCTGCTTTAAAATGCATGGGACTATATGTCCCATTGTTATTAAAATATTTAGCTTGTTTGTCCAGAATTAATGGTTGTGGGAGTGGGGTCTCTTTTCATATTTTGCATTACCAGTTATCTGTGTCTCTTCCATGATATTTTCAACTAAAGCCAGCAAAAGTCTCAGTTCAAACTAAAATATATATCATCAGGAGACTTGAGCTGACTGTGATGCCCTAGAAAGAAGGAAGACCTTAGACCATCCCATGCTTTGCTGCACATTGGGCTACCCACATTTGCCATCAAGAAGGAAGAATTTGCATTTAAATATCAGCTGCTTTTCAGCTGTTGGTCAGAAAGCCATAAGTTGAAATCCTACAGTGGAATTTAAGTTTGGTCCCAAAGTATCCAGTTCCGTTTTGTATTAGGTAAGTGCTTCACTGCTAGCGGTGGCTTTCTTCAGATGCCTTGTTAATATACCCTCTCTTAAAAGTAAATTATCTGGTGTCCAAGGCTTTATGTGAGCTATTGCTGAGGGTGTCAAATGACTAGTCACCTGGTTTAGCTCGCTCGTCAAACTGGTTTACCGGAGTGTGGCCGGTGTCACATGCAAGCAGCTACTTGGAGCCACAGCTGAGAGCTGGGTGTAGGTAGGGACCAAAGCGGATGAACTACTCCCTGAGGAGCACGACGTGTTCCTCCAACATTGGTACTACCCCTCCCTAGTACCCGTCATATACCTATCAGGTAGCTGATGGGTCCTTTACTCTCAGTGAGGTAGGGAAACTGCCTTGCTCTCGCATGCAAAGGCTGTTCTGGCAGACTCAGCAGAGGAAATCAGTTTGTGATTCAACGGCCAGGAAGACGGTTCAGCAATGTGCTGTGGGACGTGGAGAGCATGACAAGGCTCTGAAGCTGTCCTGGTCACCCACTGCAACTAAGGAAGTCCCCAGGTGTAATGATTCTTCATGCCGCTGGAATCTGGCTTCCGCAGCCAAGAGAGTGGGACCGCCCCTATGCAACTGCTCTCTCACTCAAAAATTTCCTCCACAGGTTTTCTCGCAAATCTCGTCCCATTAACATCTTATCAAATCTCATCATCATTAATATCCATGTGCTGCGGCAAAGCGACAGGTGGAGATGACCACTGGCAGTTGTAGCCACAATCCTGCACGTAGGTGGCCATGTGACTAGTGGCAGTTCAACTCCATTGCCTGGGCAGTGGAGACGTTCGTCAGCATTCTAGGTGACTGAGCAGCCCTTTTTCGGATTGCACTGCTCAGCCTTTTTAAAGGAGGGGGCTAGAAAAGGTGCCCTAAACATTGCCTGTCCCATAGCATCTGGCCAGACTACCGCGGCTGGCAGGTCATCCTGCAGCGGTCAAAAAACAATAAAGAAGAAAAGACTCACCCTAGGAGCATGGAATGTCCGCACCCTTATGGACGGAGGCAATGCATGAAGGGAAGAACAGTTCTTGTCTCTAGAGAACTTGCCCACTATAACATTGATATTGCAGCACTGAGTGAAACTAGACTGGCTGGAAAAGGTTCCATCAGTGAGCTAGGAGGCAACTACACTTTCTTTTGGAAAGGAAAAGCAGAGGATGAAGACAGGATCCATGAAATTAGAATGTCTCTCCTGAAACAACTCCCTGGCCTCCCTATTGGCCTGAATAAACGGCTCATGAAAATTTGATTCCCTCTGAATCCTTTACGGCATGTCACTATCATCAGTGCCTATGCAGCCAGGAGAGGTATGATAGGATGACCTGGAATGGGAAAGAGGAATAGCAGCGGATTCCTCCTCTTGGGTAAATGTGTAGTACACAGTCTGCTCATCACTAACACCATTTTAAGGCAAAATGTTAAATATAAAACATGGATGCAATCATGGTCCAAACAATAGTGCCTGATTGACTATGTTATCACTAGTCAACAAGACATCCACGATTTCAGAATTACCAGAGCCATGCGTGGTGCAGAATCCTGGACAGACCACAGATTGGTAAGAGCAGTGCTTGACCTGCATATAGTCCCCCCACAGTGCAAGCATCCCAAACTCAACAGATTAGCTTTCAACATAGCAAAGCTCAAGCATATTGACTATCAGGTGCAGTTTTAGCAGTCATTTGATGACAAGCTCTTTTCATGCCTACCATTTACTGGCAATCCAACAGAAAAATGGAACCAGTTCAAAGTTGTGATTATTGACACAGCTAAATCAGTGCTGGGCCCCAAAAAAGTGTACACCAAGATTGGTTCAATGAGAACAACGAGGACATTTCCAAACTCCTAAGTGACAAGCAGAAAGTATTTGTTTAATGGCAGAACAATCTCACTTCCATCTCAAAGAAAGATAGGTTTAAGTACCTACAGAGCAGTTTGAACTGAGGAGAATGCATGATGAGTGGCGGGAAAAGAAAGCAACAGAAATTCAGCATTATGCAGATACAAACAATGCAAAGATGTTCATTGACTCCCTCACAGCAGTCTATGAACCATCTAAACTGGCACAGCTCGCCTGACGTAGGCAGATGGCATAACCCTGATCAAAGACAAGGAGGGAATCATACAGAGATGGGCTAAACACTTCAATAGTCTACTCAATAGACCATCCACAGTCGATCAGCATGTCCTTGATCAATTATCCCAGAAACCCATCAAAGAGTATCTCGGCCTCCCTCCATCAGTTGAAGAGATCATGAAAGCCAGCAAACAATTGAATGCTGGCAGGGCATCTGGAAAGGATGATATTCCAGCAGATCAATACAAAGTAGCAGACCCAAAGGCTATTGAGGAGTTTCATAACATCTTGAGTAGCATTTGGGAGGAAGAAACACCACAAGATTTCAAAGATGCTATTATTGGTTTACTGTTCAAAAACAAAGACAGCAAAGCTGATTGCAAAAGCTACAGAGGCATTTCCCTCCTCTGTACAGCAGGGAAAATATACCTCGCATTTTACCAAACAAACTCATTGCAAACATATCTGAGGAGAATCTGCCAGAAGTGCAGTGTGGTCGTAGTACTACAGATATGATTTTTGTCATAAGGCAGGTCTAGGAAAAAATTTTAGAGCAGAACATGGACCTTTATACAGTCTTCATTGACTTGACCTAAGCCTTTGGTACGGTTAACAGAGAGAGTCTATGAGGTATTCTACATAAACTGGGCTGCCCAAGAAAGTTCATACAAATCATCCATCTGTTCCATGACCACATGACAGTGCAAGTGCTCACGAGTGGTGACTTTTCTGATGCATTTTAAATCATGAGTGGAGTGAAACAAGGCTGTGTACTTGCTCCAGTTCTGTTCAACTTGTTCTTTGCCTGTGTCCTTAGTCATGCCACAAGGGACTTGGATCAGGGGATATATATCCACTGTTGACTCTATGGCTCCCTTTTTCATCTTCCAAGACTCAATGCTGAGACCAAGATGCTGGAGAGACTTCTCATTGAGGCACTTTTTGCAGATGACTGCACCTTGATGACCCATAGACACAGCAACCTTCAGATCATCGTTAATAGTTTCTCTGAAGCAGAATCGTTGGCCTCACCATCAGTCATGGGAAGACAGAGGTCTTGTTTCAACCAGCATTTCAACTCCCCATCATCAGCCATCTTCATCCAAGGCACACAGCTGAAAAATGTGGATGAGTTCAAGTATTTGGGCAGCACCATCACAAATGATGGTTCCCTTGATAAGGAAATTGCCTCAAGAATTAGTAAAGCCAGCCAGGCCCTTGGCCAACTCCGAACAAAAGTACAAAAGTTCTTAACCAACATAACATTAATCTCTCCACCAAATTGAACGTCTACAGTGCAGTGGTCCTAACATTTTTCCGGAATGTGTCTGAAACGTGGACTCTTTATATAGAGCACATTAAACAACTTGAGCAATTTCACATGTGTGCTCTCTGCACAATAATGAGCATTCACTGGCATGACAGAGTGACCAATATTAAGGTCCTTGAGAGAGCAAATGCAACTAGCATTGAGGGAATGCTATTGAGAGCACAACTTAGGTGGACCAGACATGTCATCAGAATGGAAGGCCACCATCTCCCAAAACACATCCTGTGTGGGAAGCTGAGGCAGTGAAAAGAAGCAAGGGTCATCTGTATACGTGCTTCAAAGATAACCTGAAGAGCAGTGTCCTGGGGGCTGGCATCAGTCTCAAAGAATTAATCAGAACAGACTCACTGTTGGTCTCTGACAAAATCAGCATGTAACAGGTTTGAGCGGGATCAACTAAATCATCTCCAGGCTGCACATGAAAGTTACCACAGAGCTGCATCATCAAACATCATAGATATGGATTTCCCATACCCTCAGTGTGACCGACTCTGTGCATCAGGGTTCGTATTTCAGAGTCATATGCGTAGGCATAGATGAGAATTGCGACAATATTGTTGTCATCATCAGTGATGGACTACCAACAAAATGACTAGTCTTCTGTCTTCAGTAATCATTACTATTGTCTAACACATTGATCTGTAAGTACTTTGGGATACTTTGAGTATGAAACACACTAGAAAAGCAATTTCACTCACAGGAGCATAGATAAAGCATCCTATGTATCATGCATGCTCCTGAATGAAAAGAAACATCATCATATGGTTAGAAGTGCTATTGGCTTAAGGAAATAACCTGACAGTTACCAGGTGTTAAAAGTAACAAGATGATCCCATGAGCCAGTTCATCACTGCATTGAAAATAAGGGAAAGGATCAACTCCCCCAACCAAATTACTGCCTTATGCTCACAGGAAATTGCATCGTCTAAGGGCCAGCATCTGCACCATTCAGATGTCAGTGGGTGTTTATTTTTCTTAATTTAGTTTTGATCCTTCAAGTCTTTTCAGGTGTTTGTGAAATCAGACAGGCTTTTCATGGGTACTTACATAGGCTGCCAGTCCTAGAAGCTAATCAGACAGAGGGCATTATCCTCCTATCATTGAAATCAATGTGAATTTCACCCTTGAGGTCAATACGCTCAGGATTGGGCCTCATTTCATTCTGCATTCCTGTTACTGACTGCTTGTTGTCCGCCTGTTTCTAGACATGTTAATAATGTTTCAGTCATTCAGCACTGGAAACTGATTTGCTTTGGATTTAAATAGATGTTCTTGAGACAGAAGTTGCACAAATGTATCTGTTTACTTAATGTATTGCCAAGTGAGGTAGTATATCTAATGCTTACATCGGGAAAGTGGTTGTCAGGAGACCTGAGTCCTTTCCCTGGGTACCATGCTATACAATCTTGGACACGTCATATAGGCTCAAATTTTCAAACTTGGGTTTCTAAAGTTAGGCAGCTAAATCTATATTTAGGCACCTGCATAAGTGGCCTGGTTTTTCACAGGTGCTGTCCTCATACAATTCCCATTGAAATGAAATTTGTGAGTGCTTAGCGCTTTTGAAAACCAGACCCAATTATTTAAGGGTCCAGGTTGGAAAGTATTGACCAATGCTTTTTACAAAATGTCTGAGTGAACACACAGTTAGCCAACAGGTCAAAGTAGTTCTCTAGTAAAACCAAATATACAGAGATTTTTTTTAACCTTCCGTGAAATGCAAAGGATTTCTGAGGCAAAGTAATTTCAGCAAGCAGTCAGGGTGCCAGGCTAGTACTGGGGTGAAATATTGAGGAGCCCTGTGTCTAACTAGTGCTAAGTCACTTGATCTCATATACAACCATCAACCTTTCTGAAAGACTGGATAAAAGAGAAACCTACATTACAAATTTGGCAGAGCTCAGCTTTACTAGGTATTCAGTAAAAAGGACATGCATTCCCAAATCTCTCAGACCAAGGAACAAACAGGTTAATCAGCCAGATGATTTTGCTTTGAATACGTAGAGCTGGGATTTTCAAAGAAAAATAGGGGAGTTAGGAGCCCACATCCCATGAGACTTGGGCTCTGTGATAAGGTATACAAACTCCGCACTGGAGAGCAAGGGGTTAAGGAACAACCCTAAGCCCAGCAAGCCGCAGCCAGACATACCTGCAAAGCCTGCACAGGTGGAAGGCAGGGCTTTATAAAGAGGAGCAGAGCTGTTCCGAGGAAGGCAGTGGAAGGGAGCAGGTGGCTGCTCTGAGCAGAAAGTAGTGTGCGGGAGCTCATGGCCTGGGACCTGACAACGCAGACCTGTGCAAACCCACGGAGGAGAAGCAGGGGATGGAGTGAGTGGGTCAGAGACTTGGTTGGAGTGATTTACTCTGGGAAGCTGAAGAAAAGTGGGGTTAGGAAGTGGTCTTGGGGGAGTGGGGAAGCAGTGGCTTAGCACCCTAAGGTGTTGGGTGTAGCTACCCACCATTAGGCCCAGGACCATATCCCAGTGGAGAGGGTGGGCCTAGGCTCCCCTACCCACTCTGAGAAAACAATAAAACAAGAAGAGTCTTCACTTGTGGTGAGAGGCCAGCTGGAAAAGACTGTGACTGTTCAAAGACCCAGCCCTCAAAGCCCCTGTGCTAAAAGGGAGGTCTGGAAATCCTTAGGTGGGGGGCACTGAAGGACAGGACTGTACTTCAATGGGGAGATGTCCTGCCAACCTCTGTCTGACTACTAGGCAGTACTGTCTATTGTTGTAAACCTTCTACAGCTACCTACCTCACTTAGGATCTTTTGTAAACCCTATCAACACCTTTAAGTCAGACTAATAGCCAAGATATTCAAAAGTGACTGGTCATTTTCATTACTTCCATATTTGGGAGCCCAACCTGAAATATCTTAATGGGACCAGATTTTCAAAGGCAGGTGCTCAGCATATTCTGAAAATCAGAAACCTTTAAGGTCTCTCAACTTGAGTGCCTAAAAATGGAGATATGCAAAAGCACTAGTGATTTAAAAAAATCCAGGCAAATCTCATTTTAATTTAGGGAAGAGATGAGGGGGACATTTGTCTTGTTTTCTAGGGCAATGGAAAGGAGGGAAATGTCACAATAAAACAAAGTCATAATCAGTTTCAGGCTTGTTCTCTCTAACTATGTAAGAGAGAGACTCACAATAAAACAATCTTCATCAGAGTAGAGAGCATTTCTGTGGGTACTTTACTCTCCTGAATGTTGGATGGAGGGCACTTACTTGCATTAATATTTGTATATGATATTGTCCTTTAGTAAACAAGGGCCTTTAATCTTCATATCTATTAAAAGGAAGAAATCATTTCTTCCTGGGATCTGTAAGCAGCAGAAAAAGCCTCTTTGTCTGGAGAAAAGCCTCTGCGGGATACCTGTTTCCAGGAACTATGAAAGCTTATCCTCCAAGGAAGAAAACTGCAATGTAAAAACAGAAAGAATCACCTGTTCACCTCTCTATATGAGTGCATACAAATTGGTTCATGCCATGAATGGCTTAACCTCCATGATGTTTTGCAGCGTGCAGGGAGGTTGAGTGCATTTTTCTTCATAATTTAAAATGTGTTTGTTTTGGGGGCAGGGAGATCATTTTTTAGGGCTGGTCCACACTAACCCCCCCACTTCGAACTAAGATACGCAACTTCAGCTACGTTATTCACGTAGCTGAAGTCGAACTATCTTAGTTCGAACTTACTGCGGGTCCACACACGGCAGGCAGGCTCCCCCGTCGACTCCGCGTACTCCTCTTGCAGAGCAGGAGTACCGGCGTCAACGGCGAACACTTCCGGGATCAATCCCAGAAGATCGATTGCTTACCACCGGACCCGGAGGTAAGTATAGACGTACCCTTAAAGAATCCCATGTTTTCCTTCCCTCAACCATCTCTATAAGTTAACATCTACGCTTTAACATAGATGCTGAAATTCTGCCTCTGTTGAAGTCAATGGGATTTTTGTCATTGACTTCAATGGAGTCAGGATTTCACCCAGAATGCCTGATTCTGATTGTACCTAAACTAGTTTTGCACCTGCTCATGGAGTGACTCCTGATTTAAACCACTGGAAGTGAAATTACAGTTAGGTCCAGGAGCTACTTCCCAGCTGGAGCGCTTATGCAAGATGTCTGGCAATTAAGGACGGTCCATGCTGTAAAATTCAGATCTGAATCATAGGAATGGAAGGGACCTTGAGAGATCATCTAGTCCAGTCCCCCTGCACTCATGGCAGGACTAAGTATTATCTAGACCAGTGCTTCTCAAAGTCAGGCCACCGCTTGTTCAAGGAAAGCCCCACATCTGCAGGTTCGGCTGATTGCGGCTCCCACTGGCCACAGTTTGCCGCTCCAGGCCAATGGGGGCTGCGGGAAGGGCGGCCTGCACATCCTTCGGCCCGCGCCACTTCATGCAGCCCCCATTGGCCTGGGACGGCGAACCGCAGCCAGTGGGAGCAGCGATCGGCTGAACCTGTGGACGCGGCAGGTAAACAAACCGGCCTGGACCGCTAGGGGCTTTCCCTGAACAAGTGGCGGACCGGCTTTGAGAAGCACTGATCTAGACCATCCCTGACAGGTGTTGGTCTGACCTGCTCTTAAAAATCTCCAATGATGGAGATTCCACAACCTCCCTAGGCAATTTATTTCAGTGCTAACCACCCTGACAGTTAAGAAGTTTTTCCTAATGTCCAACCTAAACCTCCCTTGCCGCAATTTAAGCCCATGGCTTCTTGTCCTATCCTCAGAGATTAAGAAGAACAATTTTTCTCCCTCCTCCTTGTAACAGCCTTTTTATGTACTTGAAAACTGTTATCATGTCCCCTCTCAGTCTTCTCTTTTCTAGATAAAACAAATGCAATTTTTTCAATCTTCCCTGTTTTCTAGACCTTTAATCATTTTCGTTGCTCTTCTCTGGACTTTCTCCAATTTGTCCACATCTTTCCTTAAACATGGCACCCAGAACAGGATACAATACTCCAGTTGATGCCTAATCAGCATGGAGTAGAGCGGAAGAATTACTTCTCATTTCTTGCTTACAACACTCCTGCTAATACATCCCAGAATGATGTTTGCTTTTTTTTGCAACAGTGTTACACTGTTGACTCATATTTGGCTTTTGGTCCACTATGACCCCCGGATCCCTTTCTACAGTACTCCTTCCTAGGCAGTCTTAAACGTGCTTTAAATCTTAAACATGCTTAGATCTGTGGAGGTTGATTCAGCACATCTCTAGCAGTAGCAAGTTTTATGGTGGTGCTTGTGGATTTGAATGCTTTGGAATATAATTATATGTGGAAATGAGGAACTGAAAGTAAAACTGTAGAGCGTTCTGGATGCTAAATTCGAGCTGGGTGGGAAATGGATTTCCCATCCCATGACAGTTTTCCAAAATTTGAATTTTTTTCCATTCCAGATCTGGATAAAGTTGAAACCTCCCAAGAGTTTCACCATCTGACAAACCAACTTTTTTTTTTCTTGGATCAGGTCAGTCAATATTTTGTTTTGATCATTTCTAAATATTTTGTTTTGCTTTTGACCTTTTTGCATTTTAAATCTTTTTTATTTACTATAAATTAACTAAAATTTCTAAACAAAAAGTTGATTTGAATTGGAAAACTAAACATTTTGCTTCAAAAGTTTTTTTTATTTTTTTCAAATTATTTTTGAAATAGGATATTTGTTTAAACTGACTCTTTCCCACAAACAGTTTTGGTTTTGACAAATCTGTCTTTTCTATATTAGAAAATTCCCAATCACGCCACACCTTCCCTCTATCTTATGCTCAGTAGTGTCATGTTCTTTATTCTTGTGCTACCATGGGCAAATTACCGTGGGCTTTCAGTTTATCTGTCTGTCTATGTACACCTCCTTCCTCTTGCTCTCTCTCTCTCTCTCTCTCTCTTTCTCTTACAACAGCAACATCTAATTTTTCAGTCATCTCATCTGCTAATTGTGCTGCCTTACAGTGAGATAAGTAACGCCAGTAAAAACCTGCTTATTATTTTACAGGGCTATTTCCAATCTGTGTAGGATTAATTCCTGGCAACCTTACTAAAAGGCACTGAAGACTAGATAGCATCATGCAAATTTAATGAAGCACGAAACAAGTGGAAATATAATGCGGAAAAGAGGTCAGCAAAATAAATTAATTAATTTAATAAAATACCCCGGCACTTTGTTTTTCTTGAGATTGCCTTAAACACGAGATTGCCCAACAAGTGACAGGGGACCTCCCAGTCAAAATTAGGACATGCACAGTAACCTCTGAAATACCCCTCTGGCTATGTATTGTATAGATCAGGCCAGGCAGATCACAGAGAAGCCCATAGTCGTATGCTTCTGGATAGCAGAGGAAGCAAATTCTGGTTGTTCTTAATAATTAATTGCCATGAATATTTTGCACTTATACGTATTACTTTTTAGCCAAGGATCTCAAAACACTTTACCAAAGTAGGAAGCTGGAGAATCATTTTATAAAAGGGCTGAGACACCAAGAAGTGAAGTGACTTAGCCAAGGTCACACAGCGAGTCAGGAATCTTAACTGATACACCTTCGATTCCCACCACCCAGGGCCGGCTCCAGGCACCAGCTGAGCAAGCAGGTGCTTGGGGCGGCCAAGGGGAAGGGGCGGCACATTGGGCTCTTCGGCGGCAATTCAGCGGAGGGTCCCTGTCCCTCTTGGAAGGAAGGACCTGCCGCCGAATTGCCGCCGAAGAAGAAAGCGATGCGGTGGAGTTGCCGCTGATCGCAATTGCGATTGGGGCTTTTCTTTTCTTTTTTTCTTTTCCCACCGCTTGGGGCGGCAAAAACCCTGGAGGCGGCCCTGCCACCACCTATCCTTTCACTCGCACCCAGCCCCCACTTTGGGGGGATGAAGGTGGAGCTCTTCATACTATGATACTTCCTTTCCTTTCTTACATGTTTTGTGGAGAAGTGAAATAGTTAATGATGTTGACATTTGAAGTATAATCGCTGCCCACTAAGCAAGTACTCATTGAAATGGCTAGGGCAGGTCAGGCTGCCTGCAGACTCAGGCAGACAGCTCACTTCATCTTTTGAAGGGTTTCTTTACAGCCATTACAGATAGTTAGATACTTCTTTAAAATAGGAAAGTTGAGACACTGACGAGTAACTCAGAGATTTGTCTTTGCCTCCCATCTTATTCTAGCTGCACTAGACCATGCTACTGCTGAAAGTGCAGGGCTGGGAGTCAGGAGACCTGAGTTAACTGCGGATAAAACTACTTAACTCCGTTCATCAGGTAGTTGTTCAGTTTAATTCCTTGTTGTTTATAAAGTGTATTTAGAGCCATGGACAGGGCTTGCTAGATAGATAAGTACATTATGATTACAAGAGGATTGTTTCAATTATTAATACAAATAGTTTGCATTTATAAAGGGCCTGATCCAAATCCCATTGAAGTCAATGGCATTTTTCCCAATGATGTTAGCGGCCTTTGGATCAGATACATAACATTCGATAGGTTCCAAGCACTTTACAAAGATTAATTAATTAATCCTCCTGGTGCTCCGTGATAAACATATTATTATTATCCCCATTATATAGGGGAAGACTGATGCAGAGAGGAACAGTGATTTGCCTCAAGCCGCATAGTGAGTCAGCAGAAGTGCAGGTACGGAACTCAGGCCCTCCTGCTTCCCACCATTCCAAGCCTTCCTGCAAACCCTGCTGCCTCTCAAGTGACCAAGAGCTAGACCAGAGGAGGAACTATGAGCAGGTTGCTCTGCTGGGGTCCATCATTGCCCTGTTTATTCCCTGGCACCCTCACACACTTCCCCCCCCCCCAGCACAGTGACTTTGCTGACTTGTTTAATTTGTTTTAAACCACCATTAGTGTCTTGAATAATTAACTGACTCCTGCCAGCTGGGCGGAGAGAGTATTTAATTTCCCAGTCTGAGTACGGCAGATGTTTAAAAAGAAAAGAAAAGAAGTGACCGATTCTGAGCCATCAAATTAAATCTAACCTACTCTCAGCTCTCTGAAAATCATGCATTGTGGAAAGCTGCCTGGCTCAGCATTAAGATCTGACACGAGGCTGTTTTTATGATATGGATACACAACAGGACATTGGTCAGGGAAGCTTTTAATGGGGGCTGCATAGAGCTGTTGGTTTGTGATTTAAGCAGAAGCAAGTATTCCACTTCAGGCTGTAATGAGCTAGGGTTCGGCATCAGCAAGCGCCATGCAGCTTGCTACTGAGATTCATTATGAGGGCTATCACTCTGTTGGGACCCCAGAGGTGGTGTCCCACCAGATGTTGCTGTAGAATTGCACACAGCAGAAAGGCTGACCCATGCAGCTGAGTTCACAGAAAACTCTTTGCTAAAAAATTAGGCCCACCTTGCTTCATCTCCTTTCCACTCATCTCATCCCTGCTGAGAAGAGAATTTGGCACCGTAAGTATGAAATGCCCCATCTTGATCAAAAAGCCATGGTCCAGGAAGACTGCATGGTGGGATTTGTAGTTTCCACAAATAATATCTCCATAGCAAGGTCTGTTTTATGCCAGTGTTACCAGATTTGCCCGTTACTTTGGGACATGCTCATTTATTTGGGTTACACTTCTGTGGGAGGGGGGTTCTGTAATTCTATCAATGTACTGCTTGTGTCACTTGTGTTCTCATACGGAGCTCTACTTCTCCCTGCTACAAGTTCCCTCCCAATGGAGCTATCCTGCAGGACCTAGGTTCCCCAGGGCTGGGTTCTTCCAGCCCCAGAATCAGATGAACATACACCCATTAACAGAGCATGTCTGAGAGGACTGGCTTAATCAGCACTCCCAAGCTGACCCCTTATATGTGCCTGGACTCGGTAGGCTGGGTCGAGCAGCACTTCGAAGCGGCCATTCTCATATACCCCAGATTCAGCATGTCTCTATCTCCACTTTCACGTTACAGTTGTTCTGGTAGTAATCCACTTGATGAGCAAATCCCACAGGATTTTTGGGCACTGCAGGGATCTTTAGCTTAGGTACGAGGAGCGTTGCTGCAGAGCGAATGGGGAAGCCAAAAAACACTCATGAGTAGGGGGGAGGGAGAGAGAGAGAAGCAACCAGCTTAACCATGAAAGTTATTTATTGCCAGGTAATAACCATACAAGGGGAGCCAAACAAACAAAACAGTTATAATATTAAATCTAACTTAAATTTGATTATAAAAGTCAGGTTTAGAAAACTATAATTGATCACACAAGTCAGGGTCAGAAGGCTATACCGAGAGAGAGAGAGAGATAGGTTCTCACCACTCTGTGAAGCTTCAGTCAGTCGGGGTTCCCAAGTGGTGGTGGTAGTTGAAGGTCCGGAGTGCTGGAGACAGGCAGAGCCCCCAGCACAATCAGTCAGGAGAAGATGATGTCCCAGTGGAACTGATGCACATCTTGGATCCAGGCACCAGAGCACTTACTTGAGCATGGGTAGGGGTTTTTGTAAGGAAAGAACAATGGTTCAAGGGAGAACACTAGGTTTGTTTGTGAATAAACTGAGGGCTCAAGGGAGAATACCAAAGTTGGTTTGTGCAGGCTAGACAATAAGAACTGATCATTCCTGGCTATGGGCGGTGTTCCTTTGAGGGAGCTAACAATGCAATTAGGCAGCTTCAGTATTTTGGATACCAATAAAGGATTTATTCCTAGAATTGGTCTGATAACTTCTGAGCTGGGTGTGTGCAGGAGTGGGTTCATTAACATCTGGAGCAGAGATCCCCCATCACGCAGTGCTTCCCTGCTTTTCTGGTCCCAGAGTTCTGTGCAGTTCTTGCCTTGGAATCTCTGTTCTCCATTCTGTATGCTAATGAGGATGCCTCCCTGTCCCATCTTTGATGCAAATGAGGCTAGGGGAGTTTCCTTAATCCTGTCACCCTTGTCCGTAGTGGTTTAGGTGTGTCTTTCACTGCATTTTCATTGCTTTTTGTAAATCTTTCTTCTGATTGGCTTTGGTTCAAGCAGAGGCTCGGGGGGAGGTGGGAGGGAGGCAAGGTCTTTCATGAGTGAGACAGACTGGTTACTGTGCCCTGATTCCCCAAGAACAGCGCTGATAGGTAACACCAGTTAGATCTAGCTGCCAAAGTTTGGGAATGGCCGCGCCTTAAAACTATGGAAACAGAACACCACTAATATTCCAAAAAATCAGTTTAGCTTTAGAACAATGAACCATCAAAATAACAATGTGACACAGTAGACAACAGATATGATCAAATATCTCTATCATTTTTATCATTCCCATCACTGAATTATAGCAGCATTTGATGAGATACCTTTTCAAAGAATTAGGTTTGAAAAATCTGGATTGCTTTCATGTTTAATGTAGGAGATAGAACATTAGCTTAAAGCAAATAAAATCATAGGACTGGCAGGGACCTTGAGAGGCCATTAAAAATTTCTGCCTCTCTCGCTTTAAACTTGGCAGGACTAAGTATTATCTAGAACATCTCTGACAGGTGTTTGTCCAACCTGCTCTTAAAAATCTCCAACAATGAAAATTCCACAACCTTCCTAGCCAATTTATGCCACTGCTTAACCACTCTGACAGTTAGTAAATTTTTCCTAATGTCCAATTTAACCCGCCCTCGTTGCAATTTAAGCCCATGGCTTCTTGTCCTATCCTCAGAGGTTAAGAACAATTTTTCTCCCTCCTCCTTATAACAACCTTTTATGTACTTGAAAACTGTTATCATGTCCCCGCTTTCTTTCTTCTCCAGATTACACAAACCCATTTCAGTCTTCCTTCATAGGTCATGTTTTCTCGACCTTTAATCATTTTTGTTGCTCTTCTCTGGACTTTCTCCAATCTGCCCAAATCTTTCCTGAAATGTAGCATCCAGAACTGGACACAATACTCCAAGTGAGGCCTAATCAGCGTGGACTAGAGCGGAAGAATTACTTCTCATATCTTGCTTACAACACTCCTGCTAATACATCCCAGAATGATGTTTGCTTTTTTCAGCAGTGTTACACTGTTGACTCATATTTAGCTTGTGACTATGACCCCCCGATCCCTTTCTGCAGTACTCCTTCCTAGGCAGTCATTTCCCATTTTGTATGTGTGCAACTGATGTTCCTTCCTAAGTGGACTACTTTGCATTTGTCCTTTATTGAATTTCATCCTATTTAGTTCAGACCAGTTCTCCAGTTTGTCCAGATTATTTTGAATTTTAATCCTATCCTCCAAAGCACTTGCAACCCCTCCCTGCTTGGTATCACCCGAAAACTTTATCAGTATATTCTCTATGCCATTATCTAAATCATTGATGAAGCTATTGAATAGAAACAGACTCAGAACTGATCCCTGTGGGACTGCACTTGATATGCTCTTCCAGCTTGACTGTGAACCACTGATAACTACACTCTGGGAAGGTTTTCCAACCAGTTATGCACCCCCCCCCTATAGTAACTTCAGCTAGGTTGTAATAAGGCTCTGGTAATGTTTTTATTTATTTGATGGGGTTGGAGGAAAGGAACCCTCTAATTTTTGAGCTTCATCAGGTTGAGGTACGGTCGAGCCAAGCGAGCTCCACTCTCAGCTGTAGGTTTGCAGCATTCTCACAGAAATCAAATTTCACTATTACTGATAACAGCTTATTAATAGAAAGGAGAAACCGGTGATCAAGGATTTCACCGTGGAAGAAATGTAATGTACTTTGAATTACTTTGCACAGAATACAATCTTCAAAAACATCATTTCCTCTCTACCTGAAAATTACAGCCTTGGCATTTGAATTATTAGGTGGGGAAACAAGAAACTAGTATTTCCTTGACTATTGAAAAAGAGATTTCTCCACAATGTACAAAATGAAAATTCATTACAAACATAATTTGACAACAAAGAAAGCAAACATACAGACCCAGGATAAATGGAAAATAGACCCAGAGATAAAAAAAAAAAAACCCTTATATTTAGTGGGAAACATCATAGTGATGAATGTTGGCCCACTCCATACAAGAATCACATTAATGCATTTCAGAACTTATTTCTTACTGTATTTTCATAACATTGCCATATTATATTGTAACAGCAAAATTCACTTTGAAACTTTAGTATTCCCATGTAAAATGTAAGCATATGGCAGTACAATAATGGCAACAGATGGCAAGAAATGGTAACCTGGTTTGGGAATTCTAGAAAATATGCAGGATACTGGTTTAGGTCTAGTGGTTAAACTAGGAGATGGGGTATATCAGGATTCCAAGGATCTGTTCCTGACCCTGCCATGGTGGAGCCTAGAGTAGGTCATCAAACCTTTCTGCCTCTCTTTTTAAAGTGAGGGTGATAACACTTGGCTACCTCCAGGTGCGGGGCTTGTGAAGTTGAATTCATTAACATTTGCAAAGCACTCTACGATCTTTGGATGAAATATGACCTAGAAATGCCATTTATTTATTTAGGGCTCAGTCTGGTGTACTCTGAGTACCAACAGTACTGATTATTACCAGGAGTGGTCTGATCAGTTTCAAATGAGACTTTGATACATTGATCCTTGTTTTATAAACCCACCTACTCCTCTGTCTAAAATGGGTAATGTAAAAATTAAATAGACAAAATAAAAGGCAATGCTGAGTGTTCAGATAAGTTTATTTGTTATCAAACCCCAGGCTACAGTTCACTGACAGTCTATAAATGGTTTCCAGATCATTTCATATTTTTTCTCCACTTCATGTGGCTTGTAACATACCCCACCAGCTCCAGATATGCTTCAAATTCTGTAATCTACAGATTAACCTCACCGTTCATGATTGAGCCATATAAACTGCCTGGCGTAGCTCAACAAGTGAGATACACTGGTGTCTGCCAACGTTACCCAGGGTTACTTTTCATGTCTTTGTGAAAGGGCAAATTAATTTCAAATTTTATGTGAGGAACTATATTGGCTCATCAGCAGTATCAAATCACTCTTCTGTTCTGTGTTGCTCTGGCAGTGGGATTTGATGCCATTTGAAATCCAGTTACACACCCTTCTTATGGCACAGAACTAGGGGGCCTATGGTAAATGTATTCAGTATCTTCCTGCTGTGTGAGATGTGAAGACTGTCATCATTTTAAGCAGTAGAGGAAAAATAGCTTTTGACATAGCAAAGTGTGTTTGAGGGTTTTGTGGGGGGTTGGTTTTCCCGCCTTTCTGGTTTCACAAATAATGAAATCATTTGATTAGATTCAATTTTGACTTCCAACAAGTAGAGTTTATGATGAGGAGACATGTTTCAATTGCTCAGATATCGATCTATAAATCAATAGCAACTTCAAAAACGTGTCAGTGAAGCTGAGGAATTAGTTAAGCCATAGATCTTGTGGATGGATGGAAGGATATCCAGAATGTTACACAAACCAAAATCATACACTTCGAGTCCTGACCTCAGTGTTTTTTGGATTTTTTTTTTGTCTCTAAAACTATTGCTTCCTCCCACTACTGACTCAGAGAAGACATTTATGAAAACAAAAAAGCATCTTTAAAATAATATCTGAGACCCCTAAAGCATGTACCTAACTTTAAGGCAGCGAGTAACCCTACTGAATTCAATGAGACTAGTCATATATTTAATGTTAGGCATGTGCTAGAGTACTTTGCTGAATCAAGACCCAAAACTGGAACAGGAAAAAACCCTGTTACCTATTCATGAGAAATATAATCAAGTGGTAACAGGTCACAGGGGGAGTTGGGCTTTAAGTGTTCTGAGAGCCAGAAGCCCCCACAGAAACTGAATATTGGGGGTTGGAGAGAAATAATTTTTCCCTTGGTAATCACAAGCAAATGAACCATTAACAGCGAACCAGCTGTTCATTGAGAAGAACAACAAGGATCTGCAGTGAGTAAGAATGTGCTTAGGGCAACAGAATGCTTTTCACTTTTTTTTGTTCTAATTCCCATCTCTCCTAGGCAGATGAGAGAGATTCTATGACAAAAGATTATAAAGATACAGAAAAAGGCATGGATGGTTATCACTGACAAGTGCTGCTGTCTAGGCATAGGAACATGTTATTTATGGCATAGGAACATGTTATTTGTTTGGGGGGTAAATTAGGGGTACATTTTCTATATGGCACATACAGAGTTACTCTCTCATCTCCTGTCAGTGTTAACATGAGGAGGCTGATGTATTTAATCAGGCATTGAGAACTGGTCCAGGTGATGTGTTTCGCCCACAGCCTTAATTTAGCACCATTCACTGCATTGACACATAGGAACCTACCTTTGATTGCTGATGTTCTTAACTGGTAGGTGGAGCAGCACATAAGGTACCTTGTTCCTGATGTACTTGGCTTATTGAGGAACCTAAAGCAATGATGAAGTCCATTATCTGTGATCCTTTAGAGTTATTTTAAAATTAGACCATATTATAAAGTGCAAGGGAACGTTTTTCATGTCTGTGATTAGTTATAGATCCCAGCCTCCACCAAATCCTGCAGTTCTCTCTCCATTTGTGCTGCTGTTCCTATTCCCTTTGCCCCTTTTGTTTCTCATCTCTGTTGTCCTGTGTGGTACACTCCTAAAATCCTGCAGTTCTCTTCTCAACCACCCATCTTCTCTTCACCACTGTGGTAAAGTCTTTGCTCAGTTTTTCAGACTACCTAATTCCTAAGCCTGAGCAACATGGGATTTTTTGGGAGCTTTTCAGGATTCACTGTGGAAATTTGCCTTTTTTTGCTCAGGCAAACCACTTCAGGCTGGAGGGTGAGTGATGCTTCAATGCAGCTTCCAAGAACAGCTAACAGAAAGGAATGAGATAATCAAACAAAAATGTGAGGCGTGGGTGGCAGGGGGCCATGTCTGTGTTTGCATTTCCATCTCCTCAGAATGGAAAGGCACAGGGGAAACAGTGGCAGAGGGGAAACCCCTGGCATTTGGTTCCAGAACAGTGACATATTGTAGTCCAATATCATAACGCCAAATGCATGGCATTCATTATTCATATCTGTGGACACTCAGCTCTAGTGAAAAGCAGGGCCAGAGAAATGAGAGAGGAAAAACAGGGATGGAGTAAAACATTAGCCTACCCTCAAAAACTGGGCTGGACGTCTCTTCACGTTCAAGTTTGTCAAGTTATTCTCTGTGGCTCCCTCTGTCTAGCTCCCAGCACTGCTGCCGCTCCATCCCTCTTTCTGCACAATCTTCCCACAGCTCCTTGCTTCTCTTCCCATGAGTCTCCTGCATCCCCAACCAACATACCTCAGTTTCCCCTGCCCCCATGTCCTGCTGCCTTCTACTAACCCCCACTCCCTGCCGTTCCCCCTACCTTTGAATTTCCCTTTGCAGAGTCTAGCAGCTCTGGCAGTCAATCTGTTCACGCCTGATGAAGTGCAGTCCTCCCCCTTACATATGTCCTCCCCCCATGCTTCTGGGAGTTCTCTGGAGGTTAGTAAGCTTGTCTGCTGAAGTTTCTCAAAATGTCTTTACTAAATCCCTTTAACGCTTAAAGATGGAGATGCATCTGCCTTAGTACCTTATGCATCTAAAGAGATTCTAATCTTTTAATAACTAGAGGAGGTATTATCCATGCACATCTTAATTCCTGTACTTCCATCCCAGTGCATCTGATTTCTGATGTAGGCAAACAGCCAGTGTCTTCATGTGTGATGCAAACAAACTGTTTAACATCCCTGCTATTCAGTCTTTCATCTCTAATTCTCTAACTAAAGGGAGGAGGGACTGAAATATTCACTCAATATCATTAGAATATTTATTTATTTTTTTGCTTAGAGAAAAATAAAACGTAATTGACATTTTAATTTCTTATTCTGGTCTCTTTCCTTTCTCACTGCTGTATATTCATCTGAAACACGCTCCCTGACCCATGTTGTCATAATTGTAAAGCTGAATCAACCTAGTACTCACAGAGAAGAAGGTTGGTCCAGTGCTGGAGGGCTTTAGTATAAGACTTGGGAGGCCAAGGTTCAAATCCCTACTCTGCTACAGACTTCCAGTGTAACTTTGGGCAAGTCAATTATTCTCTCTGTGTCTCAATTCCCCATCTGTAAGATTAAGCGAATAGCACTGCCCTACCTCGCAGGGCTGTTGTGAGGAGACATGCATTAAAGACTGTGAGATGCTCAGATACTACAGTGGTGGGGGCCATACAAATGCAATAGATAGTGAACATCAAAACATCCTGGGCCAACAAGATGCCTGTCCCTGTGGGTAGCTGTTTTGCATTGCTGAGGCTCTGCAGCCAGAAAGCTGCTCTAAAATGGCAGCTCAGTAGTTGCCCCCCACCTCCCTCAGGGCAGGGATAAAATCAGCTGTGTGGTTAACCCAGGGGTCGGCAACCTTTCAGAAGTGGTGTGCTGAGTCTTCATTTATTCACTCTAATTTAAGGTTTCGCGTGCCAGTCATACATTTTAACGTTTTTAGAAGATCTCTTTCTCTAAGTCTATACTATAGAACTAAACTCTTGTTGTATGTAAAGTAAATAAGGTTTTTAAAATGTTTAAGAAGCTTCATTTAAAATTAAATTAAAATGCAGAGCCCCCCTGGAGTGGTGGCCAGGACTCGGGCCGTGTGAGTGCAACTGAAAATCAGCTCGCGTGCCACCTTTGGCACCCATGCCATAGGTTGCCTACCCCTGGGTTAAACCCAAAGGGTTGGAGGGAACAAAACTCACAGCCTGATCCTAGGATGCAGTGTTCTTCCTATGGGACTGCTGCAGCCGGCATAATTTGCAACAACCCGTAAGGTTACTACTTGTCCCCTTACTCTGCTCAGCTCCTAAACTCAGTGCAGCTGTGGGTCCTGTGAACTTGAGGAGACATCTAAAAGTTGAAACTGTCTTCCAATCCTAATGCAGAACTGTCCAAACCACTTGACTCTGCTCAATGAGTCTGGAACTCTCACAAGAACATAACATTTCCAATTCTTCCTACTCTCACACAGGCCATAACTACCATCAGTAGGCCTTTTCTCCTGGTATTCCAACAGTACTTCTGGTTGCAGAAGGAAGCTGGCAATGCAAAAGAGCATGAAAATGAAAAATAGCGCTGAAAAAACCATGTCGCACTTTTCAAGTCTCAAGAAGGGTTTCATTCAGAATTAAGTTTTGTGGTCAAGGGTTTCTAATTTTACCAAACCTCTTTCAATGAACCTTACAAATATGAGTTGTTTATCTCTGAAATGCAGAAGAAAGAGAATCTCACTTAATTAGTGGTCTTTGGAAGCGTATTATGGGAGGGAACCACCAATTAAACTGTATGTAAACTTCCTTCTAACCTGCTTACCTCTTGGCTTAGCACTTTGAGGGGCAATGGGGTCATATGAAAAAATTAAAGTTTTACACCATCGCAAGTCTGTGCATTTTTTATTATGCCTTTGGGAAGTTTAAACTTTCTTAATATTGTAGGATAAGTGCGTCAGGAAGAAAAACTCAAGAGGAGAATAATATGGGATATTTGCCTCTTATAATAAATTTGCTAAGAACTCAATTCTACCAGATTTTTAAAGAAGAACAAATGGAATTTGCTCTTCGTATAAACGGCTGTAGAATTCTTTGTTTCTTCCCACTTGATTTTTTTTTAAATTAGGTCTGTCAACAAATTAGGTCTGAGGTTGATTTATCACATATATTTCTACTGAGCAATAGTATCCTAGAATCATAGAAGATTAGGATTGGAAGAGACCGGAGGAGGTCATCTAGGCCAACCCCCTGCTCAAAGCAGGACCAACACCAACTAAATCATCCCAGCCAGGGCTATTATTGCTGTACGTATAGCTCAGATTGAATCTCTAATGAGCTTTCTGTCTTCCTTGCTGGTTTTTGCAACATGGTGGGCCAGATCCTCAGGACTGTTATTTGGCACCTAGCGCTAAACCACTTCTGCAGCAATCTGAGTCACAGACCATTGGTCCAGTACGAGGCTACTCTAAATTGCACCAGCTGCAATGGCTGCCAACGGGTTAGTCTGGCAGCTGGAGCTTGTGTATGGCTGCTCTGATCATGACTCCTTTTCTTTGGCTCTGCCGATACCAGGGTCTGTAAGGAAAGGAATCCTCGCTTTACACAAGTTTAAAGTGTTCCTTGTGTTGCCAGAGTGGCACGAAGAGGACTTATATGGACCAAAGATGTGTTTATCTTTTGGATTCACCGTTTCTTCCATTTGGGGATTATACAGGCAGAGCATAGTTTAGATCAATATTGTGATTTCTGAGAGCAGAGATCATCCTGTTGACATAACTCTAGATTTTGTTTTGGAAGGGCTAATTAAAAGCATTATTTTTTTTTTAAACCAAGTTTCTGGCTTTCAGCCAGGACACCACATTCCGTAATCACTGAGCTAAATTGCCTTGTGGCTGGTCAAAGCTTGAGTGGGAGATTTCACAGGTGGTGCTTTTGATTCAATAGGTAGCCATTTCCCTTCTGAATATGTATTGAGCTACTGCCTGGTGTTAGGAAGCAAAGCAATCTTGGAGGTGCTTTTCCCTGGGTGAAGTTTAAAACCAAGGGCCTCATCATTTGAGACTATTAAAGATCTGGGCAGATGAGTACAAACCTGGACAAGTTATAACGTAGGCAATTGTATTCTACCTGGCTAAATTTTCCATGTATTTTAACTGGATATGGTGTTCTTCATTTCCTATACTACACTGTTTTGTAGTGTGTTGCTTGGCACTGTTCAACACGTGTTGTGTTCCACCTGAGAAGTGGCTGCATTTCAGTATTTTGCTGGTGACTGAAGTGACAGATCTAGCTTTAATATATGTGTTTAGTAGCATCAGTATCACAGTGGCATGTCAAAAGAGAGTTAATTATTACAAAAGCACTTTGAGATCCATGGATGAAAGCTACTGTGTGACTACTAAACATTTTGTTCACTCCTATTTTAAACTAAGTTGTGTTGTCATTATTATTTATTATTTTTGAACTCCAACAATGTGCTCCTGACCCAAATGACAAGACAGTTTCTAGCTCAGGGAATTTAGAGTCTACAAGGCAGAAAAGTAAGACAAGACATACTGGTCTGGGAGACCCCGGGGACGGAGCAATCATAGTTACTTTTCAATTCTGAGCTAAAATTCAATCTGGGTACCACATCATGAGTGGCTTTCAGGAGCCAGTGAAAAATAGTAGCTTGCTTTCAGAAGCTGTACATTTCAGGAGTGGGCAGAACTGAGATAGTGAATGGATTGCCATTTACCCTGGAATTTAATTTCCCTATTACAGAAGAGTAACAGCTGTAAGGAGCTTTAACGTAGATATTCTTCTGCTTATAGACAGATTTGCAGACCAAGTGACAAACTAGTGTCTTATAGGGCACACAGGGAGCAGTAATCTATTGACACTGAGCTCCTGGGTTAGATTTAAGACCTGCTGAATTTTCTTACCATACAGGAGGTGCAGGTGACTGGTAAGGGAATATGTGAGCAATTCCTGAATAATTCAGGTAGCCAGAGGCATTCCTAGGCACAGGCACACATAGCTCAAACCTACATCACTTTCCACATCCCAGTGTTGAACCTCTGGTGTCAACAGAACCCTTCTTTTCTGAGGACCCAATGCACATCTGTGAGAAAGTGCTGTCTGGGAGGCTTTCCAGAAGAAGTGCTATGAAAGTATGTTTAGACTGTGCTGTTAAAATATTATCTAATTGGAGACAATCCCAAATAATCAAACTTGGATCCAGATTCATAGAATCTAAGGCCAGAAAGGAGCATTATAACCATCTAGTCTGACCTCATGTATAACACAGGCCACAGAACTTCCCCAAACTAATTTCTAGAGCAGATCTTTGAGAAAAACTTTCCATCTTGATTTAAAAATTGTCAGTGATAGAGAATCTGAGATTCTGAGCCTCCCTTCATTTTAGGGATTATCTAGATCCAGTATTTTGGTTCTGCCTATTATAGCTATAGGGGCAAGCTGTAAAACTCAGATTCCGATCTAGGTTTAGATTCCAGCCCCTGTACTTTTTTGAGCCAAAGATTTGATATGGGGCCCATCTCTAGTATAACACAGCTGCCTGAGTGTCTCTATAGGACATTATCTCCTCAGATTTCCTTATTTCCCAATGGGCTGAATGTAATGAATAGTTCATGATTTTGGCCTTTCCCCCCTACATTATCTTTAGCTGGAGAGGAATAAGACTTGATTGGGGTAAAGTATATGGTATAGTGTATTGTTCTGGGTTGTAATGCCTGGATATTCACTAAAGTATGTCATTCTGTACTGAGGCTGAGATTTTCAAAGCTAGCAATAGGATTTAGACATACAACTCCCATTGTAATTAATAAGATCTGCGTATCTAAATCCCCCAGTTAGCTCTGAAAAATCTCAACTTCAATTACCAGTGCAGACAAATGATTGTGGTTCATTTCATATACAGCTTCTCCACATATTTGTGCAATTGCTGAAGTATCTCTGTGTCTGGCAACGAAATGAACTACTGCACATGGAATTCGAGCAGACAGCTATGATGAACCTAAATTCTTTGCAAACCTTCCACTACTTGTATGTTCTTTCTTGGTGCCAGTGTTTGATTCCTGATTTCCTGTAATTTGTAAAAAATACAGTTTTAGAAGTTTAAAAACCACATTACTCAGCAGAAATAACTTGTATTGAAACTTTCTGGTTAAAACAATACAAAATGGCTGATTCTCAAACATTTGCTGTATCATGTGCATGCAAGAGCTCTTTAAGGTCAAAGGCCAGCATCAAAGGAAAATTCAGGGCAGTGTTAGCGGCCCTGCAACCTACATATCAGAAAATGGGGTATAGAAAGTGAAGCCTGTAACCTACATTCTCTACCGGGACTGGACCCCTACTGTGCATGAAGATATTTTAGGTAGTGTGATTAGTTTCTGAAAGTTCACCTTCTTCAGACCAGGACTGGATTACCATTACACCTACCCTAGAGTGCCAATTAAAAAAGAAGCCCGATGCAATTCTACAAAGGCCATGAAAATAAACATGTGCGATGTGTCATGAACTGCATCCTCTCTGTGTCACAGTACATGCTGGAGCATGTCTGCTCCTACTAGTTGAAAGTAATTGAAACAGGTGCTATATTAATATTTATAATTTCTCACTAAAACATTATTTGATCTAATCGTGTGAAATGCCACACTTGGAAAACTTCCTTGGAGATGGTTCTCAAGTGCCCTACTTCTCCGTGCATGTCTTGCATACATTATATACTTTGCCAATGTTTTATATATCACACTGAAGGGAGACAAATATGTCCCTTTTCCCCCATAGCTGGTCAGAGAAGACTGCTTACTGAAAGGAGCCTGTGTTCAAATAGGCTTCTTTAAAAAAAAAAATCAATCATGCGTTTCTAAAAATGTCAGCAGGCATCCTTGGGGGCTTGCACCGTCATCAGTGTGGACTCTGTGTGATCCCTGAGGCGGCCTGCAGGTCTCAGCACTCCTCACTCTTAAAGTGATGGGAATGGTATGACCCTCTGCTATTTCCGCAACTCCAGAGTGCTAACCACTCTGACAGTTGCTGGGTATCTGTTCTGATAGGAAGTAGCCCTGCATGGAGTTGACTAGAGATGATTCTAGGACTATTCACTGGGAATATGTATGCCTTTGTATGGCAGGATAACTTTCTGCAAATGTAGTCACTATTTATAAATATCTGCTGATTCGTGTCAGTGTGTAATTATCAGCCTATTGACTGTTTGTCAACTGTTTAATAGAGATAGTCAGTGTTATATTTGTTACCACTTACATTGAACCGGTGTAGCTCACTCTCCCACCCCTTCTTATACAATTTGTTTTCTTAGATTCTTATAGCTCTTTGTGGAAGGCATCCTTTGTACAGCACCTAGAATGTTGGAGCCTCAACCCTATGATTGTGTGATTTGTCATCTAAGTCACCCAGTATTTTTTCTGCTTCTGGGCTGAATGACTGTAAAACAGGAAAACAAGAGAAGATGAGTAATGAACACGTATAATGACTTTTTAAATGAACGCTAAAATTTGTGAGGCATTGCAAATATTTTCACGAATGGCCAACAATTGTCCAGATGCTCATAAGTGATGAATAATAGGGCTTAATGAACCTTAAGGACCTAAACTCACCACCATTATTCACAGAAATATTAATGAACCAGTTCTTTTTATTATTTCATAGATTTCAGTGCCTGAGAGGACCACGGTCATCAGCTAGTTTAACCTCCTGCATATACCGTCTGTGGTACCCCACCTTGTAATTACTTCATCAGGCCAAATAACTGGAAATTGATCTAAAACGTTTGATCAGCTCTAAACATAAAAATCAACCCCCGCCCACCAGCTCCCATTGCTCTCTTTAATTTAAGTGCATTCTGCCTTCCACAAGTACTTGAGTTTAAAAAATAAAGCGAGAAAGCTAAGAAATTAGGAGATAAGGTTGCATGTCTCAGGCAAGGCTTAGACCCTCACTCAGATAACAATCCAACATTCCTAGCTTCCAGGTCCCTGGTCTAGTTATAATTTACCAAGTATAATCACGCTTCGTGGTCAGACACATACCCCGGCAAACAAGGAAGCTATAACAAAGCTAATCCTTGCATAGGAGTATATCTTGCATCTTATATTTGGAGAGCAAGTGTTGCAGGAAACTGCAAGCTAGGACTCTGGGGTTCCTTTTCTGGTTCTGCCACTGATTTGCTCTATGACCTTTCATTAAACCTATCAGTGCCTGGTTTAGGATTCTGTAAAATGAATGTAGTAATACGTACCCCCATAGGGCTGTATTCACTTTTAATGTATACATGTTTGTAAGTTACTTGAAGAGCTTTACATTCAAGGTGCTGTATGCTATCAATACAATGCATCACTCCCTGCCCTGAAAATCCATGTGTAACTCTCATTAGGGATCATGGGGAGTTTGTTGCATGCACTGAGCAGAAAACAAATCCGTGAATGTTTGCCTATATACAGTGTAAGTATGAGAGTTTCTCTTCCTCAAACTTCTTATGGGAAAAATGGCCTATAGCTATAAACTGGCCATTATGAGCACTACTAGGGATGAAGAGGTTCATAAAAAGAGTCTTAGGAGTCTATCCAGCAAGCTAATCCTTATAGGAGGGTTCTTATTCTTGGTCCACCTCAAGGTCTATACAACGCTCAGCCTCATGTGATCATCACAGTTATGGCCCATTCCTTCCAAGTGTCCATCCAGAAAGACTGATGGGATGCAGTAATCACAGTTCCATGGGCAGGCTCTATATAGCAATTTTCATTTCAGACTGAAGTCTTCCTGGTCCTGTAAGGCCACTGAACTTGCCTTTAAAGGTTTTTCTCCTCCCCTCCCATGCAGATGCATATAACTTTGCCCTGGGCCAGTGCTCAAAGTGAGCAAGTATTCATAGACCTGAAATAGGAACAACAGACTGGGGCATAGTTGCTCCAACTGAATAACAAGAACCCACTGCAGAAACTGAAAGAATGAATTTGAAGATTTAAGAGAGTGAGACTTGCAGATGAAAGGAAAGAGAAGGGGTAATTGAAATGTCCAATTCAACTTCTTCTGTAAAGTTCAGGCATCCTTTATTTTTGCGCTGCTCTCCAGCTTTGCATTCTGCCCCACGTCTGTAAAATGGGGGGGCTGGTGTTGTATTGCAGGGGTTATGCCTTTAAGGGCTGAGCTTCCCATGCCACAGTTGTTAGCACTGCCTCTTATTAAGGTTGCCCAACACTTCTCATTATAAGAGCTTGTTTTCAGCTGCTTACAAGCAAGGCTGCGAGTTTGTCACCGACGTCGTGGAAGTCACGGATTCTGTGACTTTCCGTGACCTCTGTGAAATTCCGCCGCTGCAGCAGCCAGCATGCCAGACCCAGGGCCATCCAAGCAACTGCTACCGGGGCCAGCTGCTCAGGTGGCCCCAGGGCCAGCCACACCAGCCACTGCTGGAGCTGACCCCCAGCCAGCTGCTCAGGTGGCTCTGCAGCCAGCCGCAATGGCCACTGTTGGAGCAGCCCCAGGGGCAGCTGCACCAGCCACTGCTCGGTATTGCCCGGGCAGCTGGCCCTGGGGCGCCCCAGAGCAGAGGTAGGTGGTTCTGGCCCCAGGGACCCCCAGAGCAGGGGTTGGACCCGTGGCCCCCCAGAGCAGCGGCGCCCCAGGGGCAGCTAAGATTTAGTCAGGGGTGTTTATTGTAAAAGTCATGGACAGGTCACGGGCTGTGAATTTTAATTTATTGCCCGTGACCTGTCCATGACTTTTACTAAAAATTCCCATGACTAAATCTTAGCCTTACTTATAAGTTTGTGTTTGAGCTGGAGGCTAACGGGGGGAGGAGGGGGCGTGCACTAAATAAGGCCAGGGTCCTGTGGAAAAATAGCATGTGATCATGTAATTAACGACTGTATCATAATTCAGACACACTGGGGGGACGGGGTGTGCAAAGTAACATTGCAGAGGCTACCTGAATTCTGGCATTTCCTCACTCCTGAATGCTGGTTTTCACAACCTTAATAATGTTCTTTTCATGTCGTTCTTTGTGTGTAATGAATAGAGTAGAATTATTAATTCCCTATTTAGCCCTTTTTTCCTGTTTGCAAATTGTTTACTTTCTGCTTGACACTAGACTCAAGAAGAGGACAGGGCCTGCCCAATCAGCTCAGTGCTAGGCCAGTGTCTTGACAGTCTTTGTATGAACTAATTTAACTACATCAGCTACCAATGGCCCACAGGAAACTGGCATGCAGTTGCCATAATGGTGAGGAGATTCGGTCCTTTTGGTTTTTATGACCCTGTTCTCATATGAACAAATCTCAGCTTTATGGCTTGTTTGAAACCACTCATTTCTACTTTTTGCTATCTGTGATGTGTGATCGGTCACTTACATCAAAAGCTATTGTTTCTGGTTGGGTGACTAAACCTTTTTACAGCTGGAGATTAACCAACAGGGAATATTGTTGTTTGGCCATAAATATACCGGTTCCCCTACAAATATGAATATTTTTCTGAAGAACAAACATTCTTCATACTCCGAAGCAGGCAAAAAAGCCCAGTAGCGAAAACATTCATGAAAAGCCAATAGCAAAGAAAATAAAAATGACCAAATCAAACAACTGTTCAGAGAACTGGAAAGAAAGTTTGCAGATACTATTTTGGAGTGCTTGACCGGAACTATTAATAATAAATGACGCTGTTTTCACTTTAGCGCTGACGGCTGAAGTTGAGGGAACGGGATGAGTCACTCTTTAAGCATACAAATAAATCGGTTACTTTTTTGAACAAATATTTATCTGTTCATAAGACAGTTTATTGCTTCCTGTGCTTGGTGATGAGAAATCTAGGCTAGGGGGTGATGTTATCCATTGTTTAAATCTCTCCTAAAAACTCAGACCTCCTGTGGCATCTACAAAAAACAAAAAAGAACTAGATAGATTCATGGAGGATAGGTCCATCAATGGCTATTAGCCAGGACGGGCAGGGATGGTGTCCCCAGTCTCTGTTTGCCAGAAGCTGGGAATGGGCGACAGAGACTGGATCACTTGATAATTACTTATTCCGTTTATTCCCTCTGGGGCACCTTGGCCACTGTCGGAAGACAGGATACTGGGCTAGATGGACCTTTGGTCAGACCCAGTATGGCCGTTCTTATGTTCTTATGACAGTGACTAGGCGGTTGATGTGTTGTGATCTCTGCTTAATAAACTAATCAAAATCATTGTATTGGTCCCTTGACTTCATCTGTTTGTTTGTTGTATCCACCTGTTGTCTCTCATCATATACTCAGACTGCAGGATCTTTGGGGCAGAGACCATCATTTTGCTGCACTAGCAGAATGGGGTCCCCAAACCCAACTGGAGCCTCTAGGCACTGCTGCCATGCAAGTAATAAATAATAATGAATAAATAAAGTTAGTCATAGTAGTAACAGTCAGTAGAGGTGGGATAGAATCTACTGCATCAGATCTGACACTTCCAAACTTTGGGTGTGCCTGAAATGTGCACTCTGAACTAAATCCAAATTTCACAGAAGACCCTTCCCTTTATAATGGGCTGAAACAAAACATTGGATCCAAACACCCCAGAACTCTGGAGAGTTTGCAATGCAAACTTACTTCCCTTTTATTGAAGACAGTAACATAACACATGCTTCACCCAAAATGCGAAGCTGGAGAAGTAAACACATGGGTGATAAAACAATGGTAACAACTCATAAGATTTATGCCTCTCTTCATTTATAGAAGCTTCTGCCATCTCTGTACTATTCTCAGACTCTGCATTAAAATGCCCTCGTAAATAGCTTTCAACAACTCTCCCTTGTTACCAGGTTGCCCTTCATTTCAGATTCCTATTCATCTTGATTCCATGCAAACCTACTGCTACCACTTTTATTATTATAAATTATGTTGCTCAAAAAACACAGACTGGTGAAGCTGAGGTTATTGTTTGTGCTAATGAAATGAACATGACATAATTTTAAGCCTTCTGTGCTGCTATTTTGTCTTGGGTGTTTATATCCCACTGCAGCTCCCATTTGAGTCTGTGTCGCTTGGAAGGCACAGTAGAAGGTGTTACATTTAAAGGTGCCAACAAATGCCACAGTTAATTCTTTTGAAGCAACAAAGCAAAGGAAACTCAAATCAAAAATTAGATGCCGGGGAAATCAAACAATGACCTGTGAACAGCAAGATGGGTAGTTTCTTATGAAGATCCAGTGACGTCAGCCTGTTGGAAAGCCGGTGACCATTGTTGTCCCATCTTCAGGGAATTGGGGACATTTCCTTAAATGAGAGACTTTACAAAATAGCACCTGTCTGGGGAGGGAGCCTTCTCCAGTGCTGAGACCTTGAGCCTGCAGCTTCGTATGTCGTGCACAGCAGGGAGCATGGGGTTTGTGCACTTGTGCATCTGTGTTGGGATGGCTCTCAGGCTACATTGTAGGGGCTTGATGCTCCAAAGGCACACGTATGGAGTGTTGCACTTGTAATTGCAGGGGGAAAGTGATAAGCAGAACTGCTCCTGCCACAATGGGGGTGGAGCAAAGCTACTCCTGCTTAGTAGCAGAACTAAGACAGAGAGGGGAGCATATAGCAATGCCCCTCATTTGAATAATGAGGACTGCACTTAAACCAATTCTCTGCCCACCCTTTTTACCCTGAGAGTGACCTGATGGCCACACAACACTATAGTTAATGCTGCATCAGTTTTGCCTCTTCTCCCTATTCTGTTCCTATGTTCTTTAACCTTGCGCTCATATGTACAGCATGCCATACCTATACTGTGATGGATCAGGCCAGGCATATGAGAAACTAGTGGTTATTTTGGATGCCAGTAGGCTTTCTGTTGTCTCCTGAGGCGTGTATGCCAGAAGCTATAATAAGAAAGATTTGACTCTACATAAGGCCTGAGCAGAGATGAAGAGACTTGTACTGACGGAGTGATGATTATGATAAACTAGAAGCAGCTAGGAGCTGTCTGCCACACCTGGCTCTCTATATCTCTGCAAGCCTCATATCTAGAGAGCAGAGCAGCAGCATTGCTACATTACGTGGGCACAAATGAGATAGGGCGAAACATCCCAGCATGGATAGAACAATTCCACTCTTTTCTCAGGCAATTTCTCAAGTATTAGCAACCATGGTAACTGGAATAGAAATGTAACCACTGCACTGTGCATTCACAGTTTGCCATAATAATAACAAAAACCCCTTTATCTACATAGAATATTCATGTTCAAAATAAATATAACTTACATCAGCTGCCTCAGTTACCTAAGCATGTGAGGCATGGTTAAACTGCCTAATGTTTGGTTTAGTCTGTAAAAGTACCCAAAGATTCTGCAGGGCGTAGGGTGACCAGATCTCCCGATTTTATAGGGACAGTCCCAATTTTTGGGTCTTTATCTTATATAGACTCCTATTACTCCCCACTCCTGTCCCGATTTTTCACATTTGCTGTCTGGTTACCCCAGCAGTGCGTGAGATCAATAGAAGCCAAGGGCATTCAGCACCTCTCAGAAGCTTAGAGTGGGTTGGACAATTTGCATCAAAATAGTTTTCTGTTGGAAAAATGCCATTTCGATTAAACCAAACTTACTCGCAAACTTGGGCAACATTTCAGTTTGGAAAAAAATACATTGTGAAAATGTCAAAACATCCTACTTCAACATTTTCAGAAGGGAACGTTTCAATTTTTCATTTTAACATGCCTTTTTCATTTCAAAATGTACCTTAGTATGTATTTTAAAATATTTTTAAAAGGGATCAAAATAGAAAAGAAACAGTCGGAATTTATCAGAATGCGATGTTTTAATCTGACCCAGACAGGTTTGTTTGTTTTTTAGCAAAACATTTTGAAATTTTGTCTTTTCTTCCTCATTCATGATGAAAAAAATTTAAAAATCTTAAAATTTTCATAGCCTGATAAATCCATTTTCTGACCATCTGTAATCTAGATTTTAGCCCAAGTGGACTGGCAATCTAACAAGAATAGGTCTTTTTCATTGTATTTCAGCACCTTCAAAATACCCTTAACCCTCCCTCTGATTGAATTCCTGAGATTAAAACATGTGGTTTGCAACATGCCCTGTAGCGTAACAAACCAATCATTGTTTTGCCCATGAAAAACAAAGATGTGTTATTTAGAAGGCAAACCTTGCACATAGTCTCTAGTCTGTGAGAATAAAGGTTACGTGTTTAAAATGTGGCAGGGACCAATTAAATGAAAACATCATAGCAAAATTCTGCTCTCATTGACTCTTGGCTGATAGAGTTGAATTGGTGTGAAGTGGGAGCAGCATTTCCTCCAAACACCGGATCTCTTCAATAGAATAAGCTGCCAAGGGGGAATGTCGAATTGACATAATTGGAGACACGCAAGGTGAGACTAGAATTGCCATCACCGGAGACATCCAAGGCCTTCTTCCATTAGTTTTGGCTTATGCAGGGGGAAATCATTTCTACCAAAAGGGGCGTGTATGGTAGAATAATGGCAGTCCCATATTGTGATTGAACATCAGCTGTATACAGCACAGAAATGCTACACAATCCAGACCAGCTTGTCACTGCAGCTCAGGAGCACACAGCACACCTCACTGAGGAGAAGAGGAAGGGACTTTCAGTCATCTTTAGATTCCCCTCATCGTGGACCAGGTGTGCACCAGGCTAGAGCCTCTGACATAAGTTAGCGCAGCAGAGGCACAATGGCCCCAAAGAGCCAATGTAGCAGCAATGGATTGTGGGGTGCAGTTCAGCTTAACCACCTGTGCCTTTCTCCCAGCCATACACACCGAGCCATCTGCAGGTAGAAGCAAGGCCATTCTGCTTGCTCAATGCTGCCAGAGGTCCCCCTATTCCAGGGTGGGCCTATGCTGCCTTTAAGGCTCTTTAGCGCCAGTGATGTGGCACAAATTGGCCCCAGCACTGTTTCTTTAAATTTCTACACTGGAGTTCAATGCCAGTGTGAAGTAACCTTCTGACAAAGTAGACAGAAACTGGCATCCACTGAGACCTTTATTTTAATTACTATGTCCAATTTTGCTCCACTCTTCTGTGATTAACAGAAATCCCTAAACCTTGACTGAATTTATAAGGACAGCCAGGCATTTTTCCATTAAGTAAGTATATATAGACAAGTTAGCTTGTTTCAAAGAAGATGATTAGTATTTCTATAGTTATTTATTGTACAGCACTTGGAAAATGTATTACCAACCTAAAAAGTCTAGAGTCAATGTTTGCTCTTAATCGCACTGGTCTAAATCAGGAATATTTTAGATCTGATTTATACCAGTGTAATGAAGATTCGAATTTGTCGTCTAGCATGTATAATGTCACATGAATATGTCATATAGCAAATTCTGCCACCCTTACCTTGTCTGAATAGTACCAGCAACACAATACTTTACAAATCAATGTGACTATGTGTGGTATAAGGCAGTACTCAGGATGAGTAAGGATAATAGACTCTGGCCTTAACAGAATCCATCAAAACACAAATGTAGGAGAAAAAAAATATTCAGATTTTTTGGATGGGTTCTGTTTGTTTCACCAACAATCATTGTTTAACATTCAGATTTTCGTTTCTGATTCAACACCTGTTTCACCCTTGCGTCGTCTTCACCTTTTTATGAAAAATTAATTTTACAAAAAAGTCACTAACAAGCTGGCCCAGTTTAAAATCAGCTTTCCTGAATTGGTTTGTCTGTTTCAAGCACTGACTCACTCACTAATCTGGAGACATAGTCCAAACCTGGCAACATCTCTCATCTGAAAAGTTACAAAGAATTCCACTTTTGTCTCAAATGGCTGACTGGAGTTGAAAAGAAGCACATCAATTACTCTTGTAGTTAACACTCACTCTTCATTTTCCTTTGAACGCATTGGCAGAGTTGATAGCATTTTGCCCTGCTTAGCTTTCTGCAGGAACAGGGCACTCACTAACTTCACTCTGGCAAACCTTAAGAGGAAAAATAAAAAAAGCTAAACAGCCAGAAAGGTGGTGTGGGTTTTCTTTTATTTTCAAATATTTGGCAGTTGCTCCTTGCATTTGCTACCCAGAAAGGAAGGGAGCACTGGACAAATTAAAAAAAAAAAAAAAAAAGACTAAGCTAATGTCCTTAATGTGGTAGCAATTAATAAGCAAAAGCGCATGGCAGCAGCGGGGAGGCTGAGAGCATATGCAAGCATAGGGATTACAACTTATTTTTCAGAGGCAGGAACATCCCTCCCTCCCCACAGTGGAAGATGCGAATGTCAGGGGGAAAGGTATAAATAGCATAGATTCCAGGCTGCTAGCCACCAAATTAGCAAGAGGTTAATAGAACAGACAGCCATTTCCCAAAATGTGCTACCTTACACATGTAGGACCTGATTCTTTAAAGCTTTAATGGACTGGACAATGAGCAGTAACCCCAGATGACCATTGCTACACCCCAGGGCTGTACAGATTAAAAGACTTTTTTCCTTTTCAATTAAGACGATAAAGCAACTGTTCCTGCTGCACAGGCCCGGGGCTCTTATCCAAGCAGAAGATAAAGATAATTGTCAGTAAAGAAAGAGTGATGTCCTGCATAACAATTCTTGTCTCAATGAAATAGGTTCTCCTGTAATATCCAAGGCTTGGGGAGGGAGAGGTGGGTCATCAGAGTGCAGCAGACATGACCATACTTGATCATACAGTCACTGTACCACTGGCACCTAGCTTGTGGCTCTGTAAAAATCTACCTGGCATATGAAAGGTGCTCTAGAGAAACAAGTACTTGTAACTAGACCATGCTGGGCTCACACTACACTGCAAAAAGCACATGCATGCTGGAGAAGCTGACACCATTGCAGCATGGCCTGTCTCAATGCTCTTTCTGGGGCAAAATAATCTGCTGAAAAGAGAGCTGGATAATGTGCTATCTGCCTGGTTTTGAAATGAGATTTAACAATGTTGCAGCAGTTCATGCCCAGTGCCAAAATAATCAGGGACTTTACTGTTGCCAAAGCTGATTTGGAGGGGAGCCAAATAAGGAACAATCAACTGTCCTCCGAGGAATACATATAGGGCACCTATATGTTCCTATGATTTCTTTGGAATCAAGGACTAGGAAACCTAATTTCTGATAGAGGCCCAGCATTGATTCAGTTGAATAGAATGCATTTGTCAGTTACAGGAGCGAATATAGTTAATCAGGCTTAACAAACCCGCACTGAAACGTCCCTGTAACTAGAGCTGTGCAAATAACTGGTTTGATTTTGTTTTGTGTTTTTGATTCAATGGCCAAATTAAAAAAAAAAAAGTCATTTCGGGTCAAATGAAATATTTTATTTCATGTTCAGGGTTTTTAAACTTTTTAATTGTATTATAAAATGCAGTAAAATTCAAAATGTAGAAAGCGTTTTGAATAAAAAAAAATCTAAATGTTTCATTTTGACAATGTCAAAAATGAACATTTTGCTTTCTAGGGATTTTTTCCCCCATCAAAGCAATTTGATGAATTTAACCCAGATTCACAAATTGTTTTGGTCACCCCAAAGCTGCATTTTTCTACCTACAGCCACCCAGAGAGAAGGCTCCAATATACCTGCTGGTTCGTGATGGAACAACATGATGCTATTTTAATACTGTCTTTTGCCAGGGCAGAGAGGAGAGAAAACAGGGTCTCAGAGCTAGCTGCCTTTTGCCTTGATGTGTTAGGTATTCAAAAAGTTAAATAAATGGCTTGTGCATGAAAGGCTGCTCCAGCATTATCAGATGGTTCAGTCTGTCTATCAGCTGTAATGCCAAAGGGGGAAGATACCAAAAGGTACAAACTCTAAGGGTGAAAGGACTGGTCCAAACAGGCTTTAAACAAATGGGGAGATGAAATAGTTTTGTGGTTACGACACCGGGATGGGGACCAGGCAACCTAGAGTCTATGCCTAGCTCTGCCACTGACTCACGGTGTGACCTTGGACAAGTCACCTAACCTCCCTGTTCCTTAATTTCTCTATTTGTAAAATGTTTCAGAGGTGTGGCAAAATGCCCCTCCCCCCCCCGATGCCTCAGCTGTCAGTCAGTCAATCACAGAGACCTTACCTCCCATGTAGGTGAGCCAAGGTAGGCACATTCTGAGATCAGTCCATAGCAACCTCTCTGTAATATAAGTCAATGGGGAAAGGAGATTGGAGTCTCAGCTAGGAAAAGTGTGGGGTTAAGCAGCTGTGCATGCTGACTACCTGAGTGAGCATTTGGCCCTATATTCCAAATGTGTGCCTCAAGGACTTATTTATACCATAGCAACGTAAATGTGGGCCTATTGTATGGTACACATCAAGCATATGACTAAACTGATATATCTCATCATCCTTAAATGGGATTTTTCCACAATTTGTCATCGGGACTTACATATTCCGCAATATTGTATTATCTATGACAGCTGCCAACAACAACAGATGGTTTGGTCTTCTGTCCCCAGCACTTTGAAAATGTAGAAATATAGTCATTTAAATGTTCTCAGGGCTTATTCATTGCCTTTGCAAATTCTGTGAGTGCAGCAACACATGGGTAATTCTGCACTGAAATCTGCTGGACTTTCTTTATGGACATTTTCATTTGTATGGTACCACAGATCCAAAGGTACCAAATTCTCCCTCAGCTTCTTGAAATATATGGCCTAGCATTGCTTTCGCAAAAGAGCAACATCTTTGCCTATAAATTCTTCATCTATTCATCTTTGACCTAGCTTGGGTCCCTTGGGAAGCTGAGCTCTTGCAATACAGTACAAACAACTTCCCTTTGAAAGTTCAGCAAAGATTTAATGTTGTTATTCAAAATAATAACTAATATTTCTAATGAATTTTTGTTTTGACATATCAGAGCCTTTACACTGCTGAGCCTAGTGCTCGCTGAATCGTTACTGCAATTCAGTTAGACATTGCTAGTGGGTGGCAGCCGCCGATCTGACTTACCCTTCATTTTGATCAAGGAAACAGTACCAATGGCTTTCACTGAGCGCTTCCAGGCAATGAAACTTACAGCTTCCTCTCTCGTCTATTGCTTAAAGCCTTCTAATGAAGCCATATCGAATTCTTACACCTGTATGAAAACAGGACATGAGAGGACAACTGATCAATGGGGCGGGGTGAAGACTCTATCATCTTGTCCCCAGGTGGCATATGGCCAGTTTGTGTGCAAGGACTCACTCATTCGCATTGTTTTCTTTCACAATAGTTGCTCCTTTCAGCTCACTCACCACTGTGCACTCAGTATTCTTTTCCGGAGCAAAAGGCTTGTTTATAAAGTGCCTAGAAAAAATGGATTCCTTATGTAGCTGCTGCCTCTAGGCACTGTTGTATTAATTTAGATGAAATATAGGGGACCAAAGAGTCAAAGGTGTTAACCTGACTCTGAAACTGTCCAATATTAAACAAGGTTCAGAATTTGGTATACGGAGACTGCAGCCTGCTTAGGACTAAGGTTAGAAATTTATTGATTGAAATACACAAAGGAAAAAAGGAAGGTGGAGGGATCAAAACAAGACAAAAAAAGCACTGAAATTGAGTCATTATGCAAAACAATCGAAATCCATCCAAGTCCCTTTTTGGAGATGGTGGTTAAAGGTTTTTTTTTTCAGTCAAACAGTCCTCCTGGGTGGGGAAGAAAGGGTTATTTCTGTTGTTCAATTCTGGGTTGGGAATGATAGTTACTTTCCTGCTTTTAAGAATGCAGACAGACACAGAAAGGACAGTAAAGATGGGGGAAATACAGCTTTTGTTGATGTTCTCAGGATACAGGATGGCTGGTCAGTCACAGGCTTTGGGCTAGCAGGTTGGACCCCAGCTCATCTCCCCAGTGAGGGATGTCATCTGATTGGTCTGGTTTGGACCCTTTCCTTCACTGATCCTTCTCAGGGCTTGTCTATGCTACTGGCTGAATTGACGGGCAGCGATCGATCCAGCGGAGGTCGATTTATTGTGTCTAGTATAGACGCGACTCACTGCCAATCGCTCTAGCGTCGACTCCGGTACTCCACCTCAACAAGAAGCTCAAGGGAAATCAACAGAAGAGCATCTCCCTTTGACACACCGCAGTGAAGACACCGTGGTAAGTAGATCTAAGTGTGTCGACTTCATCTACGTTATTCACGTAGCTGAAGTTGCGTAACTTAGATCAGTCCCCCCCTGTAGTATAGACCAGCCCTCAGACTGAACAGAGCTGCCTGGACCATCTCATCTTGTTGTGCTACTGCTTTGCAGTACCATTGAGAAAGAGATAGAAGACGAGGAGGATAGTGGGGGATGGAAAGGAACACATGAGTGGGGGGAAGACAGAGCAGGATCTCACATGTATCAGGCTGAGGTCCACACTGGTATAGCGATGATGGTCGAGCATCCCCACTGCAGCATCAAGGTCTGGTATCACAGCAATAACCCTTCACCAGTCTCTTTATAAAGCCCCAAAAAGGCAATGGATGGAATAATTTTCCCCACTAATTTAGATGTTGGTCCATTGATTTCCAGTCCTCTCTGCTCTTGTTTACCAGTCATAATCTTAATACAGTCCTTGACTAGCCTCAGTAAACCCTTGCTGTTTAAATTAATTCAGCCTGTCTCCTTCTCACACCTTTTCTTAAGCAAGTCATTGTGACAGTTCATAAACTGTTACTCACTTTACACAGTTGAGATCACAACTAGGGAAAATTTGTAGGCCCAATTATTACAACAGCACTAGCACAAATATACGTGTTAAATAATAATAACATGTACCCCTACTAGGATAGTTGTACTCTTATGATTTGGGGTTTACATCCATACAGCATCTACTCCATGGTCCTTTCTGCTTTAGTAAATGGTAAGAATGAAGAATACACTCCATTGAGTCAAAGATGTAGCTGCACCAAGCAAGGCCAGAGTTCCCATCGAGTATATCAAACCCCGACTCCATTTAAGTCAATGGCAAAACTCACATGGGCTTCAGTATGAGCAGGATTTGGCCCTGAATTTCAAAAGAAACCCCTGAGAAGAGAAGAAAATAAATAAAAAGAACTCTGTTACCACAACCCCCAGTTCAAACCCCTAGCAAACTCCCAGTTCAACATAGCTTCCACTTTACTTTGATTGTTTCTATACACACACATTATGGATAAGGCCCTGTTGTGCATGTGTTTTGTATGGGGACCCCAGCTGTTCACAGAATGAAATAAAGGAGACTGTTTGTTCAAGTGAGGCAAAGGAGACCCATTATTTTCCAGATTTATTAAATATGACTTATAGGTGCCAATCCTAGGCTCTGGGCACTTAGCCAATAGGTTCTAATACACAAAGCTAAGGACCAAACTCAACCCTGGTGTAAACAGGTGCAGTGTCCACCGGTTTCAATACTTACACCAAGGAGGAACTTGACCCAACTTCCACAATTCCCCTCACAAACAACACTTCTGTATCCCATCTTTATAACCCAGAATTTGCTGCAGCTGCTGCTGCTGTTGCTTCTCAGACAGATGCTGAACGAGATTGGCAACATTCTTAGTGCCAGATGCAACATTTTTTGTTGACAAACTGTTAAAAAAAGATTTACTATTACTGGCCTGTTTTCCCCTCAGGTTCCTTTGCTACAGGGAATAATTTTAATTCTGTCAGTGTTAAGGACTTGTGGGAATACAGCGCAAGAATATACATGGGCGTGAGACTCAAGGGGATGGGGGCGATATCTTGGGTATTTGTGCATGTCATTTCAAGCAGCATTCTGACTAAACACAAATATCTATTTATTTTGTTCAGTGTTTGTTTGTTTCTTTGTTGAATGTGCTAGTGAGCCAGTCAGAGCTTGATTCTGCCTTCCTTACCCCACGTAATAGCATATTACTATCAATTCAGGAATGCATCCCTTCTCAGGAATGGTACTTAAATCTATTCACTGCAATAGGACTTAAGCACATGCTTAAAGTTAAGCATGTGCTTCGGTGCTTTCCTGAATAATTACATGTGTGGGTGGTCCCATTAACTTCATTCACCTCCAAGAGCCAGTGCCAGATTTTCCCACAGATTTTTGCCGATGACAATTCATCCAGCCCTATAATTCCCTGGCTTTGCTATTCTACACCTGGGTAAAGCTGTGAGAAACTTCCCATTCTCTCTTTCATACAGCTAACTTTCCCATTGGTCTGGTTCACATACCAACCATGAGCTGTACATTTGCCAACCTAAAAACCTGTGTTTCTCTGATTTCATGGGCATGGAGACTAAGGGTACGTTTACACTACAGCTATACCAGCATAGCTATGTCAGTGTAGTTATGCCAACATAACCCCATAGTGTAGATGCAGCCTACACCAATGGAAGGGGTTTTCTCATTTTTTTCTCTGAACAATGGTAGCTAGTTTGACAGAAGCATTCTTCCATCTACATAACTGCATCTGCACTGTGGGTTAGGTTAGGCTGACACTGGTCAGAAGGATGGATTTTTCACACCCCCTGAGTCCCAGAGCTATAACAATCTGAATTTTAAGCTTCAGAGTAGCAGCCGTGTTAGTCTGTATCCGCAAAAAGAACAGGAGTACTTGTGGCACCTTAGAGACTAACAAATTTATTAAAACATAAGCTTTCGTGGGCTACAGCCCACTTCTTCGGATGCATCCGAAGAAGTGGGCTGTAGTCCACGAAAGCTTATGCGCTAATAAATTTGTTAGTCTCTAAGGTGCCACAAGTACTCCTGAATTTTAAGCGTAGACCAGGCCTCAGCTCCCTTCTTACTCCTACGGTTGGTCCCTTTAGGTCAGGAATCTTGCACTGCCATAGGTTGTGCTTTGCCTGTTCTTTATTCTTCACAGTTGTCAGTCTGGTACTTTTCACCAGCATTAAATATATTGGCTTCTTTTCTTCAAAGAGTCAGATGGTGTTTAGCTGCTCGGCTTTTTTTAAGGTTAACAGAAATCATGTGACTCTATACTTCCATTCAGCTCATTGTAAATATCCATTTATTCAGTGAGTGTCTTGTGGCTATATTGCAATACTGGCTTTTTTTGTACTGACAGGAATCAATAGCTGTATTTATGAGGCAACAATGTCCAAAACAACTATATATATATATATATCCAATGAATGCAGGAAATCATTGTCCAGCGCAAGCTGGTTTCACAAATATCCACTTGTCTCTGCATTTGTTTATTTCTCAGACAAAACATTCAGTTGCATGTGTTATTCAGTTCACCTTGAATGTGTCTGAACTCTCCAATCTCTCTTGAACATATTTTCAGCATTTTGCAATGTCAGACGTTGCTTCCAGCTGTAAAATAATGTATCCTTTATGCTCCTTTAAAGTAAAAGCAATTTAAAACATTTACATCTGTAGAAATAGTAGCGCCTTGTGGAGTCCAACGCCCAAGAGGTGCTTGTTTTTATACAAAATTGGACTATATCAAAGGCGGCATTGTAGAGTAGTTAATGATTGCCTTTTCATGTCAGTTTTTAAATTTCAGTGTAGAGCCGTTATTATTCATACCAATCTGTCTTTTAGATCATCTTCCATAGACACTCCAGATTAAATTTTCTTCATTATCATTACAGAACTAGATGAATAAGTGGCACATCTGTTCACGAAGTGGTTTATTATCTGTCCTGATGAGGTTTTCGATGAATAGTGGAATGACTTAAATACGGAGCAGACAAATGCACACAGGTTTATGCATAATCTTAAATTCACAGCCAGTTGTGCTAGCTTAAGAAATCTGATTTTACACTGAAGAGATCATTATTAACTAATGATCTGGATCAATTTATCATGTGGGAAAACTTAATGTAGGGACATGGCAAAATAAAATAAAAACCTGGCATGTGAAACAGTGCTGACAAAGACCCCACATTGTTTGATTGTTTCCCATTCCATCGCTGCAAAGCAAAATGTTGAGCTATGTAAATATTTTATAAACACACCAGTATTTCATTCTAGCCATGTACAGCCAAATTGCATCAATAAATCTATTTATCCGGAAGCCATTAACTGACTCATTACAACTGCATCATTTACAAAGGAGAACTGTGATCATTGGTTTGTAGTACAGGGGCTCATGCTGAACCGTGAGTGTCTGGTAGCGTGCACAGGTGACTGATACCATTAGATATGGTTTCAAGAAATACCTCTAGATGCCCGGAAAACATAAAAAGCCATGGTACCTGTGACGTTATCTGATTAAAATATGACCACATAGATCATTGTTGCAACCACTGTTATATATTTGCAACAAATCTTGTACAAATGTGGTGTGTAAAATGTCTATGAAAAGGTTATGATTATGCTATCTATATGCATGTATCATTTTTGTATTTGAAGTTACGAGTATTGGTTCTATACCTGTATTTCAAATGTTTGCTCCTGGGGTAACGCCAACAAGGTAGTTAGCCAGCACATCTTGAAGGAACTATTCAAATTAAGTGGCTCATCAAGAAACAGTAACTGACAATGGCCCATGGGAGACACCCATCTACACTGAATGGACTGTCCTGCAAATGTTCCATCTGAAGTATAGGTAATGGCTTCCTGCAGTGACTAGGTGAAATGCATGGACATGTGACTTATCCACGTGACTCCAACCACCATCTTGTTACTATACTGTTCCACAGTAAGAACAATGGGTTTCCCTCCACATGGCAGAAGATATAAAAGGCACTGGAAACCCCTCCATTTTGCCTCTTTCCTGGCCAAATCTCTGGACTATGGACTATACTAATGGGAGCATTCTAACCAAGGGACTGAGGTCTTTCCAATGATTTGGAAGCAACCAGAGACTTGACTTAAGCCAGCAGTTTATTCCATCACTGCTACAAGCCTGAACCAAGAACTTTGCATTTATTGTATGTATTTGACTCCTTTAACCAATTTTAACTCTTATCTTTCTTTCTTTCTTTTTATGAAAAAAACTTTAGATTTTAGATACTGAAGGATTGGCATCAGTGTGATTTTTGGGTAAGATCTAAATTATATACTGACTTGGGTGTGTGGCTGGTCCTTTGGGATCAGAAGAACCTTTTATTTGAAGAGACTGGTTTTAAAGAACCACCCATCTCTAAGTCTAGTGTTTGCAGTGGTAATACAAGGAGTGGAATGCCTGAGGAAACTGCCTTTATGACTTCTTGTTAGCCAGTGTGGTGAAACAGAAGTTTACTTTTGTTGCTGGTTTGGTATATTCTAGGGGGGATTAGCCACCAGTCTTGGGGTGTATCTGCCCTATTTCTCAGCAGTTCGTCCTGAATTTGGCATTCTCAGTTGTGGCTCACTGAGGTACAGTTATAGTAGCGCTAACGTGTGGCTGGCCCTGAATGGGTGTACAGAGCGGGGGAGTGGGCAAGAGGTGCAAATGCCAGCTTCCCGTTATGGTTCTGAGCTGTGGTCAGCTACAGTGGCAGCCTTTTTGTTCAGTGCTGCGGTTGTTTCACCACAAAAGGAGTAGGGAGAGTAAGGCTGTGAACTCACCAATCCTCTGAATCAGCCAGGGGTTCTACATTGCAAGTTGTCAAAGCTGTCCAGAATGACTCCAGGGATTTTGTTGCAGCATAGCCTTTCCTGCCCTCCTCATAATATGCGCCGGGGTCAAAGAGACAGGGCCAGATCTTCAGTCTCTAGTAAGTCTCTTTCATGCTGCCAGGACCATGATAACTGGGGAAAGAGGGTGAGCAGAAAGGTGGTATAAAGCTACTTCTGCCCTCCCTCACCAACCAGGTGTCCTGAGCCCTGTTTCAGCACACCTGTGGATGGAGCCCATCCTCTGTAGTACAGATGTGATATCACACTGTATCAGTATGAGGTTCTTATAGGAGCTTTTTTTATTATGAGACCACTACATGTAAACAGATTATATGTAAAATATGAAACAGTGTAATACAGGAACATTCCATCTTGAGAAGCTAGTGAAAAATCACTTGAGGAACATCAGCTGACATAGTGTATGATGTTGCCTGGAACAATCAATGAAATTATAGTCTTGTACGACACGGTTGTTTATCTATTATTATGGAAATAAGGTGCCATCAAAACTGTTGAAAAAAACTTGAGGATTATAGTATGCAGCACAATTTTTAGGCATGACAGCAACATTTAATCATGTTATTCTGACAGGGCCTGTTCTTAAAAAAGTCATAAACAGCTACTGCAGTTGACTGTAGGTATCTGAAAGACGAGTAATTAATGTTATTTATTAGCTGTTAAGCAAGAACAAATTTGGAGCACCGTACAGTGCCTCACCAGTCTGGAATCCCAGTAGTATAATAAGTAAAATAACAAACAGAAGGTTGTTCATTATTAGCATGCCTTCCACCAAGGAGACACGAGGGTACATCAGATCCTTGGAGGTGTTAATACATGTATCATCCTTATCTATTTATATATATAAATCTGTACTTGAACTTTAAAGATAATCAACAGAAGTTAGCTGTGTAGAAACAGTCCCCACTATGTTTCAGCCCTATGTATAAAAAGAAAAGAAAAGAAAAGAAAAGAAAAGAAAAGAAAAGAAAAGAAAGCTTCAAGACATATGAAAGAGCAATTCTGGCCAGTTAAACACATGTGTTTGCTGTTCAAGTGCAGAGTAGCTATTCTGCTCTCCATTAATAACATTGCCAGCCTCACTGTCCCAATGATATTATGTGCACAGTCAATGTCTTAACTATACAGCATCTCTTAAGAACTGTCAATCTTACATACATTAGATAGATAGATAGATAGATAGATAGATAGATAGATAGATAGATAGNTCTTACATACATTAGATAGATAGATAGATAGATAGATAGATAGATAGATAGATAGATAGATAGCATCTATGCTGAAGTGGGTTTCAGCAGAGGGTTTTTTTTTCTATCTAAGGTACTTATATGGCAGCCAGCACCACGCTAACTGAGAATCCCACAATCTTTTAATGTATTTATCCTCTCAACACCCCTGGAGCTAGGGAAGTGCCATTTTACAGATGGGAACGGAGACACAGGAGACTAAGGGCCATTGGGAGTTAGGTACCTTGGCACTTTTAAAAATCCCACTAGGTGTCTCTCTGCATCTTTAAGCACCTAAACACCTTTAAAATGTAGCCCACAGTGACTTGCTCAAGATGATACAGGCAGTCTGTGGTAGAATAGGGATTTAAACCTAGGCCTCCTAAACCCTAGGCTAGTACCCTAACCAGAGGCCCATCCCTTCTCTTTCACAGAGAGTCTCTTAAGTCCATATATATATATATACAACAGAAAGAACAGGAGTACTTGTGGCACCTTAGAGACTAACAAATTTATTAGAGCATAAGCTTTCGAAGAAGTGAGCTGTAGTCCACGAAAGCTTATGCTCTAATAAATTTGTTAGTCTCTAAGGTGCCACAAGTACTCCTGTTCTTTTTGCGGATACAGACTAACACGGCTGCTACTCTGAAACCTATATACAACAGGTTATTGAACTCCTTAGTACTGGCTTGTCATCCTCCTTGGACTTATGCAGCTCACTTCACCACACCTGTCAAATTCCTGTTTCCCCTTAGCATTTTTTATCTCAAAGAGCCAAATTTGACCTTCAGCAGCACCATCGATTTCAATGGGAGGAGCTGAGCACAGAGGAAGAGAATGACTCAGAGTAACTAAGGCAATTTCAACATAGCACTGTTGAAGGCAAAGCCTTTAAAATAGTTGGGGTTTTTTAAGCTATTCTGTAATTGATAACTTGAAGCCAGTGGAGCTACACTGATTTCCATCCAAGGATCTGGCCCACTGCTGCAGTAACTCCGAAAGTGTTTTGAGCCCTGGAACCTGTTTAGTAAAGAAAAAGAATACTAGCCATTTGGAACGACCAGGTCATCTCTTTTGCTGTTCAGAATTGCCACGGTGCCTTTAGCTTCCATCAAGACAGACATAAAGGATCATTCAATGTCTTATTTGAAGGATGAAGTATTTACCACTCAAGTCCCTTCACTCCTAATAAAACACAATGTTACTGTTGAGGATGAGCTCAGGCTTGGTATGGAACAGAAATGGCCTAACCTTTAGGCTCAGAGTTGGGAACACACACAAGGTTACATTGATACATTACTAACCTAGCTTTGACAATTCTCATAAACATAACAGCATAGAATAAACAGTTTTCCTAATGATACATTTACAATACACCTAAGATATGCCACTTTATAGGTGGGATATCAACAGCACTTTCCATATTTATTTCCCAGATTTTACAGGTCAAGTTGGTCTTCATAATGATTTTGATAACGAAATGAGAGTTATACCTTGACTGCTGTTGCAGGCAAGTTAAATATTAAATCCATTTAGTACAGATTAGCCTTAGAACATTTATTTCTGTAACGTGTCACAATGGCAGATACTATACAGAACATTATTCTTCTGCCTTCAGAACAATCGCCTCTAGTCTTGCCAACCCCTAAGGAGAGGAACATTAATCAAATCAAATAAAAAACCCTGGCATGACTGTATCTAGCAAATACGAGCAGATTGCAAAATGGCAGAAGGAGAATGTTTTGACTCAAAACTACTATCTATGGCACTTATGTGGCCACAGCACTATATTAGCTGAGCACCACACATTCTTGTTTAGTATATTTATCCTCACAACGGCACTCTAAGGCAGGCAAGTGCTATTATCTACAATTTACAGATGGGGCACTGAGGCACAGGCTTAAGTGACTTACCGAAGTCCAAGGCTAATGACTTAAACATTGGACCATCCTTCTTCTCCCTGCCCCGCTACATGTTACTGCTCAGTTACTGGCAGCTCAGCGTAACCAAAAGTTACGATCCTCTGGGAAATGCGTAAGACTTGTAATGTAATATGAGGGGTTGTACGGTGTAATGATCAGTACCTGCGCTCTCCAAGCAATGATGAATAAAAAGATGCCTTTTAATTTAGGATTTGCATAAGAGGTGGGTTACCCAATGAATCCAAACAGGCAATATCATTGCTCTCTCTGGAAACCGCCATCTCCTTTCTCAGGCCTACTTAGCCAACGTCCATGCAAGGAGATCCTGTACTGTGAGACCAATGTGCTTGTACAATGAGCCCTGAATCTCAGTTGTGACCATTAGGTGTGAGTATAATGCAAATAAGTAATGTTAATAACAACAATAAGTGATCGTGCCATTTTTTACTGCCTTGTCTTTGAAATGCTCTCAGTGGGCACTGCTGCCCTGCATCTCTAAACACATTAACAATACTTTCTGGGTCAGGTTTTTCTGCCAGCAGCAGCAGCAGCAGCAAAACAAACAACAAAAACTGTCACGGTCTGGATGCAGATGATAAGCAGGTGAAATAATTTCATCCCTAGACGAGAAAAGAGAGTTCTTGTCTCATTTTAGACAAGAAGGTACAGGAGAATTCATGGGAAGCAGAAGTCATTTGTATGGTGAAAAGAGATATTGCAATTGGAAAGGCTAGTGTGGCTGATGGGCTGTATCTTCTGTAAAACACTTGGGCAACTGGCCGCTTTTTCTCCACAAATTAGGTGGCAAGTGGAACTGGTGGCTAGTGCTTCTTGTTGTTTGGCTTTTGAAAATTCCAAGCTTTTGAATTAAAAAGGAAAACAACTGTATGCAGTGTCAATACTAAGACAGAGCCAACCCTGCATCCCAGCACAGAATGTGCAGAAATCATGTGACCTATTTAACCTCAGCGACCATATTCCCCTCAATGTTCTTATCAGGATCTGCATAATAGACCTGAGACTCAATGTTATGTTTGTCAGGAACTGGCAAAGCTGTAGAGCAAGAGTGTAATGCAGGCTGAATGTAGACAGGACTTCCAAGAGCTGTTGTGAGAAGCAGGCCAGATTTGTCCTTCCTTTGGCTACCAGTTTTCTCTGCTGAGGTCTGATGCTTACTTGCAGCACACACACAGTTTCTGCCTGAATAACAGCCATTTCAAGGCTTTTATTTATATCTTTTTTCCTACGGCTAATTCTACTGTGCTGCTTCCAAATGCAATCCCAAGATGGGCCCTGTTCTGGCTCCTTGCAAAGAAGGATGAAGCAGACACAATCAAAGCTGAGTAGGCACCAAACAATTTGAGATTAGACATTTGTACTACAACAAAAACAACATTTGATTTCTGTTATAACTGATCGACCAGAACCAATGTCAGAAGGAATACAATTGTTTCTGTACCTCGCTAATGACACAGGAGTCGGTTTCTGCTTATCTTTTAAAGGAAGCCAGTGTTTTGGAAAAATAACATAGGGTAAATACAATGGATAGCATGATCCCAGCAGGACTGTCAAAGAGCTGCAGTTCTAAGCACTACTGCGTATCTAAGTGCTTTTCTTTCTGAGCTTCTTTATTTGATGTATGGTATAAAAAGTAACACTGAAACAAACTCTTAGTCTAAAACCTCCATCTTTTTCTGCATGGGTTATTTTAGTCATCATTTAGAGCAGGGGTCGGCAATGTTCAGCACGCGGCTCGCCAGGGTAAGCACCCTAGCGGGCCAGGCCAGTTTATTTACTTGCTGACGCAGCAGGTTCAGCCAATCGCAGCCCCCACTGGCCACGGTTCGCCGTCCCAGCCAATGGGGGCAGCGGGAAGCCGGGGCCAGCACATTCCTTGGCCCGCGCCGCTTCCCGCCGCCCCCATTGGCCTGGGCCGGCGAACCACAGCGAGTGGGGGCCACGATCGGCTGAACCTGCCGCGTCAGCAGGTAAATAAACTGGCCCGGCCTGGTAGGGTGCTTACTCTGGCGAGCTGCGTGCCGAATGTTGCCGACCCCTGGTTTAGAGTCTACTTGCAAAACATAAATCCCGAAGAATGGATTTGCTCAGGCTGGGAATTTCAAAGGACCGCTAGAAAAACATCATCAAGGCCTTTGTGATACTTGTGCTCTAATAAATTTGTTAGTCTCTAAGGTGCCACAAGTACTCCTGTTCTTTTCTCAGAGAAGTGTGAAAAGTTGATATAAAAGAGACCACAGAGTTAGCTCTTCCTTCCCCCTCCCCACAAGGAATACCCTAAGAGCACGAGGGTCCTACCACCAAGGGAAGAGCTGGCTCTAGCAGCTCCATGCATCCCTTAGGGCAGGGATGGGCTGGGGCAGGGCCTGGGTGGACCAGAGGAGGAGATTTGGCAATGAGACGGGTGGAACTGGGGCATTCTTATCTCCCCACATCTTGATACTATGCCCCTGCTTACCTCATACTGGCCAGTGGAGCAGGAGCACAAATAGGTGCAATTCTGAGGGTTTCCCTAACTTGTGCCAGGGCTCACGCCCATCCCCACTGTTCTCTGAACAGGAGAGAGACAAATTCCTCTCAGTTCCTGCAACAGTGCCGTAAACAGCACAGACGTGAATCAGGCCTTATATTCTATGACCAAAGCGGCTATGAATAGCTTACCTGAGCATTCACTCAGAGCGCATCTTCAGTGCTTGAAACCAGTGACAATAAACCGAGGACCCTCTGCATGACTATGAAAGTGGAGCGCCTTGCCAATACTGTGTTTTGTTAACTATTCCCGGTAATATTGGAATCTTCTGAGAAAGTGAAGAGCCTTAATATACAGCAGAGTGAGGAGCACATGAATGAGAACATCATAATTGTGTCTGCTTTAAGTCACATATTGTGTCAGCATTAGTGTAAAAACATTAGCACTGTACTAGACAAAAGTTGAAGTGCTGGGATGCATAAATGCATTTTCTGTTCCATCAAATACAGTTCAACTGAAGAATTGTCCCATACTTCATAGCCCCCAAATATGACACCACATATATTAGCTGTAATAGTAAAAAAAATCAGTAGCACTATTAAAGCAGATTATACACTAATAAAAGTCTTGCCGCTCCATTGCTATTATAAGGTAAGAAATATGTGGCAAGTGAAATTGAAGATCATGAACTTTAAGGAGTTGAGGGAAATTTTTCCTAGAATTTAAATAGATGATTTGGGACTCCTTTGAAGGTTTAACTTGGAAGTGATTATTAGTTAGCGCTAAAATACAGCTGCAGGATGAAAACTGGGTCTGCCTAGAGGAAGTCACAAAAACCAGATCTCAAATGCTTTGTCCTTTAGCAGAATTTTAAAAAAAATAGATATTTATGGGAACTGGAATAACATTTGCAGCTGTGATAAATAAATGAAAAAGTTCTATGGGCGAGAGAGCCTCATGCTTAAGGGCATAAATTAATCATGGGTGGGGATTAGGAAGGGATTTTCCCCATTTTGCAGCAATGCACATTAGGCTATGTATTTTATGGAGTATGTTTTTAAAAAAAAAAAAACTTATTGACCATGACTGTAGGTACTGGACTAAATGGAAACAAGGACGTTAATTTGTTGGCCCACTTGTAAATAACAGTCCACAATTAATCTTACAGCAGTGCTGTGACTTGACCTCTCGCTCAATTGACAGACCAAGATTATACCCAAAATTACACCAAGCTTGCACAAGACTCCCACTGAGAGCATTTCTCTATATATTTTATTCAATCCATGTACAACTCTCAGGCCATGAGCCAGCAATGCACTTAAGCAGGTGCTTAGTTTTAAGCATGAGATACTGCAATGATAGGGACTTCATAAATATTGACAGAACTGTTCTGGTAGATTTGCTTGTATTTCTTTGTTATGTACAACAGATTCAATTATTCTCAACTAAATATCACCATGTACAGGGTCAAATCGGCAACCTAGGGTTCTTAGGTGTACCTGGTAAAATTGTCAGAACACATGGTGAATTCTCAGAGCCATATTGCATTTGGTATTCAGGAGCTTCCACTCAGTTAATAGGCTATTTTTATTTTTTATAAGATATCTTAATGAAATATAGGCAGAAAAACTGTTGTTGTGTCACAGCTGGACCGTGAAACTTTTATAGCATGTTGGGGGGCTGTGGGCCTCAGAAAGGAAAAGGTTAAGAACCTCTGCTCTACAGCCCTGGCACAGAAGTCATTGCTGGAGCATTGCTGAGTGTCCGTGACCTCCAGCTGGGTATAAATAGAGCAGCCCAGATGCTGCTCTAATTTATGCAGTGGGCCTGACTGGCTCCGTGATTAGGAGAGTGAAAAGGAGGTGGGACGCCACTACGCCTCCCCCTCTGAGCAGTTTGACCAGACTAAGGAATCCAGTTCCAGATGACAAGTAACTAACACATCAAAGTAACAGGTAGGATGACCAGACAGCAAATGTGAAAAATTGGGACAAGGGGTGGGGGGTAATAGGAGCCTATATAAGAAGAAGACCCAAAAATCAGGACTGTCCCTATAAAATTGGGACATCTGGTCACCCTAGTAACAGGAAAGGAATACTCACATGAGTGCCCAAATTTAGTTTAATGGGGAGAGGATTCCTAGCATATTGTACTATTCAAGCTATTTTTTTCAATATTGCCTCATTAGCCGAATTACCACTGTCTTATTTATTATTCTTATTTATCATTAGTGCTGGAAAATATGCATGGCACTTTGCAGTTGGCCAGATACAATCCCTGCCTAGAGGTGCTCATGGGCTAAATGCATAAGTGTTCATAGTATAATGTAAGATAGGACGTAACAATACAGGCACGTATCACCTAGGCAGTCACAGATGTGGTCATTGTAACTGGCTGCTTCCTGGGATCGGTGGGTTTTCAAGATTTTCTCTAACAAAATCAGGGAGGGCCTTGGCTTATATTCAGGGCACCTTGTTCTAGTCATAAGGGATAGCATGAAAGAAGCCATCAAGATATGACTGAAGGGAACTATCAGGCGGGTTGGCCCAAAAGAAGAGAGGAGAGAAATGTTTATACTGTGTGTGTGTGTATATATATATATATATATATATATGAATATATATATATATATATATATATATATATATATATATATATATATATATGTACTGTCAAGTTGTGTAATGCTTAGAAGATGAAGAGGAAACACTTGAACCTTTACACACTTTCTTGTTATGTCACATNTGTTTATACTGTGTATATATATATATATATGTACTGTCAAGTTGTGTAATGCTTAGAAGATGAAGAGGAAACACTTGAACCTTTACACACTTTCTTGTTATGTCACATCATGTTAACTGAAAACCTGCTGTCAGATTAGCATGTCGTGCTTTGTGCGGTTCCACATCATCCCTACAGTAACGACCTGCCTTTAAAAGCCTGCACCTTGTGGTTGGGTGAAATGTGAAAGAGACAGAGAGTATCCATGTGTTACGGGAGCAGGGACTCTGTGCTTACAAACAGTTCTGAATTAATCCCAGGCAGGACCCTCTTCACTGTGACAACCCCTCACCTCAGGGCATACTCTCACTAGGGCAAACCTTGACTTCATCGCCTCCTGGGATCCACCTCAGAGCCTTCTGCACCCCTGTTACACACCATGAGCTCTCCACAGTGAGTCCTCCTGAATAGGGTACCTGGGGAAGCCTTACATACAACTCAAAGGGGAGTCATGCACCCCAACTTCCACAGTCCACAATGGCTCTCAGTCAGCATTATAAAACAGAAGGGTATATTAGTTGTCTGGAACACAGCATGAAAAAGTTCTTTGTTAGTACTGAAAACAGGAAATGACAGCAAAGTCCATCTTGGTCAGACATAGAACCCTCTCTCTCCCCCCAAAACAGGAGAGTCCTGTTCCAGCAACCCACTCAAAGTCACGGTCATTTGCCCCTCTTCTGTCCTTTGTTCTTCTTCCTGAGCAAACAGGGGCACCCGGCCTCCACCTCAGCTCTTTGTTCTCAACTAGTCACAGCCAGCTGGCTTCTTGCAGAGTGTGGCTCCCCAGTCCTCAGTTGCTAGGTTACAAAGTTTCCGGCCATTGTCTGGACCAGGCATCTAGAGACAACAATGACACCTGGTCCTGTAGAGGTCTCAGGAAAGATCAAACACCCTTGTCTCACCACCTAGTTAATCATGCAACACCTAGGAGAAACTGAGCCACACACAGTATTCATACAGAACATTAAGAAAATCCCCCACTTTGTCACACAACGGTGGTAAGGGTCCCTGTGTAATGGTATCAAAGCCATCAGCAGAGTTTGAACATGGGATCTTCAGGCCAGGCCTTTACTCTCAGCTACAGGCGTAACTCCATTAGGTTACGTCTGACGAAGTGGGTATTCACCCACGAAAGTTTATGCTCCAATACTTCTGTTAGTCTATAAGATCCCACAGGACTCTTTGTCGCTCCATTAGGTAGAGGCTCTTATGTAATTGTACTAGCCACTAGAGGGGGATGCAACACAGTTATCTAGTGCATTATATACTTCCCTTTACTGGGGGAACTGAGCCTGAGCAATACAGGCATTCATATAATTGTATGGGCCACGACTTTGCAAAAGCCCTTGCCTCTGTCAGTAGGGCTTGAACACCAGCCAGACAAATAACAAAAGTAGAAACCTCTACCACTTGAGCTAAGAGAGTAACTCAACTCAATGGTAATAATAGCGGGCTCTTATCCTTTATGCCTGCCACTAGAAAGGGGATGACATACTTAGCCAATCCCTACCTCCAGGGATATGTGTTAAAAAAATTAAACAGGAGCAGCACTGAAAGCCTCCCCTGAAGCAGGTAGGGACTGACTGGGCGGGCTGATATGGCAGGATAGACTTGGCATAAAATACATCACTACGTGTAACCTTTTTTGACAATTGTGTGAGTCATTTTCAGACAAAACTGGCTAAATCAATCCATTCTCTTAAGACAGGACTCCCAAGGCAAAAACTTGAGCTACAGTGCAGGCTAAAAGTTATATAAATAAGCATGGATGCGTGCATGAAGAGCATGACAAAAAATGTCTGCTCGGTGGATAATCTAATCAATAAACTAAATCTGCAGATACCAAAAGAGAACGAAATTGCAATCTGTAGTGAGTTAAAACAAGTGGCAACAGATGGGCATGGACTAATTCATCTCAGAATGAGAGCCACAAACAGGAGACAAAAATGGAGAAAAACAAGGTGGACGTGTGGGTAGGTTTTATGTGCAAGGCCTTTGCTTAGGCTGGCTAAAGACACCTTCCCTTATATTTCTGAAGGCCAAATCATGCGCTTCTTCAGGTCAATAGCAGTTTTACCTTTGATGACGTTTTCTACTAGAGAACGTACTGTAAGGCTGCTGCTTCTAATGTTGATATTGGTGTTACTGATGATTGATTGAAGGAGTTGCTTCCTGGGGCTCTGGGGCCCATCTGTGTGAGGTCTGATAACCCAACAAAATAACAGAAAAAAGACCAAAAGAGTCAGTGTTCCTGCTAAGATCTTTAATTAACCACTTAGCAAGGTGAAACAGACAAGACTCTTTTGGGTCAGCTGGTCGTGGAATTGCTCTGTGAACAGTGGATTTGGTTGTCTGGGGACATTGTTCTGATCAGCATAGGAGTTCTCTGATTTCTGCAGGGTGACATATGTTAAAGTGGGAGCATCCCCGGAGGTAATAAGCCAGCAATCTGTCTCTACATTCACGCTTGTTTTCCCCTTCACATATTCAGGGAAAAAGTCCACTAGGCGATTAATAGAGGGCAGTCTGGGAAAGAATGGTGCAATTTGCTTGTGCGTTTTCATCAGGTGAGTCACCTGGGTGCAGAAGGCAGTTGTAAGGTGTGAATCTTGAGCCAGAAAGAAAGTGGGTAAATCTACAGAATGGAGCATCACTCATGAAAGTAAATTGCCTTGAATCCCCACCCTCCCTTTCCATGATAGCAAAACAAAAATGCTGTGGGTTGAGCCAGGGAGGTATAGACAGCTTCCCAGCCTTCAGCAGCTGGAAGGTGTGATAGACAGACTGGTCCACCCTAAAGTCAATGGGAAATCACTTAGATTAAAAGGATGGGGTGAAGCCACTCAGGAAGGAATTGTTCCTAGGTAAGTGATGATTGATTCAGTCATACTTAGTTTGCAATTCTACTACTGCTGCATGTGTGGGCAGAGGCTTTTTTGTTGTTGTCTTTTTTAAGCTGTTTAACTCTGTAATGTAGAAGTTCAGCAACTTGTCCACATTAACTGTTGGAGATCACACTTATGTTGTTGTTCTGAAACTGCAGCTTTGCATATGTACTCAGTGTTAGTTATGGCAGTGATGGAAGATATACCATTTCAGGCTGAGCTCTCTTCAGAGCTCATGAGTCAGGCAGGTTTGGGCCAGGTTAGTACTTTGATGACAGGTGCTATCGGGAGCCCAGTGATTACAAGAAGTAGTAGTAGTTGTGATTTTAAAAGTGAAATGGTACATTTATTTATCACATGGCTCTACCATTTATTACATGGATATCATCACAAAATATACTGTGAACAGCCTATCTGTAGATATAGACATAAAATTATCAAGAAGCGGATGTTTCATTGCAGCCATTGGTGAAACTCAGCCACCTCTTGGGTAAAACACAGCAAGTGTTCAACATCCCACTGCCACAACACTCCACAGCATCTTATGGTAGAATGAAAAACTAACGTGTATTTTGGGATAAAATATAAATGATTATAATGAATAATTATGAGTGTGTCACTGTCAGCTCTTTGGGCGAAGTCTGAAAATAATAAAACCACAACTACAGGTACAAACAAACACTGAGGTAGGATGAAAATGCACCATCCTTAATTGCATTTATTTGTGCATTTTTAATATCACTGAACCATATATGTTACACAATGAGTGACATTAAAATTGTACAATCCCGGTATTTTAGCTGAATCTTACTTTTTAATAAAAATTTTTTTTCAAGAATGATAATGTGAAGGCAACATCACAAAGTGGAAATGATACCATAAAAAATATTAAATTCTCTACAAATACATGTAGCCTTGCAAATAGGTGGAATGCAAAGGAGCTATTTTAATAACAGGCTGTATTATATTTAATTTCTGGGGTGTGAAATAAATAAAAGAATGAAACTGATTTGTCTTCAAAGGTGCAGTCAAGGTCACTTATTCCTTTGAAATCAATGTGTATCGTCCGTTCCTTGCTTGAAGCCCTTTATCTCTTATTGTTCATCTGTTGTTCTAGCTTATCTTCATTTTATCACAATTTATAAGCAAGGGAACAAAAAGGTGGGGGAGGCAGAAGTTAATAATGTTAGGAGGATTTCATTTCTCTCCTTTAAAGCCAAAGGCACCTTCTTCTTGCGGGGTGAAAGTCTGGAATGAAAAGATTAGCTTTGTTTGTCTCAGTTCACTTGATGAGGACACTTACCTTCAGTCATTTTGTTGATGTAGCTGATTGACCGCTAGACACTGAAATAACCTCAGCAGCAGCATGAAACAACCAGAGTTCTGTGCAGAGTGATTGCCAGTATTCAGTTAGCCTACATCTTTCCTTTGCATCCATCTTAGAGTGGGCTACCTGTAGCCTGCAATGCAAGAGATACTGGAGCTTGTAGTCCAGCTCAGAGCTGAGGCAATACTGGGGTGGGGTGGGGGGGGAAGGGATTTGTGAATATTCACTTGGGAAAATCCTTGAATTTTCCTTCATTGACTTTTCCATTGGTTTCCCTTGGCTATTCATACAAAAGATTTGTGGGGCGTGGGGGGGGGGAATTAGGGGGGACGCTCAAGAATGTTCATAGACAATGAATGTGTCATGCTTACCCATGGGAATATATTATTCTGAATTATCATTGTTGCACCTAGAAGCCCAAGTAATAGCCCAGGACTCCATAGTGCTAGGTACTGTTTAAAAAACAAACCAAACAAACCATCCCTTCAAATGTATATTCACACCAGATGAGCACAGCTACTTATGAGAATGGGAGGGACTTTATTTGAACCTGTTTATAAAATTTTCAGTCATCCTCCAATCAGGGTGCAGCAATAATACCAAGTGATGGATCAGATAGAGTGTCATGAATTATGAATGGCAGATAGTCTTCATAGCAGCTGTGGTCTGTTATTCATAACAAATCCATGGGTTGACATTTGGTTACATTAACATTCATTAAATGGGGTCAGAAAATTTACTTGTGGAAAACAAAGTCTGATTATGGGTGCTTCATATAAAGAAAAGCAGGTTACATTTGCAGCCTAAATTGTTTGGTTCATCAAGCTCCAACTAGGGGATTGTGGGGAGACCTAGGAGTCGCAGTGTCTTGGTTCTAGTCCTGGTACTGCCACTAAGTCAAAGCTGAATCTTGCTCCAAAAGAAATCAGTCAAAATTTTGCTTTACTAAAGTCGTGAGTAATGGTTTCTACATTTGGCAGCATGGTCCAGCAGGACTGGGAATAAAGTGAAATGGACTCTATTCCCAATTTTGCCACTGATTTTCTGTATGCCCTATGGAAGTTATTCAAATCTTTGTGCCTCAGTTTTCCCCTCTGTAAGATAAGCATAGGGAGACACTCCTCTATAAAGGCCTACAAGGCCTACAAATAAACATTTGGCACAATTAAAATTTAATGCCAAATATTATTTATTAATATAACAGATCTCTAATGCAAAATGTATGCTACAGACAACATATTTATAGTATTAATATTTTCAATGGTTTTAATGAGCCTGTGATGAAACCATTTTTCAAAGGCTTCCTTTTGGGATCCAGCTAATCTACTTGCAGCTAAATTACTCTCTATTTTGTTTGACCTGATATGCTTTAAAAATGCTGAGCGTTTGGGGATGATTTGTCAACGTTTAGTGAAGTTATCACAGATGAAGACTCCTGCTCCGTGAATCAATATCACACCAATAATCCTGTTACAATCCTCTCTAATGTGCAAGATGCATCTACAGCAAATAATGTAGGACCTGATCGTACTCTGACTGAAGTCGATGGGAGTTTTGCTATTGACTTAAATGAGGGTGAGACTGGGGTTTTAATGTTCAATCATTTAGCTGCTTAAATTCTGCAATTTGGTGTAGTTTACAAAGCGGGGTTTACGCTTTATTCTTTCATTTCAGATGAGATCAGGGAAAGTAGTGTGTGTCCAGAGAGCCCTCAGCTGGAAGAATGAATAGCTGGAGTTAAGTGATCTATTATTCATTCACTGCCTTGGTTCATGAACACCGATGTATGATAGGGCATAGTCGTTCATCTTGGCTTTTTGCTGTTTTACAGAGAGATGCTCCGCCTTACAGGGGAATCTTCCTTCATCTGGTAAAGCTTGACCTCACTAAATACAGGGCCTGTTGCAGAGTGCTGCCCAGCATGTCTGAGGAGTTGGCCCATTGACTTAAACAAGGCATTAGGAGGGAAGACAGTCCTGTTTAAAAGCAATGCAGTAGAACTCAGGGAGATATCAGTTCTTTTTCTGATTCTGCTACAGTGTCCACCAATTTTGGGTGCCCAACATGATACACCTAAGGCCAAAGGTGAGCTGAGCACTTGCATTTGCCATGAACTTCAGATGGAGCTAAGGGTGCTCTGAAAACCAGGATGAGGGTATAACAAGTTGAGGCTCTCAAAGTTAGTGGCCAATCATGAAAATGTTGGCTTTATGCTTTGTGTGTCTCCATTACCCCATCTGGAAAACGGTGATAGCAATATTAACCTAAGTCGCAGGATGACCATAGGATTCATTTTTTTTAAATTGGTTTCAGAGCCTTGCCTGTAAGATGCTAAAGAAATGGTATGTAGTAAACACCATAGACAGCTCAGATAGGTTTCAGTGCTCATTACTACACCGAATCAGAAAGTATAAGGAGAACTGTTTTAGTATCTGTCTCTTTCAGATTAAAAAACAACCAACAGAGAACAGTTAGTGTGAATGTTTTAGCTTTAATACTTCCCATCACAAAGAAAACTAACTGTGCAAAGACCCTCCCAGTGATGCAATCCGCTAGCTTGTGTTAGTAAATTGACTGTTTCAGGTTCACTGGTAGCTTCACACATACCATTTGTCAAAACAGAGATGTGGGATTATTGTTTTTACGCTAAATGTACCTTCTCCATCTGTGAAGAAAATGTGAGCTTTACACAGCGTTGCAAGGGTTTCTTGCAGTTGCACTCCTGAGAGGGGTGTACAAAACCCTGTATATCAATCAACCTAAGGACACACTGCCCTTCTGACTTCCAGTTAAACTAGTTTTGTCCTTTACTCTTAAAAGGAGCAAAAGCTGCTTTGTTCCAGTGTGGAGTAAGTAACACATGGATTCCAGTGTTAAAAACTCTGTGACAAATGATGAAAAGCCCCCATCATTCACAGGAGTGGGGATACTAGAATGATAGCTTTGGTGTCACTCACAATCCACCCCTGAGGTATCCTGTGGCACAAATAGAATCTCTTTTTCTCCCATGTCCCTATCTACATCTTCATCTGTGGAGCCTGTCTCTCCACCTCCACAGCTGTGTCTTAATATTTCCTCACTCTCCTTGAAATCATAATCCCCCATCTTTCCTCTCACTCAATCTCTATGCCTCCTTTGTTGAGATACCAGCCTTCCCCCACCAGCTGGACCTCCCTCCTTCTTGCACCACCCAAATTTCAGAGCTGTCTCTCTGTCTCATCCGAGAATGCTACTTCCTGGAGACAAGTCCATGAAAGGAAGAACAACTTAAAAAGCCACTCTCCTTGAGGTATTTCCTCCCAACCTGGAAACGGAACAGCCTAACTCCTTAATTTAGTAACTGATCAAAATCCAAAAATCAAATCCAGGTCCGTCCTACCCCAAATTTGGGGTCAGGATTCTACTTGAAGTCTAGTATTTTCTTGTGTCCCAGTTCCATATGTTTCACCAGGCTCTGTCCTCTCGTAGTTTTGTGGCAAAGCAAAGGGTTCACAGATAAAATTTCCGACATGAAAAGGTTTAAATATGTCCTGGTGCTACCATCCCCCAACACTCTACATTTTCACATTTCCTCAAGTAATCTTCACAATTACTATCTTACTTTTCAATAGATCTATTCATCTGGAGGATTCCAATTAAAAACTTTATGTGCACAAGTGTCAAGCACCTGACTTCAACCATCACTGACAAGCATGCACCTGTGGGATGGAACTATGAATAGCACACCACGGCACTACACAACACTGGCACCCAGAGCCATAAGCATGGTATGTACAATTGGCAGTGGAGAGGAGCAGCAGCGCTGGCCACCCGCTGCCCACTCAGGTTTGACCTTATGTCCCTTTCACCATGATGGGGGGAACCTGGAGGGCCAAACCTGAGGGGCACTGTGACCCCTGTGCAGCAGGTCATAATGCCACTCACTCAATTGTGGCCCTGCAGCCCCTCTGTCATGACAGTGGGCAAGTGGGGCCAAACTTGGGTGGCTGTGGGGTGGCCAGTGCTGCTCCTTTTTGCCACTGCTGTAGGTCTGGCTCCTGCACTGAGGCTCCCCCAAGAGGCCTGCCTGGCCTCATCCCTCTTTTAGCTGCCCAGGTCCTCTCTCAGGGATGGGGACTGAAACTGCAGCTGGGTGGGCTGGGCTGGAAGGCAGGGGCTGAGCATGACGCAGATTCAGTGGGGAAAGTGCTGGGGCCAGTGGCTGCTATGGGGATGGCTCCACAGGACCTGACGGTGTGTACCATGGGGAAAATTCCAGGGGGGAACCCTGCTACTCAACAGTATAGGGCAGAAAACAAAGAAGGGTACAGTATCTAAATGAAATTGTAAATCTGATGTACAATTCAGGTAGGGTGAGCGTAGATCCCGCATATTTCAATGTGTAATTTTACTCTTTATGCCATAAAAAAGCTACAGTCACTCCTGGAAACACTGACGTTTTGAACAAAGTCTGAAATTTGCACAGTGCTAGGGAACATCCAGGCATTTACATGAGTTCATCTAACTTGCACCCAGTCGAACCCAAGGGGGCCTGTGAAAGCTCAGACCCCTCGAAATACGAGTGTCATCAAGCTATTACCTGGTGAGTCCTGATGACCACAGAGGAAAAAGGGAGAGAAGGAAGTAGCAAAAATAGAAGCCAGAGAGAGCTGTTAATACTTATAAAAGGGGTATCAGTATTTAGTTGATCATCATCTCTACTCAAAGGCTTTAGTCCCATTTCCCCATAAGGTCTCTTATCTCTCAGGAAAGTCCAAAGTTTTCTAAAGAGGATTTGGTGTCCCACTCTTCCCAGACTTGTGCCTTTTTCCCAAGGTGTTTGCCTCTCCTTCTGACCCCTCTCTGGAGCTGCTTCAGCCTCTCTCTCTCTCTCTCTCTCTCTCTCTCTCACACACACACACACACACACACACACACACGGATTGGTTAAGTGGAATCAGCTGTTTGAGGATTTGTTTCCTCCCCGCACATGACAGTTCACTCTGTCACAATAAGATCCGATGTATCTGAAGTTAGACACCCAAAAACAAAGGCACCCAAAATAACAGACCACTTTGGAAAACGTGTCCCTGTGCGAATTGTCTAAGGACACACAGAGTGAGTAGAAAAGGCAGGGATTAGATCTCACGAGTTCCTAACTCTCAGGCCAGAGCTCAATTCATTCAGTCGTGCTGCCTGTCTGTGTGGTATTTTTATATAAATATTTAAAGTGAATTTTCAACGCTTCTAAAAGGTGCTGATTCACTGATCAGAAACAGTACAGCACAGGCAGCAGCACTTTATTCCATCAATGTGTCTTATCCACAGACTTTAAGGCCAGAAAGAACCATCATGATCATCTAGTCTGACTTGGAGAGGGCTGGAGAAATCTTTCTAAAAGCGAGGGCTGTTCATGGACACTAAGCCCATGACCTATCTGGTAAGCTGTCAGCAATGGTGCCAATTAGTATAATTTTTAACTGTATTTGTTGTTTTATTTATGATCCAAAATCCCGATCCAGATCCTCCTTTGGCTCTGAATTCCAACCAATTTATGTAACAGCTTTATCTGAATACTGGCTCCGAACAGCTCCACATTTGGGAATGTTCATGTTCATATCTGGATTTCTCATCCACACACCTGAAAGTTGTGTTTAGATATATTGTACAATAGGAAGTTTGGATATGCCCTGAAATTCAATTCTAGGTTTCAAACATTAGCACAAGGGCTTTGGTTTAGACCCTGTAGTGTCCTTCAAAACAGACCAGAGAATAGAAGACTTGACCGTAATGAATAAAAAGGGGATTCTTTATTGAAGCCGCTAGATTCAGATGGACTTTGTAGTTTTTTGTTCCCCTAGCTCCTGTGTTTAGCTAGTCAAGAAACTAGGGAGCCAGAAAGAGTGACAGGGTCCATCTGAATCCAGCAGCCTCACTAAAGAATCTCCTGTTTATTCATACAGCTGAGTCATGGGCTACCTAGATTATGTCTGGAAAGGTTAAAGTGTTTAGTTACTTTTGTTGAAAGAATATGTATGCAACTTTTGTAAAGGACCACTCAGTGCACAAGAAAGTACTGCTCTATTCACTGCATCTACAGTTCTGCAGACTAGGAGGGAAATGCTGCTCTATTCAATTGCATAACAAACGGGGGGGGGGGGGGGGGAGGAAACATCCCCTAAGGAAAGAGGAAGCTAAGGAAGAGGTGGAAAATGGGCCCAACCCATAAGATTCTGAGTAACCTGGTTAACCCCCTGATGACCACTTTGCTACACAAACACTGGATCTCTCTAAGGCCTGGTCTAGACTGCACAATCAGGGAAGACACCGATAGCAACATCACAGGCCCAGCTCAAACATTTATGTGGTATGGATACTTGTCCAGTAGAAACTAGACTGAAATCAAACTTTATTTACCTAGTGCGCCAGCTATCAGATGGCCTAGACTTTCAGTCAATGCCAGAGTTGGATTCAAAGCAAGGACTTACTCTCAGATGAAAGACTCTGTATCTCATTACCAGCTCCCTGAGTTCCCCCTAATGAAATTTTATTTAAATTGGGTTGGCATTGTTTTTGTTCTAGCTGAGAAACTTTCTTAATATCTCACTGTAAGTGGTGAAAGTCTCCATAAGCGGGTCATTTTCCTATCATATGTCATAGCTGCAGTTTCATCAAGGGGAATATGGGGCATTCTTCTCAAAATTCACATGCGGTAACTCTACTATTCAGTTCCGAGACACACAGCCACATATCTGAAGTCCTTTCAATAAATTTCTCATCTTGAACCTGCAAGACCTAAAAAATAAATCTGGAATGCCTCATCTCAGGGTCACTTTTACATCTGCTGCTCTGCATCATTCACTTTCCAAAAATAAGGCAAGTGCTTGTATGTTTCATTTTCAGGCCCTTATTTCTCTCCTGGCTGAACTTGGTGATCCCAGAGTAATCACAGCAGATTGCTATATTTGTTACAGAGAAACTTACACTGAAATGTGCAATCTGATTTCAACAGACTCTTTTTGGATTAGAACCATATTTCATTTTTCAAATAAAGTGAGTCTGCTGTGTCATTGTGCTGCCAGCTCCGGTGAAAAGAAGGGATACAGTTCTGGTTTTTATGAGATGTTTTTAATGACGGTTTCATTTATGGAAGCAATTTTCCTGGTCTAGGAGGATATCTGGAGTAAGACATGTACTGGGATATCCAGAGTCTGAGATTGTTTTGGCAGTGACTCAGAGAGGGTGGAGGTGGAGAGGGGAGGCAAAGAAGTGCATGGTAGTCAGGATCAAAGCAAGCAAATCAGGGGGAAAAAATCATCCAATTGTGTGCTCCCAGATGCTACCCAAGGCTTAGAATGTGACCCACACTCTGATGTCCATATATTGTGGCAGCCATATTAATGAGATGGGAGAGTGGGGAACTCGGTATTGTGCGTAGAACTGGTGTACATATATGGAGTGAATTAAAGAATTGTGGTTGAAGGATTCCTGTTAAACAAGAGGAGCAAGGAACCTCCATAACAACGACCTTGTTAAAGAGAAAGAGCTTGCGATTCCCAAAGGGAGGATTAGAGTTGTCAGCACACAGCTCCCAGACAGTACACAGAAGCTCTTACCTGACACCACATGGCATTGCATTTCACACTAGCATGTCAACCTGTTTCTTAGTATTTAGTCTCTTCTCTCTTCCCCCCTTCCCTCCTGGCTACAGCTTTCACAACCTTGTCTTGGGCATGCAAAAAATTCCCTGTCCAATGGGAAACATAAATTTGGGATCAAATATGGAATTCATTCTCCTTGGGTGCATTAAGGCCAGGTGTAAGGCTTGTGCTAACATCCCATCCCTAAGTCTTAATCGGAGAGCTGTCAAGGGGCAACATCCTTAATAGATGGATGCTGACAAGGGTGTGGGAAACTGAAGAAATAAGGTACGTCAGCAAACATTAATTGTCTCTAGCAGAATGACGAGAAAGTTTGCCCCACGGTGCTGGCATGGCGCTGACTAGATGGCATTAAGAAGGAACACGCTGAGTGTTTGGTATTTTTTTGGTCAGTTGGTGTCTTGTTAAAGGTGCTGGATTTCCAAGGACAGAGAGTGCAGTCCTTTATCTGTCGGCTTCAATGGATTGTAAGCATATACTTAAAGTTAAGCACAACATTTAAGTGCCTTGCTTACAAGCAGGGTCTGAAGTATGTGCCTGAGGGCTTTGCTGAATCAGGGTACGAAGGAGCTGTCCCTTCAAGGACAAGGGACTATTTATCCATCTGTCTGTTTTCTTGTACCATACCTATCACCATGGTATCTGTGCAACTCTGAGGTCTTGTTATAATGCCTAAGTTTTCAAAAGTAACTCATGCTTCTGTTTGAGGGCTCCCACCTTCAAGCACCTTAAAGATGCCTGATTTTGAGAAGTGCTAGGAGATGCCCGATTTTGAGAAGTGCTAGGGGCATCTCACCTCTGAAAAACAGGTCCCTGTAAGCTAGCTGAGGTTGAACACCCAAAAATCACAAGAGCTTTTAGAAAATTAAGGCCATGGAATCTAAAGTCACCTGGGCCATTTGCTTTACTCCAACACAGAGATGTTGCAGAGGTTTTAGTTTATTCGGAGTAAGGGAAATGTTTACTGTGCCTTTAAATGGCTGTTAGAGATTGCTGTGTTTGAAGCAGCCCATCTGTAAGCATTTCCGGATGACTGTAAGAAAGAATTAATGAACTAGCAGGAGTGCTGAGACTTCAGTGTACTACCATGACAGGACCTTACTTGACTAATGATATATCGGCAACAAATGTGCATGATCTTAAAGTGCTGACTTGAATAATAGTGGCCCCAGGATAAGATATACAGCTGATAGCCCTGATTGTGCTGTCATTTCAATTGGTGCAAATCAGGAATTAATCCACTGAAATCAACTGATTACACAGGATAAATGTATGAGTAAAAAAAAGAGAATCAGACCATTAAATCTACTTCCCTAGATGTGTTGGTCTACAAATGAGCAAGGGAATGAGGAGAGTGTCCTGCTGTTACCTCTAGGTCATTGCAGCGTAATTTTAGAGCTCATTTCCTAGGTGGGAAAGGGAAAAAAGTGAGTAACAGATGGGTTTGGCCTCTGGAAGAGAAAGAATGAATACCAAGTATCAGAGGGGTAGCCGTGTTAGTCTGTATCCACAAAAACAACGAGGAGTCCGGTGGCACCTTAAAGACTAACGGATTTATTTGGGCATAAGCTTTCGTGAGTAAAAAAACACTTCTTCCAAGCCTAACACATTTATTTGGACATAAGCTTTTGTGGGTTAAAAACCCACTTCTTCCATGCAGCTGCAGAAGTGTTTTTTTTTACCCATGAAAGCTTATGCCCAAATAAATCTGTTAGTCTTTAAGATGCCACTAAACTGAAAGAATGAATAATGCATCATCTACATATAAGAGTTTCAATGGGAGTTGTACCAAAGCAACTGGCTACCAGTGGCTGCAATCAGGACAAATCCCAATGAACACCAGGCCTTAGAGAAGGGTACAGTGAGCTAGGCAGAGCCAAACGTTGTTTCTCAAGTCACTGGGAATCTTTAACTGAAATTCTAAGACTCAGTAGAAAGTAAAGAAAAGTGGCTTTACTTTCTCCAGCATTGCCAGTGGGCTAGCTAGAACAAACTACAAAGTGTTGTGCAACAGCATGTACTAGATTCTTCTTGGGCTGTCGCTCCTTCAGGTGTTCCTAAATCCTGCTTTCCAGCACAATATGCCTCCAAGTATGATGCCTGATACCCTCAGTACCACCAAGAATGTTGTTCCCATTCCCCAGTCACACATACAATGTCACGTTATTGGGTTTTTTGTTTGTTTGATTTGTTTTTTTTGGTCTTTGGTTGATTTTTATTTATCAATAAAACAATACTACAAAACATGGGAAACAGCTGCATTAAATATAGATCTGCAGTTACTTTGCCAACTTTTAACCTGCTGTATTTACAGAGTTTTCTTGCCACCTCCACATAAATATTGATCAGAAGGGACCCAATGGATAGGTACCACCAGCCGAGTCACTGAAGGGCTGCACAAAGACCCTGCCTCCCCTGGTATGTTTCATAAGGAATGGCAATCTGACAGAGAGCGAGATGCAGACTTCAGCTGCATTCTGTGCTAGCTAGAGCCAGCATGCTGTGTCTCTGTTCCCTGCAATCCCTGCTGTAGATATGGTGACCAGACAACAAGTGTGAAAAATCGGGACGGGGGTGGGGGTAATAGGAGCCTATATAAGGAAAAGGCCCAAATATTGGGACTGTCCCTATAAAATCGGGAGATCTGGTCACCCTAGCTGTAGATCTCATCTTTGCCCTGTTCCTGCTATCTTTAAAGAAGGACAAGGATGCTGTTGCGGGATAGGGCATGCACTGACCTTTCAGAGCTGATAAAATTTCACAAACCATCCCAGTCCCACCCCTGAGCCCCGATATCTTTAGAAAGGATCCTTTTTCACTGTGCATTATATCAAGCCAATTTCCATGGTTTTAAGTCACTCCCGTTTTATTGAGCTTTTAGACATGGTATTAATTTACTGCCTTTTATATTGAGCCTTTGGACAGTTCTGACAGTTAACTTATTTCCTTCCCTGCCTGAAAGCTGCATCCTGTGGCATTTGCTAATATCAGGGAGTGGAGAGAGTAACCGAAGTATTAACCTGTAACCTTCCAGTCAGAGACCTCCATCTCCATATTATACATGCTCCGACAGCTTTTCATTTACTAGGTCAGAGATGCACTACATCTCCAGGAAGCTGTCCTGTCCTCTGACAAAGATCTGGACAAGTGACTTGTTCGGAGTGCTATTCCTCCCACTCACAAGACCTGTCCAGCCTTTTAAAATAAAGTTTCATAATTTCATGTCCAGCACAGGATAAGATTAAAATTTAGGTTGGGATTACTGAGCTTCTGGTTTCCTACAATCTAGAGATGGGGTGGACTTGAACTTAATAAACAGAGATGGGGTGGACTTGAACTACTTGCTGATACCACGTGGTATCAAAGAAAAAACCTTCTACTCCCATGTACAATACAACACATAGTTGGATTGTGATTATAACTGCAGCCAACTATTGGGCAGAAATTGTAACCTGAAAACTCACTATAAATTAGCACCAGCCTTAAATTAAAGAAAATAAAAACAACCTGCCATCCTCCTCCCACCCCCTGTAGGATTACTACAAAGATCAAAACTCACGTTCCTGCTAAGAATTACACCACCAACCACCAGGGGAAATTGAAAATGTTTTTACATAGTAGCCAATGGACCAGCTGAAACCTCCCCAGGACACCAAGTAAGAGCCAATGCTTGATCATCAGTAGAGCTGAGAAGGGAAAGGATGGCAGAGGCATATGAACAGGGAACAAGAACCAAAGGAGCAATTTTAAACGTATTTTTATTTTCCCCTTCTCTGAGAATCAGAGATTGAGCGAGTGATGAAGAGTTGGATTAAGCTGGAAAGAGCCCAGTGTAAGGACTTTTTACATGCGCACTGGAGGGATCGAAAGAAGAAGAGAGGCAGAGAGTGGGTTGAATCACAAAAGAGTATTTCAAAGTGTTTCCTTTTCCTCCTGATTTGTTGTGCCTCATCCTTATATCACTGGTCAGTACAAAAGAAGAGCTGTTTTTTTGTGAGCACTGAAGGGAATTATCACAACCCATTCCTTTTCTTCTCCTGGAGGTTCCTTACACGCAGAGCCGAACCTCACTAATATGCATTTGGCTAAACTCTACTATGCATAATCCACACAAAAAAAATATGACTGTCTCTCCACTCATCTTAACAAAGATTTGGTAGCAATGACACAGTTATAGTGAAGCATCGGATCATTACCAGCACCATTTTTGAAAAATATACACCAAACACCAACTATAAAATAATAATAATAATAATAATAAAAACTAAAACATAATCAAGTATTATCTTAACTAAGTAAAGGCAAAGTAAATGAATGAATTAGTAAGGCTCCACTGCACCGTGCTTTGTGATCTCTTGAGACATTAAGGGAAAGCAAAGAACTTTTGTGAAACTAAAACATTCAGTCCCTGAGGGGGTTCTTTTGTCTTTGTGCATATGACCTACACGTCCATGAAAATAACATGGATCTGGTGTGGTCATCAATGAGATCTCAAGAACTCAGAAATCTTAAAGGAACTTTGGTGGGTATGAATGAAGAGGTTCATCTTGTATTCCATAGATGAAATTCACTCCTGTCTGAAATCCAGTCCCAGGCAGAAGCCCTGCACAGGCCTTGCATCACTTTAAAATAGCTCTTAAATAGGATTTCTGGAAAACAATCATCCTTGAACTCTGAGGGATCACTGACTGCTACGACTAAATGGGATTTAAGAAAAGGGACTAGAGCTGGTCAAAATATGCTGTTTCATCGCAGCCTCCACATTTTGATTTTGACAAAGTTTTCAATAGGAAGGTTTTCTGAGCTCCAGAGTTTTCTAGTCACTTCTGACCAGGGAGAGACCCAAATGAAAAACCTGAACTTTTCAACTGGAAACCAATGTTTTGACACAATTCCAAAATGTTGCCAAAAATGTTTGTAAGGTTTTGTTTTCATTGTAATGTGGACCAAAAATACATTTTGAAATTATGCAAGTTGTTGCAAAATGGAATTGTTGTCCTCTGGCCAGGCCTAAAAGTGGCCACGCAATCCTGTTTTACTGAGCCTGCTCCAGTTTTTCAGATGATATCCTTGTGTCCGGGGAGCTTCTTTCAGGACATCTGATGTGTTGCAGTTTATCATTTAATCAATCAAAATATTTGTTTTTTTATAACTACAAAATAGTTGTTCACAACATAGTGCTATGCCTAGTAGAATTTGCTTTATGTTTACAAGGAAGAAACATTTCAGTGGATTGAGTGTTCCATTTGATGAACACTATTTGGAGTGAAGTGAAAGGAAAAGTGAAGTCAACTGAGTAAATTATTATTTATACGATAATATACTCAGCTCTAATACAGGCCAGTCACATCCTTCTTTATTTTCTGTGCTATCTGCATTGTTTTACTAGCTGCTGCAGTATTTTCAAAATCACTGCCTTACACTAATCCTACACTTCTACTAAAATGGATCATTGATTGAATGACTGTGGACAGCTGTTGTCTGGGAAACTGCACATGAAGCCATGAAGCAAGTGAACAGTGATGGACTTCCTAGCCTCACACTGACCGTTTGGCCACTTGGTCAGAGATTTCATTTCACAACATCACAATCTACCAATATTTCCTCACAGTTTTTCCTGCCTGTTTTTTGTATTCTACACCATCGCCCCAGCCCCATGCAGTAGTTGGTTGGTTAAGAAAAAAATCAGCTGAGATCTATAATGGCTATTGGAAACCACAAAGGAAACAATTTAAAGGCCATCATGCCCACATTGCTGGTTCTACAGAGCTGATACAGAGCAGATAACACAAAGCAATAATGTGACAGAATCGTATAAGTTAGGGATGGATAAGTTAGACCATCAGGCCCATATTGCTACCAAGCCATGGTCCTGTGTAGGCTGCCAGTTACAAAGGCTTGGCACACTATGGTGTAATATACAAACTAGTGCAGTGCACCACACTTGCACTACACCGCACCATTTAACTTCCATAAACACTTTGCTTTCCATATGCTTGTGTGGATTTTGTAACAGTAGCCAAATCTCTTCCAGGGGGACACACCATTTGTAGAGAGCCCTGTAGATCTTGGATCCTGTCAGCATCCCTCAAGAACTAGCCATGAGAAGGAACTGTCCTTGAAGATCAGGAAGGTATCAATGATAAATAACTATCTGAAAAACTCAGTGACACAAGTGCATAACTGTCCCCTTTCTCCTGCCTCTTTCATATCTAGATTGCTTGCAGCTGTGGTACTTAACTGGAATTGCACTAGGAACTATATGAATTGGGAGTGAATCAGTGGGGTCACATCAGTGGAGTGTGAGATCAGAATCAGACCGGAGAATATTATGAGTATACCAGGATTGAGCTCCAATTATCCACTAGACAGCTGTGCAGAAAGGGGAAAAAATATGACAGCAATCCCAAACCGTGTGTGCTGTTCAAATGCAAAAGGCTCTTGTGGGAAAGGATTAAAAATAGTTCCCACTTACCCCCCCAACAGCTTCCCTCTCCTTCTATCTTTGCAACACCTAGGGGAGAAACCTTCTAAAGATCTAACTGCTCTTATGCACAGCTGAATGCTAGTGTGCATTGCTGATCCAGCTATGGAATGTGACACATGCCTTGAGTGGATGACAAGGGGACCCGACACAGAGAAAGTTCCACAGCTGTTCCTTTTTCTTTGTATCACATCTCTCCTTATGGGCCTTTCCCTTCCTTTGCTCGATGCCCTACATTTCCCCCATTTGTAATTCATCCATTGTCTTCAATGAAGACTTCTTGTCAAGCCATATTAAAAAGTACAGAAGAAAAATAAATATTCCCCTCTTCAGATGTTTTCCTTTCCTAAGCTCTCTCAGTTCCATGTAGTTTCCCAGTGGAAGTATCATAGTAGAAGGTAGTCCATATCTCTGATGAGATGAGGTCATTCCCACAAGTGCTGCTTTTGATGACAGTACTTTCAGCAGTGGCATCAGAAAAAAACATGTACATAGGATGGGCAGGTAGTAAACAAGTTGCCACATCCACTGAGCTGTAATTTATGGCCCATCTCTAAACTAAAATAGGAAACAACAGAGTTCAAGGGGAATTACCTCCAATCTACGACATAACCGGTAACATCAACTGGTGCTAAATTATAGTGTGACATGTCAGCATGTATACATCTTTATATATGACAACTAAATGATACCAAATGATTTATTATGATTAGTCCCATTACAATGTATATGAAATGATTTTTTTAAATGGTGAGACACAAAAGAGTAGCAGATTTGCAGCCACACAATTTCACAATACTGATAGCTGTATGTTTTTGCTAGACTACTGTATAACGCCTAAAGCAGTATATGGACGCTATTAATATCTAATTGCTCTCTTCATTGCTAGTGATTCTAAACAAAACAGCATGTTTCTCTGCCAGAAGTGCAGCTAAGGCAGAATGATGATAGCTACAGTTATATCTATCATTGAAGACCCACTGCTTCTGCAAATAGGCAGTTTGTCTAGTAGTTGGACCAGATATGGCCAACAGATGCCATTCCAAGAATGACTACTCTCAGATCACAGGTATCTCCCCTCAAGCATCTCTTTCTTTCAGGATTTTATTTTTAACAGGGAAATACAGCAGGCTAAAAGCTACATGTTTTACATACCACAGTAAAAACAGTTACTGAGTTATATTTGCTAGAGTCACAGTAGTTTATGTATATTTGCTATTCACAGACTGCAGAATATTGCCAAATAACCTCACTGGTGGGGACTGACAACATGGAGATACATGCATTCATGTGAGACCATAATCAATGATGTCTATACTGTATTAAGCACATTCATTTTTTTAAACACCTTCCAGTAAAGTTGATTCCTTTAAACTTTTAGTTAAAACTGCTTTTTTTTTTTTTTTACAATTACGCACAAAATAACCTGTAAACAAGTTGACATTACACTTATGTACAAGTGAACCACATTGGAAAGTAGAAGAGGTAATTCAGTGGGTGCCACTTGATATACATCAATGTGCAACAGAGTGACTCAGGCCTGGCAAAGTCATTAAGTGCTTGTATGAGGTCAGAAAAAGTAACATGAGCAAGGCCCCGTATAGATCACAATATCACAGAAGTCACAAAAGAAACACAAAATCCTATGTTTGCTGTGGAAATATTGCATTAGATGCATTTACTCCTCTACGGTTGTGTGTCTATATGAAATCTAAAGAGTTGAGTAATATTTTTGGATAGCTCAGTACCAACTGCTGACAAAAGGCCAAAATCCTCTTCTAACATTCCCTCCTATACTCCGGTTTCTCTGCATGTGAGGTGCTCCCATTGATGATGTCAATGAGAGAGCCAAGTGTGAACCAGAGCAGAGATTTCTAGTGGAGCTGAGACAAGAATTTTGCCCATTAAAGCAATTGGGCCTGATGCTACACCCGTTGACATCAATAGGAGTTCTGCTTCTGTTCTAAAGACCACTTCCTTTTTATTTGTTCCTTGCCATAGATTCAAATTCCCAACGTCATAATCATAAGCCGATTAGCAATATCAATGCCAAGAAACATAAAGTATGTCTTTAATGATTTGAACAGTGCTTTCTTGTCCCTTTCCAATACTCCACATACAAAACCCCTTTGGGCATGAACAATCCATGATACCTGGCAATGTTTTGTACCATGATTTACATGGGGCCTTATACATAAGGTATTTGTAAAGTAAAGTCTACATGCATACACACAACTGATGAAATGGGGTGTATGGAAGGGTAAAAATGGGACTACCTTTTTATGGTTTTTAGGGCAAAGAAGTGGTGGAATGAGAGGGGGGGATCACCTGGTTAAATTCTGGTCATTGCCAATAGCGATCAGACTTGCTTTCATTTTCTACTTCAGCACAATTCTTTGCAAAGAAAAAGACCAAATGGACCCATCAGAACTGGAATGAAAGTACAAAACCTTCCCTCCACTGTCACACTGCTATGAATCATTTACACAACATTGGGAAGTACTGCACTTACAGATAACCTAGGAAAAAAATACCTGGCCTTATGGAGATTTGTGTGCTCTTCTTTCCTCTCCCTTTTATGCTTTGAGTTCTACTTAGCTTATCTAGAGGTATATCTCTGTGTTTATATTTATGAAAATGAAAGCCCTTCAGAAGGGACAAGATTATTTTTTCAGATGGCCACCTTAGAACCTGCAAGTCAAATCCACTTCTTGAGGAAGAGAACACAGAATCCACGGAAGCCCACAGAGTTGCACCTACTTACACCAGTGGCAAATTTATCATTGGATGGCTCCCATACCACAGGGGTACAACACACCATCATGGTTGTGAAAGGTAGCTGATGGCAGCTGCATAATGTATTCAGAATACATTCACTCCAAGGTGCACTTGTGCTATTTACAATAGAACTTTTTAAACTATGTCTTAAGCAAATCATCAACTGTACCTAAAAGATCACAAAAGGGAACAAGTTAACCAAAGACTGGTTTTGCAATGCCTTCACAGAAGTAATAAGGCCTGTTCACCACGTAATACAGGTGGATTTGTGCCACATTAAAGGTTATCAGCTTTCCTCTCACTCACTCTCAGACACACATATTTTTATTACTAATAGAAGTTTTATTTGATATTCTGGTCCCAATGAACTCAATGGAAGTTTTGAAATGGACTTCAAAGGAACTTGCATTTGGCCCTTATTATGTGTGGAAAATAACTCAAATATCCAGTTTGTTCCCCAAATATTTCAGAAACATAATTGCATTGCAATTTGACTTCATGTCCATGATATAACTGACCACACATATTCTAACAGTGGGCATATATGTCTGAATAAAAATAAAATAAAAATGACTGAACCCAAATTCTCAATCCAAACTCAAGCCCAATAAACATTTTTAGAGCTCAAAATATTATCTTTAGAGTTTTGTTATTTCAATTTCATTTTCACACGCTCTGTATTACCTGGCATCAACCAGAAACAGAAATAGCAAAACAAAACAAAAAAAAAAGCATAATTTTCTGGTATTTCTCACTAAAGCAAAAAAGTAATGGAAATATTACTAGAAAGGCGAGTCTCACACCATATCTGGTTCTATTTCTAGACCAAACCTGTATGTATAAGAATCCTAAAGTTAGCATGCTTAATCAAATGGAATTTACCAAGCTTAGCCCTTACCTAATAAGTATTTTCCACTGTATTTTACTTCCAAGTTGAAACCTGCTGCCATTAAAAATCACTGGCAGTTTTTTGCCAGTGATTTTAACAGGAGTTGGATTGGACCTTATGCCTCTTGTAGCTATATTTATACATTTGTAAGCAGCTGATATGTTACCTTAAGTTGCAAATACAGAATGCTTTATTTTTGCTATCAATATCTGGCGTCTGATCCTTTGTTCTAACCAGAAACATTTTTTTTTACTAAGGAAGAAAGGAATGTACCATTGGCAAATTTTAAACAAGTGACTTTGTAAGGGAATTGCCTGGTGATTTCCACATTCACAATGGAAAAAAATTCTGTTGCAAAGGCAAATTCCCAGGTCAAAGGTGCACAACCAACCCGGGGATGCATTACAGAATCAGTTCTTTTTAAGAATGAAATTGAAATAGCTGACGGTCGACTCCTCTCCTCGGGTATGCACATAAAGCTTCTATTGACATCAATGGGAGTTGTACATGGGTATATGAGGGCACAATTTAGCTCCTAATAATTGTTTCCAAAATAGGCTAATTTCTTAAGCCCAATTGGCTAAGCTTGTAGGGACAATATTGCTGCTGCTGAAGTCAATAAGACTTTTGCCATTTGGCAGGCTTATTTCTAGTGGAAAGGATAGGTTCTTTGCACCAGTGTAAATCATTGTGCATGGTGCAGGGCAACAGAGACCAACAGGATCTTCATGACAAGCCATGTACCTTCAATCCTCTGCGGGTTTTTTACCTTTCTTCTTCTGCTATCATTTCTTCTTCCCTCTTTCAGTTTTCTCATTCACATCCATAAGGATAGATAGGACTACAGCCCTGACAATTGTTTGCTACCTCATTTAGTAGAGCCAGGGGAAAATGCTTGAAAGGCCCATGTGAAATGAAAAGGATCCTTACATTTTGAGTAAGGATAACATTTCACTTCCATTATAGTTCTGACAGCTGCGACAGGTACAATTTTGCTACTCGCCTTCTGCAGGAATTACTCCTGCATCTTCTAACAGAGCGCTATGAGTGGTCCTGTGCCCTATAAATCTATGAGAACAAACAACTCCATAAAGTGCTGTGTGTGTGCATGCGTACACACACACACATACACACTGATCAAGTTTATATATCACAGTTCTCCCAGAAGAAAAAAAATCAGCCCCTTGTTACATCTCTCTGTACTGTCAGCTGCTTGTGTTTATTACGGGGCCGGGTAAAGAACCCGCTGCTCAGTTCTAAACCATTGCTGCATGTAAATGAATGAAAAGGCCAGCACTGAGATCAGGCTGACAAGAAAAAAAGAGTCTGTACAGTGAAGAGAGTTGATATCCTAATGTAAGAATTGTGACTACCACTGTCACATTGAGTAACAGAAAAATTACCCTGTCTGGACAATGCCCACGACAGCTCCTAATTTGGGGGTATGTAATTTCCCACCATTTCTTCTACTTTAGTGTTAATGAAAGGTGCCAGAGTGACACTTCTAGAGTCCAAAGTCCTCTCTCCACAGAATGTGCACATCAGAGGCAGAAGCTTCGCACATATCAACCCCTCCACCAATACCGCTAACGATTAAGGCTTGATTGTGGCTTTATTCTTCAGACAGTAGTGGGTAGGACAGCCCCACTCCATACCAGAAGCACCAGACAGACAGGCAAATCTCTCTGCAGCTTTTCTGCGTGCACTGGAGGGGAAGCCAGGGAGGGAGGAAGGAGGAGTGTGGGTGGGAACAATTTCCCTGGTGCACCAGCCTGCAGCTAATGGGGGGAGAGGGAGGATAGCCGACATCCCACCCCTTTTTGACATCCCGTTTCCTGAGTAGAAAGCGTGAGCAAACAGCCTCTTCATTCTACAAAGCATAGGGTGCACAGGGCCTACTATGTGGGAAATTCTTGCATAGCTATGCAAATTGGGGTGTGGCGTCTTGTGCACCACCCAGAGCCTGAGCAGACAAGCAAGGGCCTCTGATAATCAAACCCCCAGAGAGGCCAAATTCCTCCCTCAGATTCCCATGCACGTACAAGAAATTAACCCAGTACAAACAGCAAGAATGAGGATAACATGGGGGGATAGTTTATATGCCTAATACACCCCATATCACTGAACACTCCCTACTATCCAAGCCTGGCCCATCATCCCTCTGAGCACTGCACTTTTACATTGTACATGTTCCCCTTGCAGTTTGTCTATTCGTCTGCTTGTCTCACATTGCAGGCCTGTCAGGGCAGGGACTGTGCCCTCCGTCATTAGCACAGCACTCACCACATTATGGGTGCTCCTGCAAACAAGTGACGATATAAGACTCGGTTTTTTAAAAGGGCCTAAGAGAGTTAGGCACTCATCATCTATTGAAAGTTGGCACCTAAGTTCCTTAAGTCCCAGCCATAATTAACAATAACCTAGAGGGAGCATCTTTAAGGGAAAAATGTAGTCCAGTGTCCCTTCCTATCTGGCCATTTTGCTGTGACTTGACTCACAGAACCCAGTCAGTGCATGCTATTTCTTACTCTCCTTTCTGAAGCTGATATTCCCAGCAGAACGGTTTGTCTTTTTGAGTAAGTGCCTAATTTTAGAGGATTGCTATGTCTAGGGTTCCTCTTGCATTGAGTAACAGGCTGTAAAAAACTGGAACTTATGCATTTGTTTCTGCACAGCGGTACAGAACTTACGCTGCCATGCAGGAACTGTGAGTTCCACATCAGCTTTCTAGCTCTGAGGCTAGGAAGGGATTGGGAAAATTCTTTGACACATACAGGCAGCAATGGGGACAAGTTTGAGTTGAGGCCTCTCTGGGCTGTATTTAGGATACTTCCCATGCAGAGCTGTCCAAGCTCCTTCCCAAGGCCGCACGTACCCCAAACAGAAGAATTTACCTAAGACTCTTATGGACAAAAAGCATTTCACTGAGGGGCCAGATTCTCATTTTCACTAAGGCCTCGTACACCAATCCAGCACTGCAAACCAATCTCAAAGTGGGTGACTTTACATTGCCAAAGCCGTGCAAAGTTATGCCTACACATGGAGCTGGGGGTGCAATTCCCAGCTTACTCTGATTGAACTAGCACATTAAATATAATAGTGTCACCGCAGCAGCCGGGCTCACCACCAGAGTACAGACTCATGGGGTTTGTCCTCAGGCTGACTAGCCTCTCCCACCACTCACCGCAGTCCGTGCTACTGGGACTACATACAGTAACTCCTCACTTAAAGTCGCCCCAGTTAACGTTGTTGCATTATTAGGTTGCTGATCTATTAGAGAACATACTTGTTTAAAGTTGTGCAATGTTCCATTATAAGGTTGTTTGGCTCCCCTGCTCCGCCCACAGCTCCTGCCATGGAATGGGGTCGGGGCGCGGAGGCTTGACCCGCTCCACCCACCTGGCATTCCAACCGGGGAGCAGGCAAGCCCCCAACCCCGCTCCCCGGCAGGAGTGCTGGTCAGACGGAATGGGGCAAGTCCCCGTGGCCCGACCCCACTATGCTCTGCCTCAACCAAGCTTCACAATCATCATTGGTGAGTACGGTATTAAATTGTTTGTTTACAATTATTTAAAACTTATACTGTATATGTATATAATGTCTTTTGTCTGGCAAAAAAAATTTCCCTGGAACCTAACTCCCCCTATTTACATTAATTCGTATGGGGAAATTGGATTCACTTAACATCATTTCACTTAAAGTTGCATTTTTCAGGAACAGAACTATGTTAAGCAAGGAGCATTTTTAGCATGCTAGCTCAGAGAGAGCTAGCATGACTACGTCTACACAAGCTGGGATTCACCCCTGCAGCTCCAACAGTAAACACCCCTTAGAATCAGGCCCAGGAAGTCTATACTGATGTTACACAAATGGAGCAATTGAAATAATGAGGAGCATGACCTGAAATGGAGAGCTGAAATCACCAGGGCACAAAGCTATCTCTGATGGAACTTCACCATTGTCAATGGAGTTAAACCTGGGATAAATTTGGTCCTAGGAATGGATACACTATATAAGTACTCCACAGTAACAAAGCAGGATATACATATAAGCTTTGCGGCTAGTGATTATTAAAGTTCAAGACTCTTATTTCAGTAGTGGTGCCATTTCATCTAAAACGGGGAATATGAAGGCCACATGAATCAAACCCATTCTGGTGCATTTCATTTGGTCTAATTTTTCCTGCAGGTATTAATCATTGTACAGTCCTGTGCAAATTGAGTCAAGTCCATTCAAACTCTGAGAGAAAGAAAGAAAAACAGGGTACACTCTCCTTCTCTCTGTCCTCCATATTGTGTAATACAATGTTTTGGAGATTAAAAAGAAAAAGAAAAAGTGAAACTCTGAAGCTGAGGATGTCAGGTTCTAGCCATTCTGAGTTATCGAAGTAGACAATTGGTCTATGTTGTGTATGGAAATCTCGAATTCCTGCTGAAGCAAGAGCGAGAGTCAACCTCTGCTCATTTTTCTCCCTAATTTGCTAATGCAATGAATTAATGTTAGACTTCTTCCTTGTGACTCGCAGAGAGCAGAACTGATAGTGGAGGAGGATTCTGCATAATGCCTGATGGTATCAAAACCTTGCAAAAGGGAAAAGGCTCACTTTCCGATTTGGCATGTCTGGCTGATGATACTGACTGGGTCAAAATAGAAAAATCACAGTTTCCAAGTCTTAAAGTGTCAGAGACAACGGAGCTGCTCTCTGGTGTGGACATAACAAGCAAGAGAAAAAGCACCATTTAAGCCAATCCGTATGTCTTGGAAGCCAGCCTAGTGTTCTTGCTTTGCATCGACTCACATAAGGGAAGTTGCAGGCAAACTTTTTAACACAGTGCTCTCAAGAGTGATTCCAGTACAGCAGCTGTAAATAGGGACGAGTGAATGTACAAGAAAGACAATTGTTTTTAAAAAGAGGAAAAGCAAATCTGTGGCAAGCAGAGGGATGTATGTGTGCAAGAACATGGATGTGCAAAGCTACATGTGAATATGTGTGCACAGGCACGTGAATATGGGTAGGTGTGCATCTGAAATGCATGTGTTTGAGTGTGAACATGTGTTTTAACAACTGAATTAGTTTAGTGCCTGATCCTTAGTAGTGCGGATCTGTCCAATTTAGCTCAGCACTTTTCAGGTCAGGCTTTTGCTTACTATATTTACTCTACACATGACAATAATTAGGAATCACTAGAACTAGCATCCCTCTCTCATGTAAAACATCTTGGTAAACTTGCAAACCTTAACTAGAGATGACTCCAAGCTACAAAATCCAGATCTCATATCCCAATAATTTGAGGGTGTTTCGATCTGGGGATTTGGTTCATGCTCAGCTCTGTCCACAAGCATCTCACATTTTGCAATAGTTTGAGACATGTCACTTCCCGTTTGCATGTGCAATTAGCACCCACAAAATCTGTGCCTGCATGGCACTTGCAGTTCAATGGTAGGCACAAATCTGAATGATGGTACCTTTACCTGCCTGATTATGCAGCTTTGCCCCCACAGTACATTTTGCAGGTGCAAAAAATATATATATAAGAGCATATTATGTGGGAGAAAATTGCACCTGCAGGCAAGGAGACTGGGCCTCAGACCTACTCAAGTATACTATGTTCAATCCAAATGTACCTCTAGTCTATGCACACTTGAAGTCATCTCCCTTGTAGCAGTGTGAATTGGGAATGCTAGATAGTGAAACTGAGGCTTTAGAAATGTTACTGATGCTAAACAAGGCAATATCACCGCTTTTAAAGCTATCGTCTTTATTAGTTTCTGTGTCTCTCACTTTATGTCTTGAGACATGTGCCAAACTCCCCAGCTAACCAGCTTCCATCTGCAGCCAGTGGAAGGCCCATGTGGACCCACTGATGCAATGCATCTCTAGGTAACTGCTTTACAGTCTGTTCAGACACCAATTTCATCCCACCAGATGCAGTCTGTACCTGGGACTCCCCTTCAGTACCTGACTCTTAACTTTTCAGATCCCATCCATGGGACCTTTGGCTCCCACTGGACTGTTGAGGGACATCAGGTTCTTACTGGTCTGCCTAAAGAATTAGCTTCGGAATGACAACTAAGACGCAGTTAGCTAGGCGAACCTGTCACGGAAGGACTGTGCTTTTTTGTTGTTGTTGCCTGGGCTCAGTAGGTTCTTGTACTGCTGTGCCTGCGTGCGGCATCCCTTCCTCCCCGCAGTCCCATCAAACTGAGCTTGCTGATATTTTCCCGTTTATTATACATTATGGGTAACACATGGTACTAAATTAAGCCTGCCACCCACCGGATTATCCTACAGACTACAGAAAGGATGCTGATAAGGCAGTTTCCATTACAGAGTGTGTTTGGTTTCTATTCAATTTTTAATTTCCTTTTGAAATGTATCTAGCTGGAATGGCGTGGTGCCTGCCATTTTAACAATCAATTTCCTGCCAGTCAGAGCACAAAATGCATCTTATTAGGTTTATAATTTCTTATAATTGCATCTGCGTTGGATGGGAACGGGAGGCTGCTCTCCTCATTTGTTTGGGCCAAAGACTCTTTGGCAGCAGGGTCTGGCAGGCTTACATAAATCAGCTGAGCTCACCGACTCAGCGACTTGACCCGCCATCAGTGGATCCCCTTTCCAATTGGAATCATTCCATAATAAACCCTTTGTCATCCGGAAGCTTTGGGGAAGAAGTGTTGGAACAAAGATTAAAATATATATTGTTATCAAAAACTCATAGAATATTTTGCCCACAGTTGCAACAGACACAAGCACTTTTACAGTGCTCCGCTTCCAACCTCCCCTTGCCCCCAAAAATAACAGATGGAGAGAGACAGTCTTCTACTATTCACACCTCATAAAGCTAGAGGGGAAATGGAGCACACAGAGTGCTAACAATTGCTTTTTTTTGTTGTTGTTGAGAAAGTGCAGTTATAAGGAGAGAACCAGAAAAATTTGTTATGCAATATAAATATACACACATGTATATGTATATTCATGTGTATATATACGTATATATATATATACACATTCTTCATGTAAACTGGCACGGCATAGCTTGTTTCTTTAAATCATGTACATCTGCCCTGCCCTGACTCCTCCAAATAAAGGAATTAAAAGGAGAACTCAAAAGGCATGTAGTTTGCGGAAACCCCCCCAGCCACTGCCTGATCATGTGTAGGACTTTCTCCACCAGCACCAGGTGCATCTGTGTGTGGGTTTCTTTAGTTGGTGATGTTGTTGTGCCTTTCGTGTATACAGTATTCAGCTTGCGTAAGACTAGGAGCTTACAAACAAAAGCATTTTTCATTGTGCTTCCACAACTTGAAAAATATCATTACCCTGTGACTATAAATGTTAAGGTGAAATAGGCAAATTAGGCAGTACTATCAAGATGGATTTTTTTGTGACCTAACAAATTGTTATTATTCCTTTTATTTCCGTATCATTAAGGATCTTGATCTGTAAATTGTAATAAGGTTATTTCCCCACTGCCCCGCCCCGCTCTTATAGATGATACTTTCGTAGCAGTTCGGATTGCCAGGGGTGTTTCCTTTCTGGAAACCTGTCTGGGATTTTGATTTTAAGGAAATCCTGGATGCATTTTTCTAACTCTTCCTCAATAGAGAGCTTTTCTTTCACTGCTTTTTTTTTGCTAGAGTTGGATTCCCTGGAGCCAGACGTTAGAGTTCGGAGCAGGTCACTTTTTCTTCGGATTTCAGACTGCTGAAGTAGCTGTACTGGGCCCTTCTTGATTGGCCGATCTAGAGTCTGTATGTTGGGCTGGCGGGTGACTGGGCCACAGATGACAGTCTCTTGTGGGGAGCTGGCTTCTGATTGGCTGTCACAGCTGGAAGTGGATAGTTCATTGCAAGATGTGCCACTTTCCCCCTCTTTATCTCCTTTGCCATTTTTGCAGCAGCAGTCACAATGGGATGAAGACCACCTTGAAGGCTCACCTAAAAGAAGGAACAAAGCACACAGTGTGGTTACAAAAAGCACGGACATCTGGGCTGTCGTACACACACAGCAGAGTATTCCTTCATATGCCACCAAATAAACTACTGTCTATTAAGTACACTTGTGCTAGCAGAAGAAAATGGGGAGGAAAGGAATCAGGTATAGTGGTTAGAGCAGGAAAAGCATCTCAGAACTCCTGGGTTCTAGGCTCAGTTTTCTCAGTATAATCTTGGGTAAGTCAGTATGGCCAACATCTTATACACATGGATCAGGACCTTAAACTCGCTGGGACTGATTCTCATTAACAATAATGCCCCTTTATTCCACTCTGGCAGTGTAAAGGGGCGTTAAGTCCACTTTAAGGCCCCTTTAGATTGCCAGAGCAGGGCAAAAACCCTTCGTGCAAGTGAGAATCTGTTCCTCTGTGTTTCAGTTTATGTATGTGTAAAATGGTTTTGCTGTGAGACTTAATTAATGAATGTTTGAAAAGTGCTTTGAGATCCTCAGATGAAACCACTATATTAATGCAAAGAACTGTGTTGTTATTTTCTGAAAAGTGAACGATGATTGTTTCAGAAAGCCAGGGGTAAGTCTCAGGAGTGGTTTATTTGCTGCTAACTCCATAGCAGTTTACTAACGGGCCAGATCCTGAGATGCTCACTCAGATTCTTCATAGGCAAATTCCCACTGACTACAAGACCTGAATAAATTCAGAGTAAGGTCTTCAACCTTTGGCCCATCCCTTCAAGCCTTACTCACATTAGTAGTTCCATTGATGCCACTAAGATTACCTAGGTAAAAAAGGGTGTAGGATTTAGCCCAAGATCACTAATCCAGAAAAAAAAGGTAAATTATAAACTGACAACAAAATGGAGCCAATATCCAACTGGTTGTGCTTCAGCAAAAATCCAGTGTTTAAGCTAGTGCCTGCTGCCAATTCATGGCCAAAGTTATGGCCTATCAATATGTGAATGGTCCAGAAGCTCATTCTAGTGCTTGGTCTTCCAAAGATTTTGATTTAATGAGTAAAGGGCCAGGCAGAAGGGAACAAAACGTGCTTGAAGAGAATAGAATGAAGATATAATTCTTGTTCACAGAACAGGTGTCTCAGAATAAAAATCAAGCTACCTCTGAAACAGCTGCATAGACCTAGGAATTTTCTTACTTAGGATAGTCAAACTGTTCAGGTATTGACTGATGAAATGTTATTCTATATCCCATTCAAATTTCTCCTTTAATAGTATGTCGTCAAGTTTGATAGGCTCAAAATCCAACCTATCTTTTTTGCTTATATATGTTTGTAAGGCCCATTAATTCTTTCTGTTTTTAAAGAATTCTCCAATTATCTTTTTGTGAAATAAAATACAAAAGCCAAAAAAAATTAGCACTCCTGAGCTATCCTACAATAACAAAACAGTCTGCACAGCTTAGTCTCATGAGAAACCCTACAACAACAAGCCAGGCTGAGCGGATTAGCAGTGACAGGCAGTCCTAAAATAATAATTGTGGGCATCCCTACAATAACATGCTAGGGTGAAACCCTGGCTCCATTGAAGCCAATAGGAACTTTGTCCTTAACTTCAAATAGGACCAGGATTTAATCCCCGGTGTTTACAGCCCAGCACTCACAAAAAACCTACAAGACAAAGTTGGGAGAACTCCTCTGCCTAATGCGTTAATTTGAGTAACTTGGCTGGATGTAGAGCACAAGTGGGGACACACATGGAGTCATTTTGTACGCAGACACTGTTGCTGCTCTCTATCATTGTCTCCTTACAGTCAAGTGTGCACTGCTTCATTATGTGGTTCCATCACAACCACCCCTCCCCCCCACATGTAATGCATTGATGGCACTCTGGAGCACGATACCATACTCCTGATAGCTCATTTGTTGAAAGAGCAAGAACAACTGCTCTCTGAGGTCCAGGGCAGGTTGTGAATGTGTTGGAGACAGTTGACATATCCCTATTGTAAGCAAACCGTGAGATCTACATTCAGAAGTAGCATCCTTCTCACAATGGAGCCCAGAGAAGAGAATTTAATCTAGTGGAGCCGACATCTATGTATCCGCACACAAAAATACACCCCAATGCATTGCCTTGGAAATATGACTTCTTCCAAGAGAAAAACCAAAATGTTCTCTATGTCAAAATAAAATCCAGACTTCCACAGCCTGCAACTGCTATTGAGAAAGATGCTGTCATTATTATTTTAATCACCATCATATCTATACTTTCATGGAATTAAATGTAGCTATTCATTCTTTTTTAAAAAACAAACAAACAAAAAGCAGCACTGAAGTTCCGGTTATTGCAGACTATTTATGTGAAGTAAACATTTCTCATGCCACACACGCAAAAAAGTTACACAACAGTCATATACTGAAAATAAGGGAGCTGACTGCAAGAAGGGTTGTCTGTGTCAACATGTCTCTTGGACACAAAGTACAGGGATATTTTTTTTTTCATCTTCTACTGGAGAACTGCCAAATAGCCATAATCCATGATAAAGAAGGAAAGCTGGCATTGATAAAAACTGTTTCCTGACCAAACTGCCGAGATAATCATGGATTTAAATGTCATTTGGAAGCATCCATCTTCCCAGTAAATGTAATTATCACATCCAACTAGTGCAGATTGGTACCATTATTAAGGTCAAGAAAAATGTAATTCAGCATGCTGTAGCGCAGTCTTATATCAGCACCACGGCACTTTATTCCACCCGTAAAACAGCAACTGGGCATGGCTTTTAGTGCTTCACGTGTAATACTTCACATTTTACTCATCCCGGGGAGCTTTTCTGCAATTTACACTATACAAATGAAACTGAAAGAAAAGCAAGTGGTTTGTACTTTATGGAAAGATTGTGGAGGACAGACAAAGCCTCAAAGGCTTTCTGATCAGGCTGTCGTTAAGTAACTGGAAGGCGATGTCGTTCTGTTTTCTGCGTTCTGTATTTTTAAATGTAGGGCTGTCTCCCTTTCTGTTGCAGAGGCTTCTGGGAATCACTTGCCATTTAGTGCTTCAGTTCAGCTGTGGAGTGATTAATATTTTCGCTAATGGAGACTTTGGGCTAGGTTTTCATTTACACTGCAGTATGCCTCTGTGGTCAAGGGGCTTTAAAACGAAGGCACACACTACAGTCATATCTTCTTTGGGGCCTCTTTACACACCAGAACACTCTTAACTGGCTGGGCATTATTGAAAAAACATGAGCACAGAGGTCCTGCTCCGGTTCCAATGGGGCCTCTTTTGCTCTGAACCTTGTGTGGGTGTAAAACACTCGCAAATGTTTGACTTCTACTTGGCACTCATTTTGCACTGATATCAATGACTAAATAAAGGGCAGGGCAGGGCAGTGGTGAATCAGGCCCACTGAATACAATAGAAGTGTTGCCATTGTCGCCAATGCTAGCTACACAGGCCCTCTGCAATCTTAATTGGGCCATGGCTGTTGGGCACATACTAAAACATGTAGTTGAATAGAAACTGCTGATTTTTCTTCCATGAGAAAGTCAAGTCCACTGGAGTGAAACAGGATTTTGCAAGCTCACAGAATGCTCATGCATTCTTTAAAAAGATGCACTGCTGAAACCTACCACACCTGTTTTAAAATTTTTCCATCTTGCTAGTAGCTGTGAACAAAGTTCACATTGATTGTAGATACAGTTGGAAAAAAACTTCCCCACCCTGTTACTTGCTGTTCCATGTCAATGATAAAGGAGTCTTGCAGTCTGTGTGGCGAAATTTAATTCATAGACTTGCTTCAAGACTGGTTCTTTATCTAGTCTGAAAAAGTCAATAATGGCTAAATTGATTTTTTTTTATAATTCTCCCAGCTCTGGAAAAGACATTGCACACACGAGGCTCAGTACAAACTGATTGTGTGAAATTTGGAAAAACACATCCATGAGCCTTATTGATTTGCAGCTTCTTATTGTGGTTGACATTTTAACTTGATGGCATTTTTCCTCTGCTGCAACTACCTATTGTTTCCTGGTAAGAAGAGAACTGGTATAGAACTCCTGTACTGCATAAACAGAAAATGATTTATTCCAGCAAGCAACCACAAGTGTTCAAAAGGCAGAAATCCATCAGGTGCAAACTAGCTGATAGGGATGTACGTGACTGCACACTGGACCCTTGGAAAATATCAGGAATCCAGTAAACAGCTTTCTTAAAGTGACACTGTTAACTTAAAAAACAAATTTCTTTCTGAAAATATTAAGTTTGATACAAATGAGAGATTAGAAGGAAAAATAAGTTTCTCTCTTTTTTTTACTGTGTTTACTTTGTGCATTTGACAGCACTTTGTGCATAGTTACTTTCACTGTATTCTCCTGTACGGTCAGTCATTTCTCCCCGTTGTCTGTTTGTGTCTTTCATAAAGCAACTATGGAAGGGAAACACTTACATATTTAGAAAAATGGTGTTGTAAACCCATGAAAATTAGCAGAGGAAGATCAGGAGCAGAGGTAGATGTAACTACTTTTATCTTGTTTATTTAATTGACTAGATTTCAAGTTGACAATGACGCTGTAATTAAAACATGTAAAGAGGAAACCCATTTTAGTAATGCTACTCCTACCTATCTCTTATATAGCATTTTTCCTCAATAGATCTTAAGGTGCTTTACAAAGGAGGTAAGCATTGTTATCCCCATTTTACAGATGGGGAAACTGTGGCACAAGGGGTAAACTGACTTGCCCAAGGTCACCCAGCAGGCCAGTGGCCAAGCCAAGAATAAGACCCAGGTCTCCTAAATCCCAGAGCTATCCACAGAAGTTAGAGACCCAACCTATCTCCTTGCCTGTGCAGGATTCTTCCCTACAGCACAGTCTCTAGAGGGTTTTGTGCCATCCGGCTGAACGTGTCCCTAGTGATGGAGCTTGAACCACTTCTTCTGGGAAGCTATTCCACAAATCAATACATCCATCTCATCAGCAGCAAGATTTTTTGATACCAAGCCTGAATTTTTCCTTCCTTGATTTCATCCCATTATTCCCTATTTATACCCCCCATCTACCACATTATGAACCAGATCCTCAGCTGGTGTAAATCAGCACAGCTCCATGGACAACAATGGCACTATGCCATTTACACCAGCAGAGGATCTGGCCCAGATTGGCTGTGACCATTGCAAAGGTGCAGAGAGGGGGGAGAGTGCCTGCCATGAACCTCCTATGCAAGGACTAGAGATAATCACAGACCATGCACTCAGGAGGGGTTGCTCCCTCCATCCTTCCTAAAAGTAAGGAAGCAGGTGGACAGGGGCCACCATGGGGAGGAAGCTTCAGAGAGAGAGCGAGGGAGAGAGATAAAATGTTACTCCAATATCTTGAGATAGAAAGACAGGCCATGCATCATTTCCATTGTCATTATGTTCATTCTCCACCCAGCCCCTTCAGCTAATTTCTAGCAAAGGAGTACTATTTGCCTAAAAAGCAAATTTTAAGCAAATACTTATGAATATTCAGAGAATTCATATTTAGAATCTGTAATCCTGAGTAATCCCATAGGAACTATGCTCATCCAGTCAGGGAACAAAGCAATAACATGCGACCTATGTGTGTAATCAAAAAAGCTTAAATTTTAAATACAGTAACTCCTCACTTAACATTGTAGTTATGTTCCTGAAAAATGAGACTTTAAGTGAAACGATGTTAAGCGAATCCAATTTCCCCATAAGAATTAATGTAGATGGGGGGGGGGTTAGGTTCCAGGGATTTTTTTTTTTTTGCCAGACAAAAGACATTATATACATTTGAAACTATTTTAAACAAGCAATTTAATACAGGTATACGTTTTAAACAATTTTAAAGAAACAATTTAATACTATAGTCATCACTGCTGAGTATGAAGCTTGGTTGAGGTGGTGAAGTCAGAGGATGGATTGTCCTCTTGCTGTTCTTGCTAGCACAGGCACTGACTTTGCCGGGGGCAGAGGGCTCAACCCTTGGCCCATCCACTCCACCCCTTCCCCCAAGCTCCCACCCTTGACCTGCCTCTTCTCCCTCCCCACCTCTTCCCCCTTTACTTCGCACGCTGTGTCCTCACTCCTCCCCCCTCCCTCCTGCCCGGGGCAATCAGCTGGCTTGTGGCATTTAGGAGGCAGGAGGGGCGGGGAGGAGCGAGGACTCGGCACGCAGGCTCCCCTTCCCCACCTCCCTCCCCCCCGCCTCCTGACCGGGGAAATCAGCTGGTTTGCGGTGTTCAGGAGGCAGGGGAGAGAAGGGGAGCCTGCGTGCCAAGTCCTTGCTCCTCCCCCCTCCCTCCTGCCTCCTAAATGCTGCAAGCCAGCTGATTGCCGCAGGCAGGAGGTGGGGGGAGGAGGGAGAAGGCGCTGATCTGCAGGGTCTGCTGGCGCCGGGGGGGGGAGTTGGGAGCGTTGGGAGGCTGCCAGCTGTGGAGAAAGCAGGCAGCCAAACAACGTAATAGTGGAGCAGTGCACAACTTTAAATGAGCTGGTGATCAGCAACATAACAACGAAACAACGTTAACCGGGACGACTTTAAGTGAGGAGTTACTGTACCAGACACCTGAACTAGTAGTGAACAAGTTACTGACCAAGAATTATTTTAAGAAAATATTCAGTGAACAAATCCACTCAAGAAAATTGTGATTCTATTCATGATCCATTTGCAAAGAGGATAAGAGGTGAAACTCAATAAATCAGTTGTTATAAATTTGTCACACTGCTCCAGTGATATGTTTGGGATCCTTTTATTGTATACCTCATTCCACAGGTACATTCAATAAAAAGTTTAAACAAAACACAGATGTTGCCTTAATTTCCCTGTTTAGGACAAATCCTGCAGCTTTCTCTCAGGTCAAAATCCCCAGGCCAAATTCTTAGCTGGTATAAAAGTACTGACAGTGAAGTTATGCCAATTTACACCAGCTGAAGATGTGGCCTGCAATGACTTAAATGGCAGCTTTACCTAAGTAAGAACTGCAGGACTTTGCCCTCTAGGTGGAACAGGAAAGAATCTAGTTCAAATTATTCTCCTTCAGTTTATAGGATGATTCACTGACTGACTCCGTGGTCTGCGACAAAGTGTATGCTTCTTTACCCAATGCTCTTCACAAGGATTAGTCACTGGTAAACATGGGCAAGCTTTCTGTACCCACTTGAATTGGATATTGTCTAGCACCTTGCCATGAACACATACTTTGATCAGAATTCTACAAGAGACTTCTGATTATCTCCTACATTTAGTGCATATAGGCCCTTTTATCTTCAAGGATCTCAAAGCACTTTACAAATTTAAACTAATACACTGCATGAATATTGGTCACATTATCCTCCACTGAAACACAGCCTTCTGAGGGACTCAAAGAGGCAACTTTTAAAAGAATAGTGCAGAGCAACACTAGGCAAAGGTTTAGGACAGGAAGTGGAGAATATCAGATCCAGAGGGCTGGATAGACTTGTGCCTAAAGCACAGTTTGGGAGTATAAAGATTGGGTTCAGTTCACAGGACTCTCTTTGTGACCCTGTGCAAGTCAATTCTCCTCTCTGCCTCAGTTTTCCCGTCTCTAAAATGAGGATGAAATGTTTCCTTGTTAATGTATATTAATGATGGGTGACATTCCCCCCACCCCCACCCCCAACACACACAAGGCCTATCTATGTACCACTTTAATCCCATTTACTTCCTCAGAATAGGCTTAAGCAGGATTCAAGTTGGGTCCTGGCCTTGTGTTGCCCTCCCCCCCTCTCTCCCCAAAGGGGCAGATTTCACCTCAAATGGGTTTATGTAATCACATTTTAGCTTTTAGTTCACAATCTGTTCATTTTAACTGTCCGCAAATTGCTATTCATGGTGTGTGATCGGGCAACTAAGGCTGTCTACACTGGAGCTGGCTAGCTCTGATCAAACCCTCATGCTAAAAATAGAAGTGTAGCTGCAGTGGCGTGGGGAATGTGATGGTTTAGCCGCCCCGAGTATGATCCCGTTGATGACCCTAGCTACGTACTTGGGATAGCTAACCCCTTTCGCCACTCACATCGCCTCAGCTACACTTCGGTTTTTAAAACTCTAGCTCAGTCACAGCTAGCACAAGTGAGTCCCCTCAAACTGGAAATTATATTCTCTAGCTACCATGTAGACCAGGGATCGGCAACCTTTGGCATGTGGCTCACCAGGGTAAGCCCCCTGGCAGGCCGAGCCGGTTTGTTTACCTGCCACGTCCACAGGTTCAGCCAATCACGGCTCCCACTGGCTGCGGTTCGCTGCTGCAGGCCAATGGGGGCTGCGGGAAGCAGTGGGAGCTGAGGGATGTACTAGCCGCCGCTTCCTGCAGCCCCCATTGGCCTGGAGCAGCAAACCGCGGCCATTGGGAGCTGCGAATGGCCGAATCTGCAGACATGGCAGGTAAACAAACCGGCCCGGCCCGCCAGGGTCCTTACCTAGGCGAGCCACATGCCAAAGGTTGCCGATCCCTGATGTAGACTACCCAATGGCACAGGGTATTGCTCCGTTCTCTGTTAGATGACTAGAACTTCTTAAACAGAACTTCTTAAATGACTAGCTCATTTTTGGTATGACTTTCCAGATGGAGAGTCATTAATACTAAAATCTCTGAAACAGTCAGGAGTTTCAGGACTGAATATTTTAATGAATACTCAGAAGCTGTCTGGTTACTCACAAATAATGAAAAATATGGCATCACAAACAACAGAGCACCCTGTTTCTACTAGAAATGTAAGCACTGCCATGCCAGATCACACCAATGACCCATCTAATTCAGTATCATGTCTTTGACCATGGCCAGTACCAACTGCTTCAATGGAAGGTGCAAGAAACCCTGGAAGTAGGCAGTTCTGTGATGCCCTCTAAACAAGAAAAATGTACTGTTAACTCCCAAAGTTAGAAGCTGGCTCATGCACTGAAGCTCCCTTCTCAAACTCTTGTGGTTTTTGTTATTTATTATTGTAACTGTCTATAATATTGTAACCCTGCTTTGAATCTCACTCAGTATTTGGCATCAGTGATTTTGGCAGTGAGTTCCACAGATTAATCAGACATTGTGTGAAACAGTATTTCCTTGTATTTGTTTTAAATTTCCCTCTTTCAACTTCATACTTTGCCCCCTTGTTCTTGTATTATGACACAGGATTATTAGCAGTGGCAAATCTCTCTTCTTTATGTCATTCGCTATTTTGTATTACTCATGAAAGTATTCTCAAATAACATTCTGCAGAATTCAAACAGCCCTGTTCTATAGAATGACCATCAAATTAAACAGCTAAATAGCCTAAAATTTCTTAGCCAGTTTCATAATAATATTTGTAAGGGTGTTCTTGGCTCACTGTGACATTTGATTTGAAACTACCCATGAAAGCCAATAAAGAGAACAGAACTAGTCACCATGCTCCTACGATTGCTTCCCTTTTTCCATTTAAGATGATCACATCAAGAGAAGAACCATGACCAAACTGCAATCAGACCATTTGAAGTGTATGCTTAATTGAACACAGAATAAGCCTTTTGTACATTAATTAAGATCTAATAACTGCTAATTCTACTTAATGAATATTCAGCAACTATGGGCACATGACAACCAAGCTAAGACGAAGAAACTAAAAATCTACTCTGACAGCAGAACTGTGAAAACAGGCCATATCCCAAGCCCAGAGGCAGCTAGGGTGACGAAACAGCAAGCGTGAAAAATCGGGACGGAGGTAGGGGGTAATAGGAGCCTATATAAGAAAAAGACCCCCAAATCAGGACTGTCCCTATAAAATCGGGACATCTGGTCACCCTAGAGGCAGCTGAACCTACTGCATATCCCAAGGGAGAAACCCTTCTCTCACCACATAGTGACCACTAGAAGAGACCTTGGAGTCCTGACTGTTCAACACCACAGAGTTTAAGGCCCACAGCTCTGGGTAGAGAGGAGGAGGTTCTATACCCTTCAGAGGCTTGCTGAGGAATCTGTGCTATGGACCAGGATAGTAGCACAGAAGCATGAGGGCTTCATGAAATTACTTGGGATCTGTGGAGTTCTCCTCATCTTTCCCCATAGAGCCTTAGGATCTTCACCTTTCTGTAGCCCTCTAAAGCCCTTCCTTCTGAGTGGAGAATCAAACAGAAATTCTGGGAGTGCAATATGTAACCCCAAATCAGAATCTGCTGTGTATATCAGTATATTGTATACTAAGTGGTTTAGGATACACCTGTGGATTTAGTTTTCTGTCACATTGCCATGATGACTGCATCACTGAAATAGTCTCATCAACTGCAAATGGTCCAGGCACTGACCTCCTTTTGGCCTAGAGATAAAAGTATACAAAACACCTCCAGTCAAAGAAAATAACTTGACTAATTCAGCACACCGCAGGATTCGGCCCTAAGAGAATCAACTGGCAGTGTTAAAAGCAGGGACCTTTCAATTGCCAGCCCCATTTATCTTCTATGTTGAAAATAAATTTACAACCGGAGGGAAAAAAAATCTATAGCTCTCTCTCTCTCTCCTTTTGATAAATATATTTTTGACAGTTTTGGGAAAGGTGTGAAACATTGCTAAACATTCTCTTGGAGATCAAGGAGCCCAGTTTACCGGTTTCAAACTGCTGTAAATCAACTGGTTCTACTGGAATTACTCCAAAATTACTCAGGTGTCAGTGAAATCAGAATCACACCCAGGCTTTCAGGCTACATAAAGTGCCATAAGTGTAATTTTTATTGGCTTCTGGCTACAACTGTGCGAACCTCAGGGTTTTACACTAAAACCCCATGGCGTCATCATTATAAAGATAACATATCACACTAGTCAGACCAGTACATAAGGAAATCTAGAAAAAGAGGAAGAAAGCAAGGGAGGAAATTGAATTGCCCTTTAACATTTAATGAAGTGTGTGTGTGTGGGGGGGGTAGTTTTCATTAGACCATCTTCTGATAATAGAAAAGGGGAGAAAAAGAAGCTTTTAAGAATTAAGCAGTAATGCATAAAATATATATCTGTGTGAATCAGTATCAAATTAATTACTGTGCAGCTTAACCAGTATTTCAAATGTTAGTTCAAACAGTGCTGCCCACTGTATTTCTGCCACAAATTCCAGTTTCAAGTTGAGTCCTTTCTACATTGATTTCAGAGCTCACCGTCCCTTTTTCTAAATGTCATTCCAAGGCCCAAGCTGTTTTGCCACAAGAAGGGTGAACAGGTCCAATTTTTTCCCCATGCCAATGATGTGCAAATAAATAATAACTGAAATATGAAGGAAAAGATTTTCCAAGGTGAGTGCATCATCTGCAAAACAGTGTGAGCACCAGTCGTGTATGGATAGCTTTTCTTTCATGTGCATGAGGTATACCTGTGCATGTGAAGATCTGCCTGCATGCACAGTTACCCAGTTTGTTATTTTGCAAACTCACTTTGTGTAATGTTGACCCCTCTCAGGCACTGTGGATTCCAAAAGCTTTACTTAAATTCTTGGTTCTGTTGAACCAACCTTGTGTCTGTTGAAGTCAATGGCCAAACTCCCATTGACTTCAGTGGTGCAGAATCAGGATTAGGAAATCAGGATTAAAAGATGTGTGGATAAGCATAGGGAGAGCTCTCCCTGGTCTCCTTGCCTTAGGACAATTTGCTTTCCCTGAATTCCCCTTTTTCTCTGACTCAAGAAGTCAGCTCTCATCAGGGAGAGGAATTTGAAATGGGAGGAGCAGAAAGAGCTGATGTCTGGTTGTGGGATTTGGGAGGCTCTCAACCTCTTGTCAGGGGTGAAGAAGTAGCAACCTCTCCTCTCCAGGAAGATTTGTCCCACCTGCTGGGTCCCCATGCACTCTAAGAAGTGAAGAGAGGAAAATTCTCACACCAGCTGCAGCATTTTGCATAACATGTGTTCTTTGAAATGTCCTAAACTTCTAATAGGCTGGACACTGCATCAGGTATCTGAACAATTTCTGGGGAAGAAGCTTTCAGACCCATACTTTATTTTTATTAGATTTATTTTTTTATCAATACAAATACTCCATCCTGGTAGAGAAGGGAGTGGGGAGAACCAGGAATGTGCCTCTCACCAACTGTACACAAAGAACACACACGTTTGTTTGCTGCTGATGGGCCCAGTGGTGCTGGAACAATTTTTATAGTGGGGGTGCGGCAGAAACCATGTATCTGGGTTGTTATTACTACTTCAAGCCAGGGGGGCGGTAGCAGTCCCAGCACCCCTAGTTCCAGCACCTATGTATGGGCTTACTTGGGGACAGCAGAGCCTTTCAGATAGATTTTTAATCCTGTCCCAATTCTCTTCCCTTTGTTGCGTCCTGTCACTAGATGATGATTCAATGTGGCATCATCACCTCGTTACCAGTGGTGAGAGCCACCACAATTGTTCTGTTCCCACCTCCTTATTTTGGATCTATTTTAACCACTGTGGAGGTGAGAAGCAAAATGGGGAGAAACAGGGGTTCGTGAGAAGAGACCAGAGGGCCACTATCTCAACAGCCAGTCAAGAGAAGCTACTTGGACAACCAGCCAGCAGAATTCAGCTGCCAACTCGGGAAAGACAACCTAACCAGCTTGTATACTGAGCTAACTAAAACAGTCCTTGATTCTACTATGTGTGAGTTTGGCCTGAAATTAACTGTCCTGGTTTGGAAAGAAGAAAAATGTTTTTGCTCAACAGAAAGGAGACAGCACTGACTGTTCAATTATGCCATGGAGGCCAGTTTGACAGCTCTTGTCTCTCTCTGTACCGTACATTAAAGCACTTATTAGGTTAGGCCGTCTGTTCCTGCACACCTGCTGGGGGTTGCTTGATTGACTCCATTGACTGGGTGCCTTGAGTCTAATTCTACAATCAGGATTCATTACATTGTTTGTAAACAATGACAGACTATGATAAATATGCATTTCAGTTAATTACTGCCTTCCCGGGTGCCGTACCACTTTCTCATATCACCTGCATGTCACGTCTTAGCACCTGATCTTGCCTTCCTCTGGCTGTGACTAAGTAGATCTGCTTGGGATAAAACAGATCAGACAGACCCACACCCAGGGCCAAAGCCTGAATGCTGCTAAGCACCTGCTGTGCACCTTCAGTTACTATTGACTTCAGCAAAGGCTCCCTGAACCTCCCAGGAGCTGGTCCTCAGACTGTCCCATTTTTGTAGCTTTAGATTATTCTTTGTCCTTCTCTTTTTATAAAAAGATCTCAAAGATCTTTAAAACCATGAATGAAGAAAGCCTCACAACTCCCCGCCTCCCTTTAAGTACAATATCGCTCTCCATTTTACGGATGGAAGAACTGAGACACAGAAAGAGACTTACCCAATATCACACACGCTTGTGTCGGTATCAGAAGCAGGAACAGTCCCCTGAAAACCCTGATTCTCAAACTCTAATCAACTTGTTCTACCAACTGAGCTGGGAAGCAGACATTCCCTAGAGGTTTCATCTGATTTCATTAAACATAAGTAGTTATTTAGGTGCAACATACAGGACAAACCTGCCTCAGTTTGCTATTGCTACAAACATGTGAGACTGAACATTGGATACCATAGGCCAAATCCGCAGCTAATATAACAGTAATTTACACGTGCTGAGGATTTGGCCCTATTTTTTCTCTCAGTTATGAACACATTAGTTAGTTGGAAAATGCTTAGTATTCTTCAAAGAAAATCCTTTTTTAAAGTTACCTGTGTACATGTTCTGTTTTGTTTTGTTTTGTTTTTTTTTGGCAAAAAAGGAAAAACAAACACACACACCCCCCTCACGTTTTCTACACTGCTTTTGGTAACAAAAAACCAATAACAAAATATCTGCAGGTTTGGTTACAAAAATGGGCTTTGCAAACTATAAATTGCCTTACATGCCTTTCTACAGCAGCGGGAACCTAAAGGCTTCACTGCGTTCTGCAAAGGGTATTTTAATCCAGAGGCTAAGAGACATCCTAATGTGCACCACACTATTGGGAAGGCAGATTTTATTCTGGGGGAAAATAGTGTGGTGCATACTGGCCATCTCTCTCTCTAGAACTGGCCATCTCTCTCTCTCTGTGGTCATCACAGTCGCAGCAATGGAACTTAATGAAATCTTTTGGACCTCATGGTTGCATAACTGGGGAAAGCACACTGACATCTCCCTGGAACATATCAGGCAGAAGGTCAGGAGTGGAGCCACCTTGTAAGAGATATCAAAAAAGCAGGAAAATTCATTTTAAATTGGAGGGAAAGGATGATATTGTGGAAATGGCACAGGACTAAAAGTATGGAGACCAGGGTACTTTTCTTGGCTCTGTCACTGACTTGTTAGGTGACCTTCAGTAAGTTACTTACCTCTTTGTCCCTCAATTTCCCTCTAGGTACAATGGAGGCAGTGTTGCCTAGTGGATAGAGCACTGGATTGGGACTCAGGGGACCTGGATTCTATTCCTGGCTTTGTTATTCGCCTGCTGTGTGACTTTGAGCAAGTCACTTCACTCCTTTATGTGTCAGTTTCTGCATCTGTAAAATGGGGATACTGATACTTTGTAAAGCACTTTGAGCTCTGTTGATGAAAAGTGCTAAATAAGCACTGGGAATTGTTATTAGTTCTTCCCGGCCTCCCAGGGGACTATTCAGACTGAATTTGTTAACTTTGCAAAGCATATTGAGTACCTTAGATGGAAGGGACTATTAAAGTGCAAATTAGTATTATTATTTCTAGACAAACCAACATTCAGATATGCGCTCAGTAGAATGGCTTTTTATAGCCTGCCTAAAAACTGAAGGATTCTGAGCAGTTTCAAAGGCAGTCCTGCCAAAAGGAATTGAAAAGCCAAAATCTGAACCAACTATAAATTTATCAGTCAAAAATGCATTCACCGGTTAAATGAATTCATTGAATGATGCATAGAGAAGACTGACTAAATGCAAGATGGTAGCAATTCAGCACAATCTACTGAACAAAAATAAATGAGGAGTATGTAGCTCAAGTTTCACTGTCATGTTCTTTTAGGGATTGGTACAACCTTAGAGCCAGATTCTGATCTCACTCTGAATCTGAAATAACTCCATTGACTTCAGTAGAATCAATCCAGATTTATACCTGCTCTGCATATCACAAAGCAGAGATGGGCAGTAATATACCAGGTTCATTTATATTTTTAAAACCCCACCTTCATCTTCTCTTTCAAGTTTAAATTCCAATCTTACAGTCATAATGTAGGAGAGTGTGCTATGTGCTTTTAATGTCTATTTTCATAAAGTTTTGCAGAGTAGGAAGAAGGAAATACAGAAAAAAATATAATTTGACAAGGAGAAGAAGAAAGTTTAAAATTTTAGACATTATAGAAGCCATAATTTTATCATCTTAAGTGGCTAATTTGCCCTCTCTGTTACATCAAGCAAAATGGTCGACATCAAAGCCAGTGAAAATGATCAGTTAGCTTAGTGCAGTGACTCAGCCCATAACCCCAGAATTATGGGTAATTGCATACCCTTAAAGTCTACTGAAAAATAAAATCCTTAGCACTGCTATTAGGAAGGAAAAATTACTGTGGGACTTGATGGCTCAGGAGATTGCTAATGGGATACAAAAAAATGTCACCTCTAGTCCAGCAGTGCAAATCACGTCCAGAACTATGACTGCACATCAATACTACATGAAGGCTGCTTGATGGCCTGTGTGAAATGAGTTGGTGGTCTCAATCCAAAACAAGTACCAATACAGCAAGAAATGAAAAATAATTCAAATATTAGTTCGAACTGGTTGGGTTTTTAGTTTTTTTCGGGAGGGGAGTTGATTTCATTTTGTTGGAACCTCAGAAAATGTCTTTGAGTGTTCAGAGTAGATTCAAGTTTAATTCCTATTTTTCCCAAACCAGCTCACAGATACTTAGTTTCACTATTTGGGAAGACCATCACAACTTAATATGCCTTAACCCTGTACACACCCCAGTCAAGGCTAACTGACTGAGTTTGCTACTCTACCACTATTCCCAGCACTGAAAAGTTGGCTTACATTGCAGGGGAAAGTTTTAAAGAGTAAAGCAGGAAAATATTTCCTTGAGGAAGAAACAGGCTACTTAGAAAAAAAAGTTAGGAAATCGCAGTGGAATCATTTCTGCCCATTCCATCTTATCTGATCCCAGACATTGAAGCATTCCTGAGAGCACTTCTGTCACAGTGGCAATCTGTCAGAAGCCCAGGTCACTTCAAAGAGCTCTCACTCCTGACATGATTGAGAGGCCTGGCTTTGATGGATTTACTAACTGTGTGTCTCGGCGAGAGTGAGATACTTCGGGGATGACTGCTGCTGCAACCTATTCGCAGCCTCACTCCTCTCAGAATGTCATCGGAAAATCAAGATCTCCCCCACTGCACCACCAATGAAGATTTTTGCATTTTGAAACTTCTGGAGCATGACGACGTTACAGAGCCCTGGTGCATTCACTTGGAGGCTTAAAATCTTGCTCAGTATTTGGGTTGAGGTTGTTAGTCACCTGATTGAGACAAAGCGTCCAGCTTGCCTTTTTTTTATCAGTTTAGGGCAATCGGGACCTTTCCTGGTCAGCTCTTGTACATTGTGGTTAGGTAAATAGCTAGACTGAGATGCAGTATCTGGGTGTCCAGCTTTTGATTAGAGGTCTGCTGTCTGTGTTGTCCTCTTTTCTTTAGTCCTCCTAACTCTACCTGTGGATGCCTCGTAGAAGGGGTGCAGTTAAAGGACCAAGCATTCTTGAGAGGCCTGACAAAGTCACTACATCCAACACATTGCTTTCTGAAGTATTTATCCAAAGAGGATGAAGTGAGGTATCTAATGAAAGCTTATGTCATACTGATCCTCATAATCATTGTGAGATATATGTAGAGATGATATTTAACGAGTTGTGTGTATGTACTAAAGATATGTTTAGAGACTGTCCCAGGCGCAGCTGACAAAAAGGTTTCTTCCAGACAGGAGATAAGATGTGTATCTCTCGGTCAGATGTAAATTAAGCATTGTAAGTCAATAAAATGGAAGTCCCATCTGCATACAGAACCAATACGGGCATGTGAAATCAACAGGGAAGAGGACATAGGAGAACAAACACCAGAAGGGTATTTCAAAGGTTTTCTGGACTATAACTGGGGCACAAGTAAGACATTTTGTCATCTATTCCTAGAGGAAACCTCTTGAACAGCGTGGGGTATTCATGAAAACTTGGATCCTGATTTTGACTGAAAACCAGCAGCTCTGTCAAAGACTTAATCCTTGGAAGAAAATCTACTTTATTAAGTAGTAAAGCTAACCATTGATAAGTATAAATCTAGGATTGTATTTTGTTTTGTTTTATGTGTGTAACCATTTCTGTTTCCACTTATTATCCTTACTCACTAGCTCTTAAAACTTAACCTTTGATAATAAACTTATGTTTGTTCCACTATAAATATATTTCAGTGCAGTAATGTTATAAAGGACCTGAACCTGAGTTGTGCCAGCCAAGCTGTGTCTACACAGTCTCTTCAGAGATGGCTTATCTGGTAATTTCGTTGAGTGTCCAGTGACAGGGGCTAGATACTATAGGGGGATGCACCTATTGTTTCAGAGAGGCATGGGGCTTGGGGTGCACCTATTGTTAACCTGCAAGACAAAGTAAGGCCTGGCAGAGGTCTCAGGAAATTGTCTGGGTGGCTAACGGACTGGGGGGTGTCAGGAAGCTAGCATGCAACTAAGCACAAACAAGTCTCCCACTCACTGAGGCAGTGGGTAACAAGGTGGCTCCAATCCTGGGCACCCCAAGATAGTGTCCCAGACCTGTGTTTCAATTTTAAAATTTGCTTGAATGAATCAAGACAAAAGATTTAATTAGAAAAACTTGAAGTTGGGAGTGATGCAAATAAAAAGGATAGAACAAGAAGCAATGGGCTTAAACTGCAGCAAGGGAGGTCTAGATTGGACATTAGGAAAAAGTTCCTAACTGTCAGGGTGGTTAAACACTGGAATAAATTGCCTAGGGAGGTTGTGGAATCTCCATCTCTGGAGATATTTAAGGGTAGGTTAAATAAATGTTCTATCAGGGATGGTCTAGTCAGTATTTGGTCCTGTCATGCAGGCAGGGGACTGGACTCAATGACCTCTTGAGATCCCTTCCAGTCCTAGAATCTATGAATCTATGAAAATGGCTTATTCTATTGTACCGTATGACTGGAGAACTGCTAACATAGTTCCTATTTTTAAGAAAGGAAAAAAAAGTGATCCAGGTAACTACAGGCTTGTTAGTTTGACATCTGTAGTATTGGAAAATTTTTTGAAGGAGCAAGTAGTTAAGGACATTGAAGTCAATGGTAATTGGGACAAAATACAACATGGTTTTACAAAAGGTAGATCGTGCCAAACCAACCTGATCTCCTTCTTTCAGAAGGTAACAGATTTTTTAGACAAAGGAAATGCAGTGGATCTAATTTACCTCGATTTCAGTAAGGCATTTGATACAGTTCCACATGGGGAATTATTAGTTAAATTGGAAAAGATTGGGATCAATATGAAAATTGAAAGATGGATAAGGAACTGGTTAAAGGGGAGACTACAACGAGTCATACTGAAAGATGAACTGTCAGGCTGGAGGGAGGTTACTAGTGGAGTTCCTCAGGGATCGGTTTTGGGACCAATCTTATTTAATCTTTTTATTACTGACCTTGGCACAAAAAGTGGGAGCATTCTAATAAAGTTTGCAGATGACACAAAGCTTGGAGGTATTGCCAATACAGAGAAGGACCGGGAAATCATACAGGAAGATCTGGATGACCTTGAAAACTGGAGTAATAGTAATAGGATGAAATTTAATAGTGAAAAGTGCAAGGTCATGCATTTAGGGATTAATAACAAGAATTTTTGTTATAAGATGGGGACTCATCAGTTGGAAGTAACAGAGGAGGAGAAGGACCTCGGAGTATTGGTTGATCACAGGATGACTATGAGCCGTCAATGTGATATGGCCGTAAAAAAAGCTAATGCGGTCTTGGGATGCATCAGGCGAGGTATGTTATACAAGGTACTGGTGAGACCTCATCTGGAATACTGTGTGCAGTTCTGGTCTCCCACGTTTAAGAAGGATGAATTCAAACTGGAACAGGTACAGAGAAGGGCTACTAGGATGATCAGAGGAATGGAAAATCTGTCTTATGAAAGGAGACTCAAAGAGCTTGGCTTGTTTAGCCTAACTAAAAGGCTGAGGGGAGATGTGATTATTCTCTATAAATATATCAGAGGGATAAATACCAGGGAGGGAGAGGAATTATTTAAGCTCAGTACCAATATGGACACAAGAACAAATGGATATAAACTGGGCATCAGGAAGTTTAGACTTGAAATTAGACCAGGGGTTGGCAACGTTTGGCACGCGACTCGCCAGGGTAAGCACCCTAGCGGGCCAAGCCAGTTTTATTTACCTGCTGACATGGCAGGTTCAGCCGATCGCGGCCCCCACTGGCCGCGGTTCGCCGTCCCGGGCCAATGGGGGCGGTGAGAAGCCGCAGCCAGCACATCCCTCGCCCGCGCCGCTTCTCGTCGCCCCCATTGGCCCGGGATGCGAACCGCGGCCAGTGGGGGCCGCGATCGGCCGAACCTGCCATGTCAGCAGGTAAATAAAACTTACCCTGGCGAGCCGCGTGCCGAACGTTGCCGACCCCTGAATTAGACGAAGGTTTCTAACCATCAGAGGAGTGAAGTTCTGGAACAGCCTCCAAGGGGAGCAGTGGGGGCAAAAGACATATCTGGCTTCAAGATTAAGTTTGATATGTTTATGGAGGGGATGGTATGATGGGATAGCCTAATTTTGGCAATTAATTGATCTTTGACTATTAGCGGTAAACATGCCCAATGGCCTGTGATGGGATGTTAGACAGGGTGGGATCTGAGTTACTACAGAGAATTCTTTCCTGGGTGTCTGGCTGGTTAGTCTTGCCCACATGCTCAGGGTTTAGCTGATGGCCATATTTGGGGTCGGGAAGGAATTTTCCTCCAGGGCAGATTGACAGAGGCCCTGGGGGGTTTTCACCTTCCTCTGCAGCGTGGGGCATGGGTCACTTGCTGGAGGATTCTCTGCACCTTGAAGTCTTTAAACCATGATTTGAGGACTTCAATAGCTCAGACATAGGTTAGGGGTTTATTACAGGAGTGCGTGGGTGAGATTCTGTGGCCTGCGTTGTGCAGGAGGTCAGACTAGACGATCATAATGGTCCCTTCTGACCTTAAAATCTATGACTCTATGAGTCTAGTTCCCATAGAAGTTGTAATATTTCAGTGGCCCCCGAATGCTTTTGCTCCCTTCAAACAATCCATGATTAAAGTTTGTTTTTTTAAGATACTGCCCATGTTTTAGCCTTTTAATGTTTTAATGATTTAGCCTTTTAATGACTTTCTGCCTCCCTCTTACACTTGCTTTCAAGTGTTTTACTTGCTGTCTGTGTTAATTTACACATTCATTCACTGCATGAGATGAGGCTGTTCATAGAATACCACCCTTTCCCTCCCCCTCAAACTTCTAGTCCAGGTTTGCATCTTCACTAGGAAGTCTCTCTGAAGAAAGTGCTATAGTATCCATCAAGGCTGTGAAGAAAACAAGAGAGAGATGCTATGAACTTCTATCAGATGCACCAGTTGCAATGCAAAATACAGAGATAGTGTGAGCTGCTCTCCTCGCTGGAATTGAAACACTGCAAAACAATCCTTGATGCCGCTTGCTGGGAAATGCAGATTTTCCATCTCTATTGCTCTGACATGTTCCCCCCTCTAGCTAATTATACAGATAGCATTGGGCATGGCTACACTTGCAGATGTAGAGCACTTTGCGTTAAACAAGCCTTCGTAGAGCGCAGTAGGGAAAGCGCTGAAGTCTCTCCACACTGACAGCTTCAAGCACACTGGCGTGGCCACATTTGCCGCACTTGCAGCGGCACTGGGAGCAGTGCATTATGGGCAGCTATCCCAGCATGCAAGTGACTGCAACGTGCTTTTCAAATGGGGGGTGGGGTGGGGTAGAGTGTGACAGGGAGTGTGTTGTGTGTATGTGGGGGGCGAGAGAGAGGGTTTTGGGGGGCTGAGAGCATGTCAGCATGCTGTCTTGTAAGTTCAGACAGCAGCAGACCCCCCTCACCCCCATATACACCCCGCCCCTCCCTGCCTCTCTCTCTCACACACAGCATTCCACAGTAATGGTTGCTTTGTCTCGGAGCAGAGAAGCATGCTGGCTGTCAGAAACGGAGCTTTGAAAGGGCATATCCACATTCCTGCAGTGATTCCAAAACAATGACAAGAGTGGCCACTGGGATTATGGGACGTTTCCGGAGGCCAATCAGAGTGCAGTAATGCAATGCCTCATTCACGCTGATGCCTGGGGCATTGTAGCCAAGGCGCATCAAACGTTATTCCACTCACCGAGGTGGAGTACCAGGAGCACTCTAGCTGCGGAGTCAGCGCACTCTATGTGCCTTGCCAGTGTGGATGGGGAGTGAGGTAGGGCACCCGGGGCTGCTTTAATGTGCTCTAACTTGCAAGTGTAGCCAAGCCCTTTGCCTTGATGACAATTCTAACATACACCTGACCGTGCCCCATTGCTCTTTTCAGCCCAGGATCATATTTCGTTCTTCCCTCATTGAAATTATATAGAAAGACCAGTTAGACCGTATGGTACATCCGCCTGCCACAGAATGCTCTATTACAGTAAAGTTTTAACCACTGCTGATCTTACATCTTTTAGAAGCATGAGAGTCACCCATGCCCACACTAGTTCTTCAGTCCCCCTCCAAATCTAATGCTATCAGAAGGTTCTCACCACTTACCTGACCACATTACTCTCACCAATAAGATTGCTATTGGCATGTTCACCCCCATGTAAGGCTGCCACGGTTCTCTCTCCTTTTATATACCTCCTGTTTATTGTCACATCTCCCAGCCCCAGAGCTTCACTGCCAAGGGGTTCTACATGTGGTCAGATTGTTCGAATGAGCCCTGGTTTACAATATTTCAAGCAAAGAGATAGATGTCCCGAGCCTCAAGAAAATGTTCCTGTTTCGTCTGGAACTAAAACTATGGGACATAGGAAAAATGGAAAAGAAAACACTAAGAAAGGTTCAAGTTCCTCAGTTTTGGCTTCATTGAGAACTGAAGGTTCTTTAAAGCTGCTGTCTCTTTAAACTATGCCTCTTCCCGCTCCAATGCTGCTCTGGTACAACTTCTGAGTGACAGCTCCACCCACAGCAGCATCACTGAATATGATAGGCATATTTGAAACTGGCACATCTCCTATCCAAACTCTGTCTTGATGTTCTAAATGTAAATTATCTCTGGAAGAACTGAGTTTAATCTTTCCTCTGAATGGAGAGGCTGGAGCAACACGTTTAAGAGGGATTGCTAGAGCGGCAGGGACCCTCTACTGGATGCAGCCCCGGAGAAAAGTCAAACCTTATAGATAGTCAGAAAATCAATTTTTTTCCTGGGAGGAATTTTGAATGAAAACAATCTTTGTTTGAACTTGTTCAGTTGAAAATGTTCAGTTTTCTCCCCAGGCGCTTCAAATGAATTGAAACAAAAATTGTTTCAAAGTGACATTTTGAAATGAGACAAAAATTTCTAAAAGGAAACAGAGTGGCATCAACTAAAAACAAAATTAAAGTTTCGGATTAATTTCAAAATGTCAATTTGAAATGAAATTTTTGGTTTTGGAGATTTTCGGTAAAGAAAACTGATTTTTTGTTGTTGTTGGAATTGACATTCCACTCCCCGCGCAAATATTCCATTTAGATAAAATTGTATTTTTCAACAGGAAAATTTCCATATAAAAATGTAAACCCGCTCAAATGCATTGTACTTTCAGTTAGATTATCCTTTGGCTACACTGCTTCCAGAAATGTGAGACAAAGATAAAGACATTCCAAGAGAGAACGTCAGCTAATGTGATCCCAGGGTACATCTACGTTATGGCAGTGACCATACTACAAGCTAGGGATGTAATTTCCAGCTCCCATATACATATCCACTATAGCACAGCAGCAACGGCACAGGGTTTGTATTTGGGGCAACACAGGCAACCTTAATTCTGGCCTTTCCTACCTCTGAATGCTTGACTTTGCAACCTGGATAACGTTATTTTAAAGTAGGAGGTTTTGTTTAATTTAGCATAGATAATGACATACTGCATATAGATAATAGCATAGATAATGACATACTGCATCCACTTTAAAGCACAGTGGATCAGGATGTAGGGAAATACGTCAAGCTGGCAGAATTCTTCAAAAACAGAAAAAAAACCCATTGTAAATATAACCACTCTATGGTGTATAATAATAAATATATCGTTAGCAAACAACTATGAATAATGTCTTTAATGAAACTAAAACCTGCTTGGTATTTGGACACAGCTTTCAGTGCCACGGTCAGCTCACTTGTTCACTGGGACACAGGGAACCTTCAATCAAAAGAATAACCAGAGTTCCCAGGGTTCCGCTGACCATCCGAGGGAACCCAAACAGTCCCCCGGCAAGAACAGAAATATATTCAAATGGGCAAAATCACATTAGTAGAAAGCTGTTACAGAACCCAGTCACAAGCACTTTCCCTAGTTCTTTGCTCTAAAATCTGTGCTAACTTCCTTGAAAATCAAGGCCTACTTACATTTTTAATGCATCTTCACAAAGAAAATGAAGAAAATTTGGAATGAAGATCACAAAAGAGCCCAAGCATTATAGCTATAACTATAATTCCAAGGTTTGTTCAGTGGGACCTCAAAGTGAGCGTTGATTCAGCACTGTGGCATTCCATACTTTACACCCGTGGTTTTCAAAGTTCAGGCCGTGAGCCAGTACTGGGTCGTGGAATGCAAGGCACTGGGTCGCCTTGCTCAGCACCCAGGGATCCTGGAGTCCAGCCAGTAAAAACTAGCAGTCCCTACCTGTTCTGACACCGTGCTGTGCCCTGGAAGCAGCCAGCAGCAGGTCCGATTCATAGGTAGGGGGGCTCCGGGGCTCTACATGCTGCCCCCGTCCCAAGCACCGGCTCCGCACTCACATTGGCCGGAAACCGGCCAATGGGAGCTGGGCGGGCAGTGCTTGCACGCCTCCGTCTAGGAGCTGGACCTGCTGCTGGCCGCTTCTGGGACACAGTGCGGTCTGTGGTGCCAGGACAGATGGGAAGCCTGCCTCTGCACCCCGGCTGTGCTGCTTACTGGGAGCCGCTGGAGGTAAGCCCATGCTCCAACCCCACACCCCAATCCCCTTCCCCAACCCTGAGCCCCCAAACTAAAGCCCTTTCCTGCACCCCAACCCCCTCATCCCTGGCCCCAACCGCACCCCCAGCACAGAGCCCTGACCCCCTCCTGCACCCCAACTCCCTGCCCCAGCCCAGAGCCCCCTCCCACACCCTGAACTCCTCGTTCCTGGCCTCACCCCGCAGCCCTCACCCCTGCACCCCAACCCTCTGCCCCATCCCTGAGCCCCTCCCACACCCCAAGTCCCTCATCTCCAGCTCCGTTGGGTCACAGGCATCAACATTTTTCTTCAACTGGGTCGCCAGAAAAAAAGTTTGAAAACCACTGCTTTATACTGCTCTGGCTTTACATTGCCAGAAAGGAGGAAAGCAAGAATCAGGCTCACAGATGTATCGCAAGATGCTGAGTGTCTCCTGCAAGGGGTTTAGTACCCTTAACTCCATTGCCTCAGCAGGTCACAGGCTCAGGCTCACCAACAGAGCTTCAATGGAGCTGTGCCAGCTTATGCCAGATGGGGACCAGACCCGTAGTTCTTTATTTGCAAGTGTTCTGGAATGACCATATGTAACAGGAAATCCCCAGGAGCTTCATTTAATCGTTATTCAGAAATGTTGGCTGATGTGAACTATAAATAATGGCAGCATCAGTTCACAAAATAAGAAATATTAAAGTTAAGAATGGCTAGTTAGGTCTAATTCATCCTCCTATCAGGGCAGGATTGTTCCCTTCAATATAGTCACAAGTATTTTCCACGCTCAAATTTCAAGGATTTGAGTGATAGGGCTTCCACTACTTCTTTTGCAATGTGATTCCCAGTCCAATAGATTTCACTGTTGGGAAGTAGTTATTGATTTTTAGCCTAAATACGCTGCTGCACAATTTTATGCTAATTACTGTGTGTGAATTAAAAGTGGCGTGATTGGAGAGGGAAAATTCAATTCACAATCCTAAACTGGGGTCATGTTTTAGGGTTGCAGTACAGACCCTTCATCTCACACACACACACACACACATACTATTGCACTTGGACCAATTAATGGGGCCACAGGATTTGTGTAAACACAGGTGTATGCCCCTATCCTAACCCCACTTCCAGCTAACCGCCAAAGTAACCTTCTGTGCTGTCCTTGCACAGAGTCCACTGGCATAGAGGACAACCTCCCTACACCCAGATGAATTTCACACGGCGATGCTGTATGATTGAAATATGACCATGTATATCATTAATATTGCCAATGTTAGACAATTGCAACAAATGTTGTACAAAATATATCATGCAAGGTGTCGATGGAAAAGTTATGAATTGCTAAATAAGATTATCCTGTTTAAATCCATGTATCATCACTGTACCTGGAGTTATGGATATTGGCTATATATCTGTATGCCAAATGTGTTTGTTCCTGGGATAAAATCTACATTGAAGCCAGACAAATATGCATTAATGGCCCATGAAAGACACTTAACTCTCAAGTGGGCCACAGAAGAAACTCATCCCACCCAGTAAGTCTTCCTGTGGATGTCTTAGCAGGGATATGGCCACTGGCTGCCCCTGTGAGTCAGCAAGCCATATAAGGACATGGAATATGCTCATGTGACCTTGGGCTCCATTCTTGAGCCAGTAACTTTCCACAGACAGGGGCTGTGAGCTTTGTTTGGGACAGTAAAATTCCAAGCACGTGTCAGAGGATATAAAAGACCCTTGAAACGACTCCATGTTGCCTCTTTCCTGCTCTGATTCTCTGGACTGTGGATTTACAACTAAAAGGAGCACATTAGTCTATGAACTGAGAATCTTCCAGTCTTTTGGAAGTTACCAGAAACTTTACAAGGCAGCAGTGTATAACATCACTGCTACAAACCTGATATGAGAACATTGCCGTTGTTGTGTGTATATGATCTAGTAACCATTTTTAACTCTTTTCTTCTTTTCTTTATTAATAAACCTCTAGCTTTTAGTTACTAAACGATTGGCAGCAGCGTAGTTATTGGGTAAGATCTGAGTTATATTTTGACCTGGGTTTGTGGCTGATCTCTTGCGATCAGAAGAACCCTTTGTTTGATTAAATTGATTTTCAATAACCACTCATCATAAAGTCTAGTGTCTGGGTGGTGAAATAAGGGCTGGAATGCCTAAGGAGACTGCATTTTTGACTTCTTGTTAACCAATGTGGTGAGAGAGAAGTTTACTTATGTTACTGGCGTGGTACAATATAATGATGGAATAAACAGCAGTGTGGGGTGAGTCTGCCCGATTTCGCAGCAGTTTGTCCTGAATCTGGCATTCTCATCCGTGACCAACCGAGGCACAGTGACACACCCTAAAATGTATTGCTACCTAAAGGCAAATTGTTTCTCTTTTTACACACTTTGATATAAAACTAAACACCATAGCAATCCTATTGCTGGCTGTGTGGTGGCTTGTGGCAGTTGTACCAATGAAGTAGACTTGCTAATCACCACAATAAAAATGGGATAGCATGCTTTGGGTGATTCTTTCATATTATCAGATTTGTCCTCCTGCATTCAAATTCCTGGCAGCACATCAACAGGCACAATATCCTATTAAAACCGATTGAAAAGGTGGGTATAAACAATGGCTCTCACAGACATAATTTGTATTCTTTCCTAAACCTTAAAAGGATTATCGGAACTCACTTAAACGGTGCTATTCCAGGAGTTATGAACTTCTATGTAATTTGTAAAATAAATACAATATCTTATGCATAGTATGAACTACTCTCAGGATGTGAACAACAATTAACTCTGTCATTAAATACTATATCAAGTAACAAAATTCAACTATTATATTGAGAAAGCCAGGAGGGGCATAATTCTTACAGGCTGGGAAACTTCCTTATACTTTATAACAAAAGCCTACCTATTAAGGTACAAAATGTCTGAATGGTCAGAGTTTTACTGTTCTGTGTAATAAACATTTGTGGTAGAATCCAAGGGATAAACTAACTGCTATAGGGGAGTAATCTCCCTGAGCATGGGGCCAGATCGGTAGATAGCCTTATTTCATTGTAGAAAGCAATTGGCTTTTGGGGTGCTGCAAAGTGGAAAACAATTTCACAGATTAACAGAGTTTAGTGCTGCTCCTTGGTGATGTCAGAAAGTGGAAAGAAACATTTTCCATTCATTCTTCAGAGCCATTATAATCCTTGGGACATTAATGCTCTGCAGAAGGAATGCTCCCTCCCTGACAAACAGAATGCTCCTTGGGTCAGAAGAAAGAGTGGTGGTACTGATGTATTAAATAAAGTCTGGGAAGGAGTGCAGAAAAATGGGAGGGGTGTACTTTGCCATATTCAAAAAGTAACCATATCCTTTCTGTTGGACTTTAGACTAGGACAGCAATGCAAGAAAGAACAAAAGCAAAGTCTTCATAAAATGGCCCGGTGTGTCAGGATCACCGGGGTCAGAATACAAAGCAGCAGATGTGCTGCAGCAGGGAGTGGGGCATCTCTTCATTTAAAGATGTTGAGCGGCATTGCAAAGAAACAAATGATGACAGATGCCACAGGGTTGGAATGGGCTCTGCTGATTAGAATAAGAGACTGGGTTCCTTCCCCAACTCTGTCATTGACTTGGTATGTGACTTTGGGCAAGTTACTAAACCTGCCTGTTTACCCTCCAGTAAAAGGAATAAAATAATGCCTAACTACTACAGTATGTACCTTACAGGCATTTACCCATCAATATTTTTTAGGGCACAAGGGACCATTGTGATCATCTAGTCTGCCCTTCTGTATAATACAGGCCATAGAACTTCCCCAAAACAATCTTGATTTAAAAATTGACAGTGATGGAGAATCAAACACAATCCTTCGTAAATTGTTCCAATGGTTAATTATACTCACTGTTAAATATTTACGTTTTATTTCCAGTTTGAATTTGTCTAGCTTCCACTTCAAGCCCATGGATTGCATTGTAACTTTCTCTGCAAGACTGAAGGGACCATTATTAAATATTTGTTCCCCGTGTAGGTACTTATAGACTATAATCAAGTCACCCTTTAACCTTCTCTTTGTTAAGATAAATAGATTTGGCTCCTTCAGTCTACCCTATATGGCAGTTTTCTAAACCTTTAATCATTCTTGAGGCTCTTCTCTTCTCTTTATCAACATTCCTCAGGAATTGTGGGCATCACAATCTGGACACAGTATTCCAGCAGTGGTCACACCAGTGCCAAACACAGAGGTAAAATAAGCTCTCTATTCCTACCCGAGATTTCCCTGCATCCAATGATTGCATTAGTCCTTTTGGCCACAGTGTCACACTGGGAACTTGTTTTCAGCTGATTAACCCCCATAATCTCCAAATCTTTTTCAGAATCACTGCTTCCCAGGATAGAGTCCCCTATTGTGTAACTATGGCCTACATTCTTTGTTCCTAATGATAATCTTTATCTCATTTATCATTACAATCATCCACTTAGGAAGGAACAATCAGTTCCACAGATACAAAATGGGAAACGACTGCCTAGGAGGGAGTACTCCAGAAAGGAATCTGGGAGTCATAGTGAATCACAAGCTAAATACGAGTCAATAGTGGAACACTGTTGCAAAAAAAGCAAACATCATTCTGGGATGTATTAGCAGGAGGGTTGAAAGCAAAACACGAGAAGTAATTCTTCCTCTCTACTCCACACTGATTAGGCCTCAACTGGAGTATTGTGTCCAGTTCTGGGTACCATATTTCTGGAAAGATGTGGACAAATTGGATAAAGTCCAGAAAAGAGCAACAAAAATGATTAAAGGTCTAGAAAACATGACCTATGAGGGAAGATTGAAAAAATTGGGTTTGTTTAGTCTGGAGAAGAGAAGACTGAGAGGGAACATGATAATAGTTTTCAAGTATATAAAATGTTACAAGAAGGAGGAAAAAAATATATTCTTCTTAACCTCTGAGGATAGGACAAGAAGCAATGGGCTTAAATTGCAGCAAGGATGTTTTAGGTTGAACATTAGAAAAAACTTCCTAACTGTCAGAGTAGTTAAGCACTGGAAAAATTGCCTAGGGATATTGTGGAATCTCCGTCAGTTAAGATTTTAAAGAGCAGGTTAGACAAACACCTGTCAGAAACGGTCTAGATAATACTTAGTGCTGCCTTGAGTGCAGGGGACTAGATGATCTCTCAAGTTCCCTTCCAGTTTTTCGATTCTATGATTCCATCATTATTGGTTGTATTTACAGTTATCACATATAACCCCCTGAGATCGAGGGCCTATTGTGCTAGGCACTGTACAAACACATAATTAGATATGGTTCTTCCCCAGAAGAGTTTATAATCTAAATACACAAGACAGACAAAGGGTGGAAGAAAGGAAATACTACTGTCTCCATTTTACATCTGGAGAACTGAGACACAGAGAGATTAAGTGACTTGCCCTGGGTCACACAGACAGTCTGTAGTAGAGTCAGGAAGTGAACCCAGAACTCCAGAGTGCCAGTTCCAGTGCCCTAAACACAGGACCATCCTTCCTTGCAGTAAAATGGACATGCTACTAATTTAATCAGGATCCATTAATTAATGTTTAAATGGTTTGAGATTCCTGGATAAAAAGGGCTAATTAATTCTAGCCTGCTCTCTTGCCTCTCCTCGCTGAACCCAGCACATCTCTCTCCTACTGCCCTAATTATTATTATATTATTAGAAGCAATGGAAATATTTCTGAAGAAGCATTAAATCTCTGATGTATAACTGACACCTAAAATATCAGCCTTCCAGCATTTCTCTTCTCCTTTCCCTTCTTTCCAATGTACACATACAGACACTCCCCCTCAGCTAGGGTAAACATCCCATCCAAGGAGTCTGCCTCTTATGTCTATATAAATCTGCTGAGATGACAGCAGTTCTGATTTTTCAAAGAAAAATTACCAGATTAGCACAAAACCTCAAAACCCCCAAATCAATAGAGTATTTGGTGAGGAATGATTGATGGATCTTGAGACTAGACACTATAAACCCATCCCAGATACAAAGGTGCGCAGATACTGTGTTGATGATAAATATGGATAAACAACTAGATGGAGAGACAGATCTAGATACTTAGATGGCTCCGCATCAAATTAATATCTGAACACCCAAATACAATGCAGGGACAATTTGCAATGAAATGACACTGTAGATTTTATGGCAGCACATGAGAAAGTGCAGGCGTTTTGTACCATACGAGAGTGATATGCAGCAGTAGGGCAGGTTTGGATACTGCCATTTCTACTTAACATTGGTACTGATATTTCTAGGAATTTAAATCCTCAGTACTGTGGGTCAGTTCCTGCCACAAAAGTCTGTGGAGAGACCAAATATTACTCTCATTAAAATAAAAAAATTATTATTGGTGCCTGGTACTCACACTACTCCTTTTATCCCACATAATCCCAATGCTTTTTGCCAACATGAATCAATTTAGCCACCACTCGGATGCATTCACATTCAGGATGGAACGCAGCAGATGTTTCACAGAGCACAGTATAATACACAAGGGAATTGGAAAGGAAGCCGAATATGGTGTGCAATTGAAACTGATAAACAAAATCTAGCACATTGTACATCAATTATTGAGTAGAGCTGAATAGTTGAGCTGGAACAAGGAACACATTTTTAGTGACCATTTTAGGTCAAATTTGTCTCTTTTTTCTCAAAACATTTCAAAATTTGAAATTTTCCAACCAGCTCTTTCATTTTTCATAGAAAGATTTCAGAATTGAAATTTTTTTTGACCGGCTCTACTGAATAGTCATTGATTGCCAAGAGCAAACAGGACAAATACCCAGTTTTGCTAATAAGCGGGGCGGGCCCCCACCTCACCCCAGCGGGGTGCAGAGTAACATTTGGGGGGAGTCGAGCAGCGACACCACGCTGCTCGGGCCAGAAATGTGAAATTTTGAAATGTCAACTTTTCTTTCTGATTCAAAATGAAAACAAATGTTATCATGTTGGAATTTCCTGCAGGATGGAAATTCTGTTTCCCAATCAGCTCCGGTTCCCTGCTTTTACATTCTTGGTGTGAAAGCTCATTGCTTCCAGAGTTGTATTTGTTTTATTCAACCTCTAAATTTTTCAGATACATTTTCTGTTTTTGGGGGTGTGGTGGTTGAGACTATCATACAAAACAATGAATGGCAGTTGTATTGCTACAGATATGGAAGTGAAAATGAATTAGTAATCAAAGGACATCAGCAAGTTTTCTTTCTCAGAAAGGAATAACAACTGTACAGTAACATGGCTTCCATCATTAACAGAATGATCATAGAAAGGTACAGAGCTAGACTGGCTAGATCACAAGCCAGGATGTTATTCCATAAGTGCAGGGCACAGTGCATATGCAAGGCTATAATACAAACAAGTTCTGATGTCTCATGAACCACCTATTCTAGAAATTTCTGTCCATTATTGTACACAAGGATTCCTGCTCCTCCAGTGGTATATGATAGAACAGAGGTTTCAGGAGCTGATATAGCTTGAAACGATGACTGGTCCTTAGACAGGTCAAAGAAACCATCCATCACAGGCTATTTACTGGGAAGGCCAGGATGCTTTCAGCATCTCATGCACCTTGGTCCAGTCCCTATCTGGAAAGGAATTAGTTTAGGTCTGTGATCATCCCAGTTTTATCCATTTACTTTTCTTGCCCCACTCTCCATTTCCCTCACTCAATTGTCTCCCTTTCCCCCCCAGTGCCTTCTTTTTTGTTTTTTTTTCTCCCTGCTCATCAACCTTGGTTTCTATGCCGTCTCCTTTCTTGGCTCCATCCTCCCTCACACATTGGAAGCATCAACATTTGCCCATCAATGGGGAGCTACTGCTTCTGAACGTGCTGAACCAATGCAGCAGATAAGATGAGCCACAGGGGGTGAGGAACAGCAAGAGGACAAGGAACCGGGAGAAGCTTTTAAAATTTACACAAGTTATTACTGGCAACTGATCTCAACTTAAAAAAACAAACCAACTCAAAACTAAACAGATCATATTGGGAGAAGATCAGACCCAAATCAATAAGCAGTGGAAGAAGGACCTACCCCCTTCTCACTCATGCAGATAGGAGCTATTTGGCTCCATACTGGTCCTCTCTACACTTAGAGCTAACTATGGTTCACTTCACCTAAAATCACCTTCTAGTTTGAGAATCCCTTGTCCTGTTTCACTCACCTCCACAGGCACCTTTGTTTTCAGGCCTGAAAAGAAAGTATTTGCTTTTCAACACCAAAAAATTAGATGTTCAGGCTTTTAAAAAATATCACACATTATTCCTATGGTAAATAAAAAATGGATTGCCTGTAGGTCTAGAGATAAGGTAATGCTAGTAAAGTGATAATTTGATTTAGATCACTCATTCATGCACACACAACACCTCAAACTGTTTTTGTATCCATGCATGAATTAAAGATCTTGTGATTGATGAGAGAGCAAGATCTAATTGGTGTTTTAATAAATACATTCTGACTTGGTAATCTAGCTAGATTTATCAGCAGAAAATGCCCCCGTCCAAATAAAACTACCAAGGTAAAGCTTAGGAACAATGACAAATGCCATGTAAGTAATTGACTGTAGTTCTGGAATTGGTGGCGGGAGGATATACAGTAGATTTATTTGGGTATAGGATTAAGTATCTTGAGTAAAAATCCAGCAAGCAAACAAAGCTAAAGGATGACTTGATAATCATTTAATTTGCTTTGAACTGGCCAATATGCACAGAGATAGTAGTCATCTGAACAGTTATGGAGTCATGGAAATGTAACATCAGGTGTCAGGTACTGGAAAAACACGACCTACTGTACAGTCAAGGTGCAGTCACAGGTGGCAAGGGTATAGGGCTGGCCGAAAAACAAGAATTGTGTTTCATTAAAAATGTCAAGGTTTTAACATTTGGTTTCAGTGCACATCGGGATGAAACCAGGGCCTTCAAAATGTTTCATGAAAAGACAGACAGAGGGAGAGAACCATCCCACTGGTGAGGGCACTCACTTAGGATGTGGAAAACCCAGGTTTTAGTCCCTGCTTTGCCTGAGTCAGAATTCCTTACCCACAGTGCCATTCTAGGGTCTCTCCCTCTCTCTGGTTTGACCTGAAATTCCATCCTGGACTTGAGAAATCTTCCCAACAAAAATGTCATCAAAACTGATAACTTTTGACGAACCTGCGTTTTCCCAGGAAAAACATTGAGTCTGAAAAATTCCAACTGGCTCTACCTGGGAGCAGCAGCATCTGTACCATCAACCCCACCTTCCTAAGTTGCCCTTCTCTCTTCCATGTTCTGCTATGGATTTGAGTACAGTGCTCCTCAATGAAGTCAACTGGGACTTTTCTATAAAAATCTGTGGCAGGATGTAGCCTCAATTTGGATGGTTCTCCAGAGACATAAAATCATAGAATCAGAAGACTGGAAGGGACCTTGAGAGGTCATCTAGTCCAGTCCCCTGCACTCATGACAGAACTAAGAACTATCTAAAACCATCCCTGAGGTATTTGTCTAACATGCTCTTAAAAATCTCCAGTGATGGAGATTCCACAACCTCCCAGGGCAATTTATTCCAGTGCTTATCTACCCTGACAGTTAGGAAGTTTTTCCTAATGTCCAACCTGAATCTCCCTTGCTGCAATTTAAGCCCATTGTTTCTTGTCCTAACCTCAGAGGTTAAGGAGAACAATTTTTCTCCCTCCTCCTTGTAACAATCTTTTATGTACAGTAGAACCTCAGAGTTACAAACACCAGAGATACGAACTGACCAGTCAACCACACACCTCATTTGGAACTGGAAGTACACAATCAGGCAACAGCAGAGAGACACACACAAAAAGCAAATACAGTACTGTGTTAAACATAAACTATTAAAAAAAATAAAGGCAAAGCAACATTTTTCTTCTGCATAGTAACCTTCAAAGCTGCATTAAGCCAATGTTCAGTTGTAAACTTTTGAAAGAAGAACCATATCATATTGTTCAGAGTTAAGAACATTTCAAAGTTACGAACAACCTCCATTCCTCTGGTGTTTGTAACTCTGAGGTTCTACTGTACTGTCCCCTCTCAATCGTCTCTTCTGCAGACTAAATAAACCCAGTTTTTTCATTCTTCCCTCACAGGTCATGTTTTCAAGACCTTTAATATTTTTTGTTGCTCTCCTCTGGATTTTGTCCAGTTTGTCCACATCTTTCCAGAAATGTGTTGCCCAAAACTGAACACAATACTCCAGTTGAAGCCTAATCAGTGTAGAGGAGAGCAGAAGAACTACTTCTCATGTCTTGCTTACAGCACTCCTGCTAATATATCCCAGAATTATGTTTGCTTTTCTTGCAAGTGTTACACTGATAACTCATATTTAGCTTGTGATCCACTATGACCCCAGATCCCTTTCTGCAGTACTCCTTCCTAGGCAGTCATTTCCTATTTTGTATGTGTGCAACTGATGGTTCCTTCCTAACTGGAGTACTTTGCATTTGTCCTTATTGAATTGCATCCTATTTACTTCAGACCATTTCTCCAGTTTGTCCAAATCATTTTGAATTTTAATCAACTATATAGAGCCCTTCTAAGTTGGATTCCATCCCATATCTATATTTATTTGTTCAAACTTTCCTTTCCATGTACATATGCTAGCCAGACATAAAAATCACCTGCACATGACCTCCTCAATCAACCGTGGTGCAGCAGAACCCTATTGTAGGGCACCATGGGAGAGAACTTTAATTAGTGCTCTGTGATGCCAACTCTAGCAGTTTTATCATGAGTCTCATGACATTTCTTAATGTCCCAGCTCCTGAAGTCAGGAGATTATGAGAATCTCACATTTCATTAAAAAAAAAAAAAAAAAAGTAAGCCCTCATGATTGCGAGAAAAAGTGTGAAAACATGAACACTAAAGGCTAAAATATCAAAAGGCAAATCAAAAGACACATAACTGATTATTTTAAAATTTCATTATTTTTAATCAAGATTCATGATTTTGAATGCTTGGGGTTGGCACTGCTAAGTTCTCAGTGAGCCAGATTCATTCAAGGAGCGAGGTGCAATATTATTTCATTTTTAAAATGCTAAAGGCCAATTTTAAAAGTAAAATTTGGGCTGTATTAATAGAGAGGTGAAAAGTCCATATGAAGGGAAGTGTTATCTTTGTTAAATCTAGTTTTCAATGTTACCAAATCTGAAGACAAATATGTGCACATCAAGACCAACTGAATATTTCAATTAAAATGTGTGGACTGAATTTGACAAGCTCTTTTACTTCATGTTAGCACAAAATCACAGGCACTTGGCCTCAGCCATTTAACAGTTGAGGTCTATTTCAGCGAAGAAGGAAGGGAACAGTTGTATCTGGATGTTGTTCCACAGTATCACTGCTTTTCCAAGACTGGCAGCTAATGTCACATTGACAGGGATGTGCTGCTTGCTTGTAGATACTGCCTGACTGTCGACATGCTATCCAGAGCTGGGAGAATGTTGTGTGCATGTGTGCGTCCACAGAATATCCTTTAGCCTAGGAGAAGAATGTGTACTGAGCTAGAAGCCAAGAGACCATGAGTTCTTGTTTCACCTCTTCTACTGACTGGAGTTCATATTTCTGTGCAGTTCACAACCACGGCCTCTCACTTTCCTTCTTTCTCTTATCCTTCCAGGAGGCAGGTAAGTATTATTACTGCACAATAGGACCCCCTTCTGATATATAACAGACCCAACTCTGAACCACATTGTCTTTCAGAATGAATGTGTCAGTCTGTGAACGTGGCTATGCTATCTGTAACCACTATTCTAGCTTCTAGGCCACACTGTTTCAAGAAACAGGAAGACAATCCAGGATTCCTGATACCCAACATCCCACTACTGTCTCACACATAGTTGTAAGCTTTCGTGAGTAAAAACCTCACTTCTTCGGATGCATAGAGTGAAAGCTACAGATGCAGGCATTATATACTGACACATGGAGAGCAGGGAGTTACTTCACAAGTGGAGAACCAGTGTTGACAAGGCCAATTCAATCAGGGTGGATGTAATCCACTCCCAATAATAGATGAGGAGGTGTCAATTCCAGGAGAAGAAAAGCTGCTTCTGTAGTGAGCCAGCCACTCCCAATCCCTATTCAAGCCCAGATTAATGGTGTTGAATTTGCAAATGAATTTTAGTTCTGCTGTTTCTCTTTGAAGTCTGTTTCTGAAGTTTTTTTGTTCAATGACAGTGACTTTTAAATCTGTGATAGAATGACCAGGGAGATTGAAGTGTTCACTTACTGGCTTGTGTATGTTACCATTCCTGATGTCCAATTTGTGTCCATTTATTCTTTTGCGGAGGGACTGTCCGGTTTGGCCAATGTACATGGCAGAGGGGCATTGCTGGCACATGATGGCATATATGACATTAGTGGATGTGCAGGTGAATGAGCCCCTGATGGTGTGGCTGATGTGGTTGGGTCCTCTGATGCTGTTGCCAGAGTAGATATGGGGACAGAGTAGGCAACGAGGTTTGCTACAGGGATAGGTTCCTGGGTTGGTGTTTCTGTGGTGTGGTGTGTAGTTGCTGGTGAGTATTTGCTTCAGGTTGGGGGGTTGTCTGTAAGCGAGGACTGGCCTGCCTCCCAAGGTCTGTGAGAGTGAGGGATCATTTTCCAGGATAGGTTGTAGATCGTGGATAATGCGCTGGAGAGGTTTTAGCTGGGGACTGTATGTGATGGCCAGTGGTGTTCTGTTATTGTCCTTGTTGGGCCTGTCCTGTAGTAGGTGATTTCTGGGTACCCATCTTGCTCTGTCAATCTGTTTCCTCACTTCCCCAGGTGGCTATTGTAGTTTTACGAATGCTTGATAAAGATCTTGTAGGTGTTTGTCTCTGTCTGAGGGGTTGGAGCAAATTCGGTTGTCAGCCCTAAGATACAACCATTAATCTGGGCTTGAATAGGGATTGGGAGTGGCTGGCTCACTACAGAAGCAGCTTTTCCTCTCCTGGAATTGACACCTCCTCATCTATTATTGGGAGTGGACTACATCCACCCTGATTGAATTGGCCTTGTCAACACTGGTTCTCCACTTGTGAAGTAACTCCCTGCTCTCCATGTGTCAGTATATAATGCCTGCATCTGTAGCTTTCACTCTATGCATCCGAAGAAGTGAGGTTTTTACTCACGAAAGCTTATGCCCAAATAAATCTGTTAGTCTTTAAGGTGCCACCAGACTCTTTGTTGTTTTTGTAGATACAGACTAACACGGCTACCCCCTGATACTTGACACATAGTTGTATAAGTCTCTTGTAAAATGCATATCATGTCCCGTGCAATAGGCTGGCCCACATAGAGGATAGCAGCCTACTTCTGCTACCAGTTACTTCTTTTGCTCATGTAGTTGAGTCTGTGCTGTGGATCTGGGTCCAACCCTATCTTGGAGACCCAGGCAAGAAAAAATACTGTGTGATCATGTAATTAAAAACTATCATAATGCATATGGGGCAAAATTAAGATTGAACATCTGAGCGCTTAACTTTGCAATTTTAAAGCTCTTTTAAACAGTGTGTGTGTGTGTGGGGGGGGGTTAATCCTCTAGGGAATATATAAATGCAAAAAAACAAAAGGCACACAAACTGGCATTCAAGGGAAATAAATATTACCCCTAGTTAAATATGGGGAAGCTGAGTCAACAGATACTCATTAACTTACCCAGGGTTACAAAGCAAACTAATGAGAGCTGGAAATAGAATTCAAGAATGCGAAAATTCTGATTTCCAGTCTCTATTCTAGCCACTACAACATACTGTGCTTCTAGTTGCTTTAGATTCATGATTGTGGAGTACTGAGCTGATAGGAAATAGTTTTTAATAGTAATCATAGGTGTCACATATAACATACACGCAGACACAAATGTGATTTTGCAGCTGATGGTGCCCCTTTAAACGTCAAGCTTAACATTCAGCATTCGTTGTGGACATTTACTTTTATTAACAAAGGCAACATGAGTGCTATCGGGAAGCCCTAATTCTAGGAGAAAAAGATTGCAAATTAGTGACAGATGGTTACAATAATATGGGAATCTCTGTTTTCAATTTTTTAAAAATTAGGACTCATAAATTCAAAAGGACTCTAGAGATATGGAGTCATCATGTCAGCCCATGTTGTTCCAATTAATTGCAATCAATTGGTAATTGAGAGCTATTTAAAGACTTGCAGTTGAACTGAACATAATGTGAAACAGTTTCTTGGGGCTTTTTTCCACCATTAACGACACAAATGCAAAGAACTCCATCCCTTTCCTGCAAAGGAAAGAAAGAAAGACAGGCTAACCTCCTGTATCTCTTTGGAGTTCTTTGGAAATATGCCGCAGACTCTTAAAAGAAACGAAAAACCATTTTACTTTTACACCCAGAGAAAAAGCCAGGATTAAAATAGCCCTCAATTAGTATTTTCCCAAGAGCATTGTGTGTGTAGCACCATGACATGTTGAGCTGACAATTTGGAGATCTAGTATAGTTTCCAGACCTAGTGAAGAACAAGTGTTTTGCAGCAGAAATATGGGCAGAAAGGGTAAGGCTGAGTGTGTGTGCCACCCACTGGAAAGGCTTTGCACCTAATCCTGCAGTCCTTCATTTGGCAGAATTCCTATTGTGGTCAATGGGAAATTAGCTTGAGTAAACACTGCAGGAAGGGGCCATTTGGGGAAATCAGCCATCAATAATAATCAAAACATGTCATCAGCCATCAATAATAATCAAAATGTATAGCTAGGCAAAGTAAGAAAAATGTTGCTTGAGAGCTTATTCAAATTTGATTTAAGGATATTTACTTTGTACATTTTGTCATGTGATGTTAATCATTTGTAGTTTAACAGCTACAAAGTTTAACTTTTGGAATCTCAACAGCTACTGTTATTAAACAATTATTGTCTGACCACACACCACCATTATCTGCCCTCCATCATTTCCCACACCTGGGAAAATGTAAATAGATACAAAATTTAAAAATGCTTAAAACCCATAATTTTGCACAACTGTGAAAATCTAAATGAATAAAAAAAGTTGAAAAAATGCTTTAAAGGAAACATCAAAATGATTGAAAAATCAAAATCAAATTTTGACATACCTCCTTGCACTCCACACTCATTTATGGTGCTACATAAATTATTAATAATAATAATTAATAACAATAGGTAAGAAGCTGATATCACTGTTACAAGTCACAACTTGGAAAATGTGTGTGGGAAGGAGAGTTTTCTGCATTTAGTATTAAGATGTGAATGAGGGCTGCTGGAATGACAGTCCTGGAGATAGGTATACAGTGTTGTTGACAGTCCCAGAGACACAAATTCTGTTCAAACCTAGATCAGGTAAAGGCTGGGTCCCCCCCTTGCCAATGCATCTCACCAATTGGGATAAGAAGATAGTTCAGTCTCCATGGTCCAGTCACTTGCGGCTAGACCCACAAAGGGATTGAGGTATCCAACTGCCACTTTAGGTGCCTAAATCCAAAATGTATATCCTCAAAACTGCTCAGCTGCCGCCTAAACCTGTAGATACCTAAATTCCCTAGGCACCTAAATTTCCACTGGTAAAGCCCCCTGTGTGCCTAAATTTCTGCTGGGCATGCACACAGCTGCCTAAGTACTGATACCCAGCACTTAGCCCACTTAAGACCTGGTGATATTCACAAACTAGGCATTCCCCTGCCTAATTTGCCTGGAGGGCCCAATCCAGTAGGTGTGCTCAAAGAGCACATATCAGATTGAGCCCCACAATAAAAAGCACAGGAGAAGGTGGCATTGCTACCATTTCCCTTTTACTCAGTAGAACAGTGGCTAGAGCAGTCACCGAGGATGTGGCAGACCCAGGTTCAAATCCCTTTCCTTCTTGATGTGGCTCATTTGAGACAGTAGTTTTTGTGATATGAATACCTGTCCAGTAGGAACAGGACTGACTGAACCACCTCATTTTCCATGGGCCCTTAACAGCCTTCAGATGGTAACAGTTACAGAACCCATTGTAATGGCTGCTGTAGTATCTTCTAAGGTTTGTGTAGGAAAATATCAGGGAGGATGAAGCTATGTATATTAAGCACTGTCACACAGGTAATGAAAAAGTTTTTACTATCTACCTATATGTAATAGCAGACAATTAGTTCATTAACAGTAGTCCTTTCTGCCTAAGTTCAGCTCAATTTGCTATCGATTCCCTTCTGCAGTCTGGGACAGCACGGATGCTCTTGGCAGAGCTCAGGGAAACAGGTGTTTTCTTGATTATCAACAGCAATGTGATGTATGCCATTATTATGAAATTAGATGAACCATAACGTGTGCATCTGGATCGTACTACAATAAGAGGGGAGAAGACTCCCAGAGTTCAGCAAATCAGAAAGAAATGTCCTCACTACTAGTAAATGAACATTTTCTGAAAAGACTACTGATAGCAATTGGGGGCAGGAGAAGTTGTTTAAAGAAAACAATTACTTTGGAAATCACTGTCTTTTTCTTGATTAAAACCATTACTAATCCCCTAATTGCTAGGATTTGGTTTTCTTTTAGCTTTATTTTAAATAATCTAATGTCCTTTGCTTACCATAAATATTGCACAAAGAGAGGAACTAACCAACTGCATCCAATGATGGGGAAACATCGATTACAAACCTAGAGGCATGGCGTGTGACTATAACATTTATTGACCAAACAGGGTGTACTCTGCTTCATTTTCCCTGATTGATCTGAGACATCATTTTTACATCCTCGGGAGTCATCCTTGAGTGGTGTCATGAATTATTTCCATAGGTATCAGGAGTTAACATCACAACACCTCATGATTTACTGCATGGCCTGGCTAGCCTTGTTTGCAATGCATTTACCGCATACTCCCTGCTTAGCATCACACAGAATCCTTTGTGGTATTTCCCTCTGACAGCGGGCACTAATAAATAACTCGTTCTTTTCAGTAACGGCGCTTTTTCAATAGCATCAAACCAAGCCTCGTTTTTCATAAATGACTTCTTAATAATAACATTGTGTGGCAGTGGCAAATCGGCCAATTGAGCGCAAGCACATGGAAGTGTCAGGTGTATGCATCCGGCGCCATCAACAACATCCCATAAAAACATGGGTGGTGGTAACTCATCAATTCTTACTGAGCTGGCCCCGCTATTCAGTGTCACACTGTGCTATACTGCAGGAGTCTTGCTTTTGTTCTCCATACATTTCAAATCAATTGTATCTAGAGAGAGATTTTCGTTACAAAGAAAATCAAAAAGTGAAAGGATGTTATATAAGGAGGAGTCCTGCAGGGCGGACTCCAGAAGGAATATTACTTGTTAATTGAGTGTTTTGAGCATGACACTAACAAACTGCAACACAAAGACCACCTCGCCAAGCAGAGAGGGGAAGAATTCTGAGGTTCCATCAGGTTCTGGTGGATGCGGCCAATAGGCCTGCATCTGGGGAGTTGTGTTGATGGGAACTCTGGGTAGCCTTAGATGCAGGTGGTCATTTTGTATAAGCTGTTTGCAGCACAACTTTGCCTAGAACACAGCTGGGTCTGCCCATTTTTGGGGAAGAGTCTGGCAAACTCTTTCTGAAAGCTTTTACATCCTTTTGCTATGTCCCCCATAAAAAAGCTGCCTGCTATGCAGAGATAAACTGGGTTTATGTGTGAGAAACATTCTTCACCACAGGGAGACTGAAAGGAGGCTGAGATTTAAATTCTGTATCTTTTGGTTTAATGTTGTTTACTTCTTCTTGTAAGTGGTATACTGAACTTTAAAAATAAATGGTTGGTTTATCAGCCGTAACTTCTAGAGCAGAGCAATTCTGCATCATATAAACCCATGCGGTAAGAGACCCTCCGCATACTGCGTTATTAAAAAAAGAAATCCAGCAGTTCTTTTTAAACATTTTTAGCACCAGCATCAAGACCAATTAAGCGAACAAATGTCTGAAGAATTTTAACCACTCCCAAAGAGCCGCCTTTCTGTTCCAGAAAAACAAGGCTTTAGGGTACATTGAGGGTGGCATTGCTGCTGATGCAGGCATCTTGACAAGGAGAGGAAATGCAAAAGCCCTGTTCGTTTTCCTTCACACAAAGCAGGTCTCTATGTAGGTCAGTCAGAAGCTCTTTCCAACACAGCGAGTTAACGTGAACATGTTGCTTTCGCTATAACTGGCTGCTTCTATTTTTGCAATGTATAAAAAATGAATGTAGGAAATCCAGCAAAGTCTCATCTCCCCTGTAAATGCTGTTTTAAAGGGAGCTTTGTGGGCAGAAGGGAAAGCAGAATTGGGCCCTGTGAGTAGTATTTCCATTAAATGAATCAGTAACACCTGTGAGCCTGATCTGTGGGAGTAAATCCAAGTGGGATCTGGAGTAAATGACATTTAAAAAACAAAACAAAGCATCCGTGCCCAAGTGATGGAAAGGATGCTCTGGAACAACATGAATCAGAAAAAGGGCTGACTGGAAGGTGATGCAGACAGACTCATTTACATAAACAGTCTCAAGTCTCTCTAACCCCTCCATGGCCAGAAAAAGCAAAACAGCCAAAGAGGCATGTGTGACTTGGCTGATTTTCAGATGAATGGCTTGGCTGGGCTCAGAAGCCAGATCTCTAGACACATGCTAAGTGCAAGGTTACAAATCTTTTCAGCTGAGTAAAGATCAGAGTCACTAACAGGTCTCTCCTTGCGTAGCAGAAGCATTACTGGACAAATTCCCTCTAAACAGTATTTGCAAGCTTGGGATCCCTTGGTTTTCTGCATTCAGATTTTACACCTTGCAACAAATAGAAAAGAAAGAAATAACTCAAAACCTGATGCTTTTGTCTGTTCTCATGTGTAAGCTTATAAGGTTTTTCTGGGATGCGTGTTTTGGGTGTGTAGGCACTGCAGAACTCAGCTCTGAATAAATGAAGATATAACCTCTGACCCTCACCCAGCAGACAATAGCATCTTTAGTTTCATTAAGTGCCAGGCATAGGCACTTTCACCAGGACAAACTGGTAGCACAACTTTGTACTCACTTGTCAATAAATCCTTGCATAATAAGAGAACAAGACAAGCATTCTTTTATTATTGTTACAAACCAATACAATGTGCTAGAGAACAGTAGCCTTTCTATACGTCTTTTGAACCATCCAATAAAATTCTAAAGCAGGGATATTATTTTCTATTACATTCTGAAAGAGGAATCAAAAACCATATAGAAAGCTTCACTTCTGCTACTAAATACAATAGGGCTTTTCCTTACTGGGCCTAGAGAATGAAATGAGCTCATTTTTAGAGGTGGTCCCTCTGGGTTGGATAATGTGTGGGAAATGGGACTCCTGCTGATTATATGGGACTGCTGCTGACCGTTCTGCTCTTATGAAAAAGCCCTATGTAATCAAATAAAAAATGATAACTTTATAGGTGTTTTGAACCATCCTAGAGAACTGAACAGAAAGGTATATTTTTCCATAGAATTCTACAGAATGGTACAAAAACTTTTGTAGAAAGGTTAGAATTTCCTATTAAACTCTATAGGTTTTTAGAGTCACTTCCTCAGAACCCCATTGGTTTCATCCTTATTAAAGATGTAGGTAGGTTATCAATCCTGCACTTTCATGAATGCTCACACAAACACTCAGAACATTTCAGATGCCTTAAAAGATTAAAAGAAGGGAATTTTATACTGGCTACTGTCTGGAAATTCATTAAAAATGGTGGGAAAGAGAGACTATCTGGCCTGTATTTCAGAATAAAGTTAAATCCAGAAGTAAAATAATCTCTCACATATATAAGAGCCTGATCCAAATGCCATTAAAGATGATGGGAGTCTTTTTACTGACTTCAGTGGGCTTTGTGTCAACATCCTCTAAAAGAACACACCAGCTGAAGGATAGCAATACACTCTTTTTTTATTGTGCTGTTTTTCTATAGATACTCTAGAAACTACTACATTTCTTGCTACCATCCAATAACTTTTAAGGTTGACTGTTAAAGTGGGCTACAGATTTCATAGAAAACCTCAGAGAATACAAAGATATATTAGATTCATTTCAGATTTAGTACGAAGATTGTGGTCAGTCCTCCAAAACCGATTTACCAATTCCTTGACATAATAGTCCATACTAGATACACGGTTCAGGAGTTACTGGTAATTACACCCTGAGTACTATCATTCAGGTAACCAACTGGTTGCTTGTGCAGTTACAGAAGAGGATGCAATATACTTTTGCAAAGGAAACCTTTGACAGAAAAAAACAAGCCCTAGATAGTAGTGCATTACCATACTGTTTACATTTCATTTATGTCAAAGTGATTGCAAAGTAGTTTCCTATTTCTCTGAAGAACCAGCACAATGCGCAACTATGCCGCTTCAGTCTTCTTGAAACTGGCAGAGCTGCAATGTAGCTGAACTTTTTTTTTTTTTTTTTTGCAATTTCTTGATTTCCTGTGTTACATTTTAGGATTGATCATAAGTATTTGTAATGCATTTCTGGAGTGACTGAACTGTATTATTTTCAGATAGCAGTCTGCAAACATAAATTACAGAAACTATTTCTATCTCACTTCTGAAATGGAGCTCTCAGCTCAGTAAAACCCAGCTTGGACCCTGTTCACCTACATTTCTACAATCAGCCCTTTAAAATGGAATGCAGTGACATACTGTCTGATCTTCAGATACTCCATGTAACGACCCAGAAGAGATGGGGAGATGGGGAGACCTGCAGTAAGGCTAAGTGAACTTATTCAGATAAAAAGAGAACTGACCCAAACTAAACCAAACTATTTCTGAAAATTGAAAACATTTGGGTAACACTTTCCCCCATTATGTTCCATGTTAGTTTCCTTTGCATCTCCCCACTCTGGCTTAGTTTGGAAAAGGGAAAACGAAATTACCAAGAAATAATATTTTGTCTTGTTTTTCTCAGCATGCCCAAAAAGTAAGAGGTCACTTTTAAGGTCCTACAAAACTCTGTGCAGGTCTAGATCTCAAACAGTGTTCTTCTGCCTACACTCCACCAGCCTTGGTGCCCTGTTAATCTTTTTTCTCAGGCAGTTGTTGCTGTGCCTTTTCACACACCACCATGTTTGTATGAATTGCCATCTCTATTATACTCCACCACTTCTTCATTCAAATCCCTCCTATAGACTCACTTCTTCCATGATGCCTCCAAGAATAATAATACTTGCGTCTTATTTAGTATTTTCATCCACAGATCTCAACATGCTTTACAAATTAGGTAGGTATTTTAAAGATGGGGAAACTGAGGAACAGAGAGATGTGGTCTGTCCAAGATCACACAGGAAGTCAGTGGCAGAGACAGACCTCCTCCGGACTTCCTTTCCAGCCTCCTAGCCACTGGACCACACTGGCTCTCCTAGTCCTTACACAAAGGAAATCCACAATGCTAATAATTACAAAGAAAAACTTTAACATAAGCATGTGACTCATTCTCCAGCATGTCCCCAGTGACTGAGCATTGTGTAGCAGGCTGTCCTCCTTTAGCGCCCCCTGCTGACAGACCTTCAAGCTCGGCAGAGGTCTGCTTCTTCATATCTCTCAGCTCTCTAGCTGGGTCACATGAAGTCCTGCTCCTTCTGAGGTAAATCAGTAGTCCAAAAACTAATATTCCTTCAGCCGTACATAGGACCTTCAATCTGAGTCTGGACTCACTAATCCTTACCCTGGTATCAGGGAGTTTCAGGAGTACATAGCCCTTGTCAGAGGGGTTTCAGCTCCATCTTCCTTGGTGGGCTGGTAGGCGCCTTTGCTCTCCACTGGGTTCTGGTTTAGGGACCCTTGAATAGGCAGTCAAGGCCTCACTACACAGACTCTCTTTGCTGCCTCTCTGGACTAATTCCTACCTTACCCTGTCTTGGGCCTTTACCCAGCCTCTTCCCAGGCTCCCTGCAGAGCTTTTTAGCACGTTCCGCTATCCAGCTGGTTCTGCTGCAGGAGAGTTTTCTCCACTCCCCTCACAGGGCAGTCCCTGACTCAGTAGGAGTCCTCCTGCTTCCTGCAGGCCCCTTGAGACACTTGCCTGGGCTGTGAGGCATCTCACTGCCCCCTGCTCTTATTGAGGAAGCTTTGTCTGTGTTAGCCGGGGATCAGCTCCCCACCTCCACTGGCCACAGGCAACACAAGAACTCCACTCTTAGCCTATGCAGGCTCTGCAAGTTAGCAATAGGCGTGCTCCAAACTCCAAGCTTTCCCCTGGTGTATGTCTACAGTACGAAATTAGGTTGATTTTATAGATGTTGATTTTTAGAAACTGATTTTATACAGTCGATTGCGTATGTCCACACTAAGAGCATTAAGTCAGTGGAGTGTGTCCTCACTACTTGAAGCTAGTATCGACTTACAGAGCGGTGCACTGTGGGTAGCTATCCCACAGTTCCCGCAGTCTCCACTGCCCATTGGAATTCTGGGTCAAGCCCCCAATGCCTGATGGGGCAAAAACATTGTCACGGGTGGTTTTGGGTACATGTCATCAGGCCCCCCTCCCTCCTATCCTCCTTCCGTGAAAGCAATGACAGACAATCATTTCCTGGGTTACCCGTGCAGACGCCATATCACGGCAAGCATGGAGCCCGCTCATCTCACTGTCACCATACGTCTCCTGGGTGCTCCTGGCAGACCTCGGTGAGGTCAGTCAGGGGCACCTGAACAGACATGGCTATCCTCCTCTCAGAGCTCCTCTTAGAGCACCAGAGACTCCAGGTCATTCTCTTCTTTAAGTTTCGTCTCATGGAGATTCAGTCCTGCCTGGAATATCCTGCAAGCTGGAGGCTTCTGCCTCAGGCTGCTCTCCCAGCCGGCAGCACTGTGTGGTTGCACCTACCCCTGCCTACTCCTTGCTCCCATGGCTCATGAAGCCTGGACAGTAGTAAGGAGCAGTTCAACTATAGGCTGAGCAAGTGCAGAATGGTGGTAGAATGTGCCTTTCGACATTTAAAAGCTCGCTGCCGTTGTTTGCTGACTAGGTCAGACCTCAGCACAACCAACATTCCCATTGTTATTGCTGCTTGCTGTGTGCTCCATAATATCTGTGAGAGTAAGGGGAAGACATTTATGGAGGGGTGGGAGGTTGAGGGAAATCGCCTGGCATCCTATTTTGAGCAGCCAGACACCAGGGCGATTAGAAGAGCACACCAGGAAGCGCTGCGCATCAGAGAGGATTCGAAAACCAGTTTCATGACTGGCCAGGCTTCGGTGTGACAGTTGTGTGTGTTTGTCCTTGATGCAAACCCACCCCCTTTGTTGATTTTAATTCCCTGTAAGCCAACCACACTCCCCCCTTTTAAATAAATTAACTATTGTTTTGAAACCCTGCATTCTTTCTTTCTTAATTTAAAAAAATATGAGATAATGGACAAGGTAGCCCAGGTGGGGTGGGGGAGGAGGAAAGGACAAGGCCACATTGCTTATTGTAGCCACACTAAAAATCAAACTGTTTGAATGACAGCCTTCTGTTGCTTGGGCCATCCTCTAGAGTGAAGTGGCTGGGTGCCCAGAGCCTCCCCACCCACGTTCTTTGGCGTCTGGGTAAGGAGGTTATGGAACATGGGGAGGAGGGGAGGCAGTTATACAGTGGATGCAGCGGGGGTCTGTGCTCTTGTTGGCTTTCCTGCAGCTCCAACAGATGCTTCATCATGTCCGTTTGCTCCCCCATTAGCCTCAGCATTGCGTCTTGCCTCCGTTCTTCACGCTCACTTAATTCTTTCCTGGCCTCTGCCACTGAATGCCTCCATGCATTAAGCTGTGCCCTATTGGTGCAGGAGGACTGCATGAGCTCGAAAAACATGTCATCGCCAGTGCGTTTTTTTCACCTTCTAATCTGCGATAAGCTCAGGGACGGAGATGATAGGAGGAACGTAGAAACATTCTACGCTCTACGATTCTGGGGGGACTGCATGGTCGCCTATGCTGCTGAGTGCTGCTAAGTTTGCCATGCTGACCAAACAGGAAATGAAATTCAAAAGTTCCCGGGGCTTTTCCTGTATACCTGGCTAGTGCATCGGAGTTCAAAGTGCTATCCAGAGCGGTCACAGTGGAGCACTCTGGGATAGCTCCCAGGGGCCAATACCATCAATTTGTGTCTGCACTACCCCAAATTTGACCCAGCAAGGTTGATTTTAGCACCACTCCCCTTGCCAGGGAGGAGTACAGAAGTCTATTTTAAGAGCCCTTTAAGTCGATGGAATGGGGTTGGTTGTGTGGACTGATTCATTTTAAAATCGATCTAACGTGGCTAAATTCGACCTAACCCCGTAGTGTAGACCAGGGCCTGGAGTGACCAATCCCTGCTCCACTGGACACTCACAAATCAGCTGCTCCCAAAGACATAGTACACACCAACTTACCAGTGTCACCTCAGATCATGCGCCGCTTGACACATAGCACTTAGATATATTTATAGTGAAAACATGTGAAAGTTTATTGAATAAAGGGTAGAGATTTGAATGATAGCAAGTAGAAATATTGGAAATAAATGGTTACATGTAAAATAAAATCATAACATGCCTTCTAAAACCTAAATTTACTTAACCAGTTGCTATCATGTCTTACAGTATTGCTCCCCAGCATTTTTCAGTGCTTATAATCCCTTTTTCATGAAACAACGTATGCTCTCAACTAGTCCCTTCTGTGAAGGATATCCTATGTCCCCCTATGATTCTGCATTCTTCTCATATTCCAGACTAATTCTTTTAGTCATAAGCAGGACACCCTCCTGCTGGACATTCCTTCCTGTTGATTTTGTGATCTCTTGTCAAATTTGCAACCTTGATTAGCTGGCGGCTCCATATGCAAATAGACTTACATTGTAAGCCACACAATGGGCAATGACTAGCCAGAGAGAAATAAGCATCTCCTACCCCTTTCCTAAACAGAACGTGTTTAGAACCTTCTGGTGACTTATCTTAACTTACATACCGTAAGAATGCAATTTTCAGTATAGATACATCACTTCTTATATATCATCCATATATGCACCTCACCATGATTAGGACAAACAGTGCATTTCTGGCTGTTGGTAGTGACTTCACATATCACCCTTTCGGTGCACTATTATGTAGACATCAGACCAGGAGAGCCGTATAAACCTCTACACAACCCTTATGCCCTCTGCCAGACAGCACCAAGGGGTCCCTGGGTCTCACCCCTCCAGCAGGGCACAGAATCCTGGGCAGACTCATTCCCTGATGCTTTTACCCAACTACCTTGAACTCCCTGTTGTAGCTGTACCTTTCTCCAGGGAGGTATCAGCCAGCAGATCCACGCAGCTTCCCGACTCCAGCAGGGTTCTCTCACTGCATGACAGCCAGAGATCTACTCTTCTTCCTAACCATCAGATACCCCATCACACTTAATCATTTCCTTCTTTGGGTTTCCCAGTGTGTCCTGTTTACTCTGTGTCTATTTGGGGTAGGGCACATCTGTATTTTGAGTTTTGTATGGCATTGAGCAGCGTGTCAGCACTTAAGCAATAATAAAGAGTCAGAAATCTTGGAAAGAAGCATGTTCTTATGGGGTGTTCAATCCATTTGTGCTGCCTTAAAGGGTTCTGATGATTTGATTAAGGTATATAAAAATTTGGGGACATTAATTCAGGCCTCTGAATCTTTTAATGCAGTTCAACTAAGTCCCTGTCTTGGTGGGAAGTGTGTGTAGGGTAGGGAATACTGGTACTGGAGTTGTCTCCTAGTTGTAACTGTAATTGTCACTCAGCTCAAGCAAATGATTTACTTATTCCAGTAGTTCACATATCAGCACTTGGAGGTCCTATATTGTTCTCATGGGTCATTAGCTGTTCCTGTTCACTTTAGAGAGATCATCCGTGGTCACAAAATGATTCGTTCATACGGCAAACTGTCATCCACCTCAATCCATATGACAGGCAACTTATCTTTAGTGGATACAATGCCCCCCTTCCAGCCAGACACTCCCAATAAATTACATTAAGGAAGGTGCCCCGCTGGATGGCAGGTAATTTACATAATGTCACCAATTCATCCAGCACGGAAAGGATATGGAAGGGAGCTTACTGACATATTGTCTGACATTGTCATGATCCATGAGTGGCAGAAAATAGACACCCTGTAAGCAGGCAGAGTTCCATCTGGCAAGGAGTTGGCTTTAAAGAGTGGCAGTGTAAAATGACAGATAGTAATAGAAACTAGAAAGTCAGATTGGAAAATTAGCTTTCCCAGTTTCACATCTGCACAACGGGGGCAGCTGCCAATCACTGTCTCCAGAGGGAGGCTTATCTGGGTTCCCGACCACGTGCAAAGTCATGTTCCTCTCACTTAAAAAACAGCATGAAAAAATGAATCAGTCTGTTAGAGAGCTTTAAACAAATGTGGGGATGAGAAACAAGCTGTTGCAAATTGGCACAGAGAATGCAAAAAATTAATGTGAAATGAAAGCTGCATTTTCCAATAAAATAAAGCAGTCACTTAACTCTTCTTTCTCTCGCAACACTGCAAAGCATTTAAACACTTGAAGTGGTGCCTGAAGTGAATGTAAATGGTACATGAGGTACATATGTTTTCCAGGGGCGAGTAAAAAACATGGGTGGCTCAAGTAAGCAATTTATTTTCAATAATCCCTACAAGTCCTTCACGTCATAAAGCATCAGTAACATAATGTGATCAAGACACAGGTCAACCTGTCAGTCCACACTCTTTGCTTTAGTGTGAATTTGGGGGAGAGGGGGCCACGGGGGGCGGGGAGGGAATCTATCCACAAATTGGATGTGTAGTGTCAGGTTTCGCTGTACTGGCTTGCCCAGTGTGCTTTAACACTGAGTTAGAGGAATCACTCTAAGGGTAAGAAACCCCTATCCAGGGCCCTTCAGTCTTTGGACTCTCTGTCAAAACTCACAAAGATGCCAGTTACAGTGAGACTGGGCTGGGACCTTCAAGTGCTTTCTCATAATAAGTCACCAAAGCAATGGCTGTCAGCTACTAATAACCCAGATTTGCTTCTGAACTTGTGGTCTCTCTCACATGTCCTCTCTTACATTTTTTAAGACTCCTGCTACTCATCCATCCATCCACCTGTAGTAGGAAGAAAGCCAGACATAAGCCCTTGCATCAGAGGCCTGGTGAAAGGCCTGAGGCCTCAACTAAAGTAGTGGTCAAGCCTTGCTAATATAAAAGCAAAAGTTAGCAAGAGACAGGCTGTGAGCTCACAGAACCTGGCAAAAATAGGGCTGGTATTGCAAAAACACACACATTCCTAAGAAAGGCTTCGCACAGGAAACTCACGCAAACACATTCCAGAAGGATGGTACCAGAATACCCCAATACCAAGTATGGTACAAACACACCCACCCCAAAGGTAATGAGAACATACTGACCCCTCCTAAAGATAAGGTCAGGGTGACAGTATGATGGATAGAGATGTTCTGATTGAACCAACGTGTACAAGGTAATGGGTGGTAACAACCCACATCAGGGAGCAGTAACTAACCACATCAGAGGGGCAATATTTAACTTTTTGGATTGATGTATAAAATAAAGCCTCAAAGGGAGTGTCTTTTTCTGGCCTATGGGGGAACGGAAAGTCCCACCGTTCTCTAAGCTGATCCATTGTTATGGGCATACATGTATTGGTGGTCCGATAGAGTCTGCGGGATACTAGTACCGTGCTTCATTGACAATAAACCTGGCCGGGTGCCTTCGTACCTTAACGGATCTTGTGGTCACTGGGTGGTTTACTCGAGGTCTGCTGTGCTAGCTGCCTGCGCAGAGCTTGGATTGCACACAGAGGGAATACACACAGCCAAACATCTGACAACACCGCCGTAGTTATGAGTAGCCAGTCACAGCCACTCTTCAACTCAAGCCAGAAGGAAATCAAGTTTGCGGCCTCTGGTACCCAGAACACTCCACAAATGGAAGATGGAGCTGTGGAGAGGGCTGACTATGGTGGAGGGAAGGCAGCTCACACCAGCAACATGCAACAAGAGTCCTGGATACTTACCTTCCCACTCTCTGGAAGGGATGGGTAGAACAAACAGACTTTGCAGCCATAGCTATCCCCTACTTCCTACCAACAGACAGCCTATCTTATTTAGTGTACTGTGGTTGGTCTTTTAGTGTGTTATCTCTCTGCTGTACTTTAGGCCTTTCAGGTATATGGACGTGTTCACTTTCTGGACTTTGACCTAATTAAAAATTATTTCTCAACCGTTGATTATTTGGATGTTGACAAGAACCTATTGCTGCATGACTGCAAGAATTTTTCTAATGTTTACAACTTGCACCAACAGAAACACAGTAACAAAGCCACCTTTGGGTGATTAAAAATCCTTGAGGAAGGGCACATTCTGGCATTGAAGGAGGTACACAAGAATGCAACCGCACATGGCTGCTATTTAATGGTGTTATTTAGTCTTATTACATTAATCCCCATAGGAATTGATTCGTCCTATACATGCAGTACTTCAAAAGCTGTGTGAAATGTTTCAGTGAAACCAAGTGAAACACACATGATTTTCCAGTATCAGAGGGGTAGCCAGGTTAGTCTGGACCTGTAAAAGCAGCAAAGAGTCCTGTGGCACCTTATAGACTAACAGATGTATTGGAGCATGAGCTTTCGAGGGTGAATACCCACTTCTGTTAGTCTATAAGGTGCCACAGGACTCTGCTGCTTTTACATGATTTTCCAGGTTGTATTTATTTTCAAATAAATTCAGATCATGTTCACCAAGAGACAGATTTTGCCACTCTTATTCATGTTCAGTAACTGAGATGAATGGAATTACTAGAGGGGTCATGTGCTACCTCAAATGCTATCTGGGTGGCAACATCTCGCCCTAAGTTTTGAGAACACATGAGTCCAGTTTCAAATGAAACTATGAATCAGCGTATGGCTTCGCATCAAAGACCTAATCCAAAGTCCATTGAAATCAATGGGAGTCTCTTCATTAACTTTAGTGAAGTTTAATTTTAGATCAGGCCCCAAAACCATGTGAAATTCATGACACGGCTTCAATGTGAAATCAGATGACAATTGTCTGTTTCAACTGGAGTTTTTGGGGTAATTGAAACCTAAAATTCAAAATGAAACTGGGGGAAGTGTGAACCATAGAGTCCAACCAAAAGAAACTAAAATACCCTCATGAACTAATGTAAAGGGAAAATATGGCTCTAAAGATTTCCAGTATTCATTACAATGTTTTGTGCCGGGAGGGAGATTTTTCCTCTCTGTATAAATATATATCATTCACAGTAACAATCACGGGATGTGTGCTCATGCATGCAGAAGCACACACAGAGGGAAGACTAGCCCGTGTCATAAGTATTAGGGATTAGGACTGAGATTCGCTGGAAATGTTATCCAGCGGGAGCTTGTACAGTCCCTGCCTGAACTGTGCATGTACCTAGCACGGCCATAAATAACAAATTTGCTTACAATGTCCAAATAAGTAAATGAAGAATCAGATATGACAATTCAAACACCTCATAAACGTGACCTTTTCATTAGTCTGCATTTTGATTGGCTGCTTATTCCAGCTTTCCCTTAGGTGATAACCAGAGTACACAGGGAATGGGCAACAAGTCAAATTACAAAAATACTGAAAAGGTCAGAGTGGTACAGCTTGCTGTTATCTTTCACTGAGCTGATGCTGCATGAATGTTCTCCTATCTTACTGATCATGACAGTGAACAGGAAATCTTAATGGAGTGACTCGTTCTAGTGGCTGTTTTTGGAATGGTACACAGAGTGGCCCTCTTTGGAGCGTTCCATTGCTGGAAGAATTGGTGTTGGAGTTTTTTGTATATTACTTTAAAATATCTTTATTTGTATACATGGGGCCAGATGATAGATCCTCTGGTCTGGCCAAGCTGGGCTTAGCATAAGACCCAGGGATAGCATTATGCCACCTTTATACTGCCCCAATCCTGAGCCAGGCTGATCCCCCCAGTGAACTACAGTAGACTCACAGCCCCAAGGGGCCCTTCCAGCAGTTGGGTCACTGGGATATAGAGACACCCTGACCATATCCTAGGAAAACTCCTTTCACCTAGGAATTCCCCCTTCAACAGTGGCTGGGGAAAGATGACAGAGCAGCCACTACAGATCTCTTTGCTCCTGGAATTAATCTTAAGGGAAATGGAAGATGCCAGAGACAGGCTGAAACTGTAAAGGGAAATGAGGAGACTTTAGAAGCTGGGAATTGGAACATTCCCATTGTCATTTCCAAATTTAGCTTAGTAGATTTAAGAGCTGACCCTTTCTGGAGATTCAGAAACTGGGTCCTATATATATATATGAAACAGGGAAGTTCATGAAAGCTGCAAAAGGTCAGGTGCATGCCACAGTATGCTCTCATTTTAAATTATCTTCTATTTCCACCTTATCTTCCTTTGTGAACCCCTCAAAATTCTCCTCTTCTGTAATGCCTACAGAAAACTGATCTGGAGGCATCTGATAATGGCTAGGCAGGTGATGAATCTGATTGCTGCTACTGATTGGCTAAGAATTAAGCACACGGTAAACATCCTATTATTCCCCTCTCCACATCCTCTCCCTCTCCCTCTCCATCTAACTTTTAGTCTCATGCACCTGTAATGTCTTGCCTTTTAAACTGTAAGTAAGAACAGTTCAGTGCTTAAAGCAATGGGGTCCCAATCCAGTGGATGCCTCTGGATGCTCCTGTAATATACATGTTAACGATAATAATATTAATATTAATAATATTTCCCAATTAAAATTCAAGTTTGCAATGCAGAATTCCAATGACCACCTGTTCTGTAACTAACCAGTGACAATCATATAGCCTACATAGCTTTCCTAGAGAAGGCCTCTGTCTCTGGACTGTGCATCAAAAGCATCAAAGACAGGACATTTTCAAGTGGCATTACTGCAAACACTTCCCTGAAAGAGTTAATTCTTTCATTGTCAGTCATCTTCATCAAAATCATGTCTGTGGACATCGTGGAGATTAAGAATATACACAATGCCCCACTTATCCCCAGACCTTTAACCTGAAAACAAGTGAGAACTCTACCGAGTGGATTTCTAACTGTTTTGCACTGGATTTTCAACTTTTACTTGACTGGCCTATCTCACATTTAATGCATAAATACAGTATCAGACATTCCTCTGGGTAAAATAGATGCACATTTAAACTACAATGCCATGTCTGGCCACTGTATGAACTACAGTGAGAAACTAGGCCTAGGAGAAACCTTTGGTGACAAAGTGACACTCCAGAAAAAAAGATTAAAATATCCAAATAAATAAAAATCAATTACCGCTCTTTATAAGTGAGAATCTCTGCATTCCCCACTGACTGCTGCTTCCCTCCATTCCACACCCATTAACTTAGGTTCAACCTTCTGGTTTTTCCTCCCTTCTTTATTTTCTTATGAACTTCCTCTCTTGGACCACTAGGTGCCATCAGTGCATGCTCACCCAGTGCTACCTACAAAGACTATAAAACTAAACTAGTTCGATGTAAAGGCTGAATACAGTTTTTTGCAGGCAGGTCTGTCTGTGTTAGATTAGAAGGAGTAACTTTTCACTAACAAATGCTTCTTGATTGAAAAATCCTCTCGTTCACATATATTAAGGTTTTATAAATAGGGCCCTACCAAATTCACAGCCATGAAAAATGCATCGCAGACCGTGAAATCTGGTCTCCCCCTGTGAAATCTCGTCTTTTGAGTGCTTTTACCGTATACTATACAGATTTCACGGGGGGAGACCAACGTTTCTCAAATTGGGGGTCCTGACCCAAAAGGGGCTTGGGGGGGTCACAAGGTTATTTTAGTGAGGTCATGGTATTGCCATCCTTACTTCTGCACTTCGGAGCTGGGCGGCCAGAGAGTGGCGGCTGAAATCATGAAATTAACTATTTTTAAAATCCTATGACCATGAAATGTACCAAAATGGACCGTGAGTTTGGTAGAGCCCTATTTATAAAATATTAAAATGTGGGTAACTATTTAGCTGCAGTGTTAAATGGGCCGTAGCATTACTCTTGGCAAAAATCAAATACTGTCTTCCGATTGCGATTACAGACTAGATACTTCAATTTCAGTCCCAATGCACATCTCTCATTGTTATTTAAATCTTCTATATTACTCTTAAAGGGTAGGTCTCCTTTAGGCCTGAAGAACCTGTAATAACAACAAGCATATTACCATGACATAAACTCTGTCCTTACATCTTCACTTCATTTTTAGCATAATGAAAATCATTTAATCTCTTTTTGTTATCTGAAAATGCATGAGCTGTTGTTCATTAATCACAGTTTATTTCATTTCTATTGCCACAGGCATCATGGTAACATATTTATTGGTTAGCAGGGTGGGAAAAATGCCGCAATTTCAGGCACAACTTTGGTCAGTAAAACCAAAAGTGCCCACAAAACTGCATCTTGATTGGAGTTACTCTCTCAATAACATCCACAATTGAGACCCACAAAATGAAAAATGTTTTAGCAGATACATTGATGAAAGAACCTGAAGGGATATCTGTGTATCCAGTTCCTTTATACTCCATGAATGCCTTCATACTTTCCAGTCTTACTGCACAGAGCAGTAAAATCCTGGGGGGGGGGGAAGGGGGGGAGGGAAGAGAGGACATATTTTCTTGGGCTATAATTGTAGCATTAGAACAAAGATCAATTACCAAACATTAAGAAACCATCTAATGTTACAGTACCAAAGACTTTATTTTTTTCTTTCAAGAAGAGAGATGGATTCCTTGGCTTCATTCACTGTAGACGTTCAATACTGGGATGGAATATGATTCTCAAGTGAGCTTCCCTGCAGGTGCACTCAATTCCTTGATGGGAACCAAGTGTGGGTTATGTGAGGGCATAGGAAGGGAAGGGAAATCTGTAAAGCCCTGCCCCTCTCCGAGCCAACTACTGAGGTAGGAGCAAAGCTTAGTTGCTAGAAGTGGGCAGTGTGCATATCTGCCAATGTTTTGAAAAAGTTTTGCAAGGGACAAAAGTCCGAATAGGTGGGAGTTCTGAGGTACAGGGTTACCAGCACCTGGTGAGTTTTGTGAACATATCAGAGAGGTTTAAGATTTACCTAGAACTTTATAACATTGACCCCATGCCTAGGCTATGACAGTGCAACTCAAGATGGGGTTTATCAAAGGCAGCTTTATGTCACCTATTCTCCAATCAATCCTGGGGCTGGTGCGGACCAGGAGAGGACCCAGGGTTTAGATTTTAAGCTCTTTATACCAAGGCCCTGACTTTTCATTATGCATGAGTGTACACTGCTTATCACAATAGGGACCTGATCCCTGATGGGGGCCTTTATGCACTACTGCAATAAAAATCATTCATAATGTAGAGCAGCCTCGGGGCTGAGAGTCCCTTAAATTATTTCAAAACTGTTTTTTCATTGAATGTGCATTTTAACGGAAAATAAGCATCAGTGTCTAGGAAACAGACTAGTTTAAACAGAATCCATGAGCATGGAGTGGCAGAGCTGTTTGTGTGTTCTTGTTACACTCCAAACACCCCATAGAACACTATTAGCAATGGGATTCTTTCATAGACCGTTAGGATGAAAAGTAATTACGAAGGATGGTTTCACAGATGCTATCTATCGTGTCTGGAGAAGAGAAAAAAATTATCTCTAGCAGGTCCTTCTGGTTATCAACAGAGAGGCCATCATCTAGGAAAGTAGGTTACGTTTAACATACCAACTAGCATATTTTAACCGACACAGTTTTAAACTAGTGTGGACAGTAAAATATTTCAAGTGGTCAAGGTCAACGTGAGGCTCCCCCTTAGGACTAGCATTTTTAAACACAATCTATTTTCCTAGTCTAGACATGGTCACACAAGGACTGACTGTATTTTGTGTCTCGTAGAGGTACTGAGCTGAGCATTTTTTCTGGTACTTAACAAATCGTTAATTAATAGCAATACTAATAAATGGTCATCCTGATTAAAAGGGACTGGGAACTACAGAAGTGAGGCAAAGCAAGTTACTGTGCTGTTATTTGAGTCTAGCAGGGTTAGCAATATTAACTGCATATTCTACATTCATTCTGTGAATGGGGCTGACACTGCAAATGTGGAACAAACACTGTACATACCATGGAGATTCACAGTATGGAGAAATCTTTAGTTTCTAAACTGATTTCTGTGCGTAACTGAAACATCTCATACCAGCGAGTGACTGGTCCATAGAAAATCAGTTCTTGTAATTGACATTTTGCATCCATTGCATTTTCCACTGTGCTCCCCTCAACCAGACAGATAGGATATGTACCTATATTTTGCATTACTCTGATTTTAGCTATTTATCCAAACGTCCTTTATTTTCTCACTGTTTTAAACTCAGTCTGACTTCTTGGCATCAGGAAAGGCACAACAAAACCAATTAGGACTAGGAGATAACTGAACTGAGCCCAGGGCTGGTAAATGTTCATGTGTTTTTAAATTTCCATTGTATGCTGCTTATGCCTCTCTTTAATGAAAGATTTGCAGTCTCCACTTGACTGGAAAACATCCATAATAAAGCCATGTAGGCTATCGTATAGTACAAATCTCCTGAGAAAATAATGCAGTTTTAGTAAGGCAGGGGTTTCAGCTGCTCTAATCATTCTAATTACTTGAGAATGTTTCCTTCTTCCCCCTGCATCCTCTAGGGCCTTTTTGCCTTCAGATCAGCTATAGAAACAAAGTAATTTAGCCAAGTAAAAAGCTTATTAACACATGATGCAGTTCACTGGCACAGGAAAACTACATTGCATCCCACCCACTCCTCAAACAGGTAGACCTCAATATTACAAAGGGGCTTTGTCTGGCACAGAATAACTCAATACGGTCAAAGGAGGCAGAAGGCAGAAGTTCTGTGTGTGAAGGGAAGTTACAATGTACAAGGTGGAAGAAGCCAGTTCAATTCCAAGATCAAGTCAGGAGTCACAGTGACAGCAGACAATTTTATAAATCCTGAGCTATCAATTAAGAGTCCTCAGATTATTTTTGCTTTCCTGAGAACCTTTTGTTTTGTTAAGTTGCCAGGCATCACTGAACATGGGAATAGCTGTGGATGCCTATTAGTACTCAAGGTGCAACTTTTGCACTTAAAAAGATCCTTCAGATATCTCAGTTTATTATTATTATTTATTTTTCCTAATACAGCAAAATATCAGATTCATCATCATAGATGTTAGTAAACAAAGAGGGTTGGGATGAAGGGAACGATGAAGGGAACGACATACCTATCTTCAGGGTTTACGTTAATCATAGACTTTTTAAAAAGTCAGCTTAAATTGCTTTGAATTTTTCAGGCACTCCCTTTTAGCAGAATGCCAGTTGTTCATTAGCTGCAAGGTCAGCCATATCACTGAGCCAGGCATCAATATTTGGTGGGGATCGACTTTTCCATTTTTGCAGGATTAATTTTTTAGCAACCAAAGTGGCACATTGGAACCAGGCCACCTTGTTACCAGTAATCTCTATGTATCGGGAATATGTCCAGGAGTAAAATTTAAGGGGAAGGGCTCCAATTTAGCATCCAATATCACATTGGTCCTTTGACCCACCTCATATCAGAAACTCTTGATATAGTGGCACTCCCAAAACAGATGAGCTAATATAGCACCAAGGGACTTACACTTCCTACAGCAGTCAGCATTTATAAGCCCTCTTTACCATAAGCCTATGTGGAGACAAATATATTCACAAAAGCATCTTTCTCTGGTCTAAAGTTGCTTTAACATTAGACACATTTGTATTCAATTGGGTCAGAGATAGTAGTGTATCCAAATCTCTATTCCAAACAACTTGCAAATTATCAATCTATGGCAGACTTTTTTGGGCCAGAAAATCATAAAAAGATACCATTGGCCAATAAATCCAAGAAGTTTCTTTTAAAATAATAAAAGTTCTGGAGGTTCTGGAGCTCCCAGTGTATCTGATCCAAATACATTCATAAGTAAATGCATTAACTGGAGTGGTTTCCATCAAGGTTTTGTCACTGATTTTCAGGATAAAATTGCCTCAGAGGACCACCTCTGCATGGAAAAATGGATGGAAGCAGAACTTTTTAGGCAAGTTTGACCAACCTTGCCTCAGCCATTATTGTGGGAGCTTGGGAGCCATCCACTCTATAATAATTTGATCCTACAATGCCTGAAAAGGGGTGAGTGTATACCAATTCTTATTCAATCTGAACCCAAGGTGGGGTTTGTGGGGTCACAAAGATGCCTGGCTTAACAAAAAGGAGATCTGTTCATTTTCCAAGTTGGGAAAATGAAATCCTCCCAGTGACAGGCAGAGCTGTAATTTGTTCAGCGACAATCTAGGTTTCTTACCTCAGCCCTGAAGGAATGTTCTGAAAATATTGTTGAATTTCTTAAAACATTTGCGGAATAGAAACAGGACATAGACCCCCTCAGGACATACAAAATTCTGGGAAGGGCATTCATTTTCAGTATATTAATTTTACCCCACAAACTGGAGGATGCTTTTTGATAAACGAGCCAGATTTATTTTAGGTCAAACTCTGACGTCCATCCTTTGGCAAAACTCTCTTTGGGCTATATCCTAAATTTGGGCTAAATTACTCAGTTCTTATTTCATCTTTGTGAGGACAAAACACCCAATGGTCCAATTCTGTTCTCAGATACAAAACAAGAGGAATCTTACTGAGGTCAACACAGTTATATTTGTGAAAACCTAGAGTACCTCTGATTGCAAAGAGTGTACACTTGAGTAAAGATTCAGCAGGGATTTCAGGATTTGGCACAGAGACAATATGAAAAATGGCATGGCTGCCTTTAGAGCCAACAAAGTCTCTGAGATAGAACATATATAGGTCTTCACATTAATGTGCTTTCTCTCTCTACTGAATCAACCTTTAAAATCAACCATTGGGGGAGTGAATTTAACGAGAGTTTTAGAAGCTTGAAATCAAGGGCAAGGAGAGGGAAGTTGGCTTGTGTTTGTACAGTAGGAATAAAGAATGACTTCTAGGGACTGGGATGAGACACCCTGTTTCATTCTAGTTGTGACCTATGTCAGGATTTAAACCCAGAAATAAAAGTATAGTGCAATAATCCATCAGCCTGCATGCTATTTACTAACTATAATTAAACACATGGGGCCAGATTCTGTAAACATAGAAGCTTGACAGAAAACCAAAAAGGGAAGGCTGGCTGGATGGTGTTTATCTTGTTCTAACTATCCACAAAGCCCACAGAGAAGACATTCCACAGATCCTCTGTAACAGGAGTCACAGTGGACCAAATTTCAGGGCAGAGGCTAAGAGTCAGGGTCATAGCCATCAAATTGGTCCATGTACACCTGAACCCAGCAATGGTATCTAGACATCCCATCCCTCTGCAGTTCTCTCGTACTCTGGAAAGGATGAATCTGCAGGGGCTTTGCATGGGGCCACAGCTGGCCAGAATATGCCCATATATTTGTGCAGCCAAATGCTACGGTTCCAGAATATGACGTACGTTGCACTGATGCTTGCTTTATATACTTCACTGCAACCATCCCAAGGTGATCACTTCGTGCTAGATAACCTTTTATAATATTCACTACAGAGGGGACACCAGTTAATTACACCATTATCATGTGACAACACAATGCCATAAAAGTGTATCACTGTGAGAAAATGTGAACACAGACATTGTTCGCAAGGAAATAATGACTGGCAGTCATTACAGGGGCAGCAGCTGTCAAAAGCTATGGTGGGAAACTGCATGAGATCATAGGAAGGGTTTTCAGGTTAATCTGTAGTCAATGCACAGGTATCAAAGTAGTTTTTTTAACAGCAGTAAAGCAAGTGCCCTTGGAACCATGGAATTGTAGGACTGGAAGGGACCTCGAGATGTCATCTAGTACAGTACCCTGCACTCATGGCATGGATGCTCTTAGCATATAATTTATTTGTACTGGAAGAGAGGCTCAGGTTACAGCATTTGGTTTTCATCAAGTGAAGCTGAAAAACTGTAGCACAAGCACTTCAGCTGAGTTCTGTGTACTCATTAGTGAGCAATTCATGGGAAAATTGCCTCCAAAAACCAAACCTAAATCTGCCCCTTCCCCAAGTCTATCAATTAACCAAGCTATTTCCCCCATATTCTGAAAAGATGGGGAAGAGAGAGCGAGCAATTGCTGTTATTTGTATTTTTTTAATTCTTGGGTGGTGCTCAGATACTACAACTGGGTGGGGGAAGGGAATAGAAGTATGGAGAGAAGAGAAATTTAAACTCAGTGTCTCTTTTAGTATCAATCCCTTCCCTGTAACTGCTAGGCCATATTCATTCATCTAGGCAATGGTCTTGAATTTTTGGGAGGCAACATAGTCTGGAGGGAGGGGCAGAGAGCTGTATTAGGTTCTGACCCTTCCATTGATAGTACATTGGCAGACTGCTGCTCCTGCAAAGAACCCACCTAAAGTCAGTGAGGCTCCATGTGGGATCAGCGATGCACCCATGTCATAGCAATTGCAAGCTTGGGGCCTTCATTGGAAGATCCTGACTTCTAATCCTGACTCTACCACTGATATATATAATAACAGTCAGCATGGATTTGTCAAGAACAAATTGTGTCAGACCAACCTAATAGTTTTCTTGACAGGGTAACAAGCCTTGTGGGTGGGGGGAAGTGGTAGATATGGTATATCTTGTCTCTAGTAAGGCTTTTAATATTGTAGCAGCCATGATCGGGTTGTTTCAGAGTTTTCTGGTCTTTATCTAGGTGGAGATTCTATAAGGTGGGAGCAGTAGTTCTCAACCAGGGGTACATGTACCTCTGGGGGTACGCAGAGGTCTTCCAGGGGGTACTCAACTCATCAAGATCAGTGTTTCTCAATCTGGGGATTGCAGTCTCTGTGCGGGGTCACGAGACGGATTTAGGGGGATAGCAAGTGCACGGTCAGCATGAAGGGGTGGCAAGCAGGGAAATTGCCCGGTGCCCCCTGCCACAGGCGGCCCCATGGAGGTAAATTACATGCTTTAGCCCTGCTGCCTGGGGCTCAGGCTTCAGACAAGGTTCACGGGTGAAAAACAGTCTCAAGTATCACATGAAAGATAAATTGATTGGAATCTATATATTGTACGTATTTTATAATTATAGAGTAAAAATGAGAAAGTAGCAACTTTTCAGTAACGATGTGCTGTGACACTTTTGTATTTTTATGTCTGATTTTGGAAGCAAGTAGTTTTTAAGTGAGGTGAAACTTAGGGTATGCAAGACAAATCAGACTCATGAAAGGGGTACAGCAGTCTGGAAAGGTTCAGAACCACTGTCTTAGAGTATTTAACATTTTTCCTATTAGCCTGTTTGGGCCTAATTTGTCAGGGAGTTGGATCTGTTTATACCAACTCGGTATACTAGCGCCGTAAAGATCGATGGAACCACACCACCATAAATGATGGTAATGCAGTGATGAATCAGGCTCTGCATGTCTTCCACTTCTAGGGTCAGACTTGCTATTTTGTGCAGGAGAGAGTACAAATCCACAGTGGGTGTAATTTGTAAAAGGAGCTGCTGACCCTCAGATAATGTGTCCACTTTACAAAACTACCATATGTAATTTAGCACAGATTAGGACGGCTGGCAGCATGGGCAGTGGGTGAAACTTCCCCTGGAGGAGGCAAGCTCCTTGTCCTGCCTCTTCTGCCCACGGCCCCACCCAAACTCCACCCCTGCTCTGCCCCAGGCCCCGCCCCCACCCACTGCTGACTCACCACTCACCTCTTCACCACCACCCAGATCCCCCCCTCCGCTCACCTTCTCCCCCACCTGCCGCTCTCCCACCTGCTGCTCGCCTCCTCACCCCCCCTCGCCAGACCCTTTCCCCGCCCGCCACAGACCCCCACCATCACCTGCTGCTGCCCCTCACCCCCCATGACACCTCTCTCCTTTGCACCTTAAAGCACTAATAACATTCCCCAATGGAACTGAACAGGCAAGAGGCATAGCTCAGTTGCCAGATAGATTCTCCTCTGTGTGGCTGGGCGTTTGGTGTATGCTGTATAGAGAGAGACAAAAAGCCAGGCGACCTGCACCAACCTGAAGCCTAATCTCTCCTTTTGAAAAAGTGCTTGTCATTGACAGCCTGCATTAAGGCAGTAGTTTAATCACAGAATTCCCTGCCAGACTCGTTTACTTAAACTGGGTTTGAATAAAATAAACTCACTGGCTATGTCAGCTCCTCCTTAAGCCAAGCTAGCAGTTACTTCTTCTGGGTACAGAGAATAACTGACGGGTCGTCATCTGGAAACTGTTTTGACCCCAATAACACATTTTCCTACAATATAAAAGCCAGCTGAATGTGGTGAAAGGCTTCCTGGGCATTGGCAAATGGCTTCATTACCACTTTAATGGCTCTAACAGTTTCAGTGATCTCTGCTACTAGGTCTCTGGAAGGCTTTTTCACTGTGTAAAGTTACTCAGGGATCCCCTCTGCTCGCCTCTTCACTCCCCCTGTCTGCCACTGACTCCCCGCTCACATTCTCAAACACATCCCGTGCCCCACTGGGGCGGGGGGTTGTGAGGAGAGATGCAGCCGGCACCTGCAGGGACCTTACAGGGGGAAAGGGGATGGGTGGAGGGGAGGAGAGGAGAGGAGGTAGATTCACCCCAGGCAGCAGCAGCAAGTCATAGGAGCCTGGGGGAAGAGTCAGAGCAGGGAGGGGAAGAGGCAGACAGGGGGCACCATGGCCCAGGTGTTGGGCAGCAGGGACGGCTTTGCTAGGGGAGGCAACATGCCTATTATACCCGCTGCCCATGACTGGCAGCCTGTGCTCAAGTGGGACCAGGACATGAAATAGCAAAGGATGCTGCAAACCAGGATTCCCATGTGCTAGTACAGGTGTATGGAGACCCCAGGACTGGAATTGCAGGGTATACAGCATGTCAAGTTTGAAGTGAAATGGCAGAACTATGTGGGAGATGCATGCAGAACACTTACCTGCATCTAACTGGTATGATTACTTCCCTACGTTAGAAAAAGAAGTTAAAAACAACCTGACATTTTATCCTGGGCTCCTGAATTAGAGTGCATATAATATTTGTGACCGGATGTTTGGGTTGGCAGACAATACGTATATCATCCTGGGGTTAATATTTCATTACAGATCCTCACAGTTCATCCCACTTCCTGGAAAAATAAAATAAACTGGTATGTATTATAGGAGACAAATCTCTTAATACAAAATATTTAATATAGTGAAATTTCATTTCATGGATGCTTGCATTTCTGCTATGATAAGTCTTATCTTGAGACCAGTATATTACCAAATACTGCCTAAGACAAAGCAATCGTTTGTCTTTATTGCAGTGAAGCATAACAAATAGCTGAGTAATATTTTGGCACCGATCTGTAATGTCTGATGCATTAGGCCCTTACATGAAAAATTTACAACTACAGGTCTGTCTCGCTGCCATTAGCAAAGCAAAGGCTTCTTGCATTTGTTATGCTCTCACAGTGACACCTTGCATAAGAAGTCTTAACTATGCTTATCTATGCATTTCATTTAGACTTTACGGGATGATTCTTACGACATTAAGAACAAATTAATCTAAATAAACATATTTAACGGAGTTGGGCAGCGAGGAAACAGATGCCATTTTATTGCACGGTTGTTACCTTAGCAGGAAAGGGCTTTAGAACCAGATTCTCTGTCCCACTCTGCTTCCTTTGCACTGCTGTGCAGGCATAAAGAGAGCAGAAACCTCTCCTGGTGTGGGGAAAAACCCAATGGGCATACAGGAGCAGGTGTAACTAGCTCCTATTTTACCCTCCCCACAGTCACCGGAGCTGCATGTGAATCTGGGTGGATAAAAGGCATAGCACTGCACTGCAACTCTCCTCAGCTGGTGGACAGCCCCTTGGGGATTCATGTTGCCTGCATGCACAGGTTAGAGCAGCACTAGGACCAGGCAGAGAATCAGTGAGCTGTAACCTACTCCTGTATGGTCTTCCTCCCATCACTGCTTCACTGAGCATAAACTGAGCAAAGCAGGGAATGTGGCTCATAGATTTTTCCTGATGTGCTGTCAGTGATATCAGACCCTTGTCAGTAGACATACAAGTGTAACTACTTTCCAGGCAGTGCATTTCTAGGGGATTACTGCATCTCATGCATTGTTAAAGTCACTCATCCTTTGGCCTTCTGCCTTACAATATGCCCTTATGGAAAACACTCTAGATAACAGAGATTCAAACTGTAGGGTTCTAGAATGTAAATATATTCACGTTCAATAGAAAACACTTTAAAAAATCTATGGAAGTTAAGAAAGAATGCTATCTTTCTGTAGGTTTTTTGAACCATCTAATAAAATTCTATAGCAGGACTATTATCTTCTATTCAGTTCTATAGAATGGTCCTGCCCCAAAAGGCTTAAAAGGGGTATTCCTGCTTTAAACAGCATGTGCTAACTGACTTTTTGAATCTAGGTGACACTGACGTTGCATAGTTTCAATGCAGTAACAACTGCTTACTAACAGCAACGTATAGGGACAGATCTTCAGCTGGTGTCCATTGTCATAGCTACATGAAAGTCAATGAAGCGATGACAATTACCACCTGCTGAGGATCTGCCCAGCTGGTTAAATCCTGCAGTCCTTTCTCAGGTAAAACTTCCACTGACTTCAATGGGAGCTTGGTCTGGGTAGAACTGCGGAAGTTGGGACACAAAGAATCCTAAGGTCTGATTCTCATTTACATTAAGGCCAATGTGCACCACTCTAGCAGTGTCAAAGGGCTCACGGTAGGTGCAAATGTAATGTATTCCCACATTAAGGCCCCTTTACACTTTCAGAATGACCAACAAGAGTCTAAAGGCAAGTCTACCCTTAAAGCTGAGCAGCTATAGCAGTTTACTGAAGATGCTCTAAGGGCATGGCTACATTTGCAGCTGTAGAGCGCTGTGAGTTAAACCCGCCTTCGGAGAGCGCAGTAGGGAAAGCGCTGCAGTCTGTCCACACTGACAGCTTCAAGTGCACTGGCGTGGCCACATTTGCCGCACTTGCAGCGGCATTGGAAGCGATGCATTATGGGCAGCTATCCCAGCATGCAAGTGGCTGCAACATGCTTTTCAAATGGGGGTGGGGTGGGGTGGGGTGTGACAGGGAGTGTGTTGTGTGTATGTGGGCGGAGAGAGAGTGGGGTTTTGGGGTGCTGAGAGTGTATCAGCATGCTGTCTTGTAAGTTCAGACCCCTCCTTCCCCCCACCTCTCTCTCTCTCTCACTCACTCAAAGCAAACAGCTTTTTCTCGGAGCTGATAAGCAGCCGGCTTCTCCGAAATGGAGCTTTGAAAGGGCATTTCCGTATTCCTGCAGCTGATTTCACAACAATGACAAGAGTGGCCACTTGATTTAAGGGGATCATTGGGCGTTTCCGGAGGCTGATCACAGCGCAGTAATGCAACACCTCGTTCACACTGGCACCGCGGCGCTTCAGCGGGGGCGCAGCAAACATTATTTCACTCACCAAGGTGGAGTACCAGCAGTGCTGTAGCTGCGGAGTCAGAGCACTCTACGTGCCTTGCCAGTGTGGACGGGGAGTGAGCTGGGGCGCCCAGGGCTGCTTTATTGCGCTGTAACTCACAAGTGTAGCCAAGGCCTTAGCCACCAGGAGCGAGCTCTCCTGTCGGCATAGTTAATCCACCTCCCCAAGAGGCGGTAGCGATGTCGATGGGAGAAGCTCTCCTGCCAACGTGACGCTGCCTACACAGGGGCTTAGGTCAGTCTAACTAGTCACTCAGGGATGTGGATTTTTCACACCCCTGAGCAACATAGTTATACCGATATTGGGTCTGTAGTGTAGACCAGCCCTTAGTGTAAATGACAATCAGGCTCTTCATATTTAACAGACGTAAAATATTAGCCATATATTATATATCCACTGAATTATTTTAATCCTCTACACACATAGTAACATAAATATGTATAAATTAATTATAGTCAAATACTATTCACTGAATAACTTATTCAGTATATTTTGTGATTTAAAAAAATATTCAACAAGTGCATTTGTCCACCTAGCTCTAGAATAAATATATATCTATGATATGGCTGTTTAACCTCAAAATACGTTTTCTATGATCCTCATTTCAGTACACACGTTAAGAGAGCCAAATTCATCTTTGAGGAAAGAAAGAAGGACTATGATGAATATACTAAGCCGACATTACAAAGTGCAGATAAAAGCATTTACTTGGACCAATACTGCATGAGTACCTTAAATTCTAAAAATGAGCAATTGTTATCTCTTTAAATATTGATTGCCTGGATGAAACTATTATGAAAGCACTAGATAAAGTACTTAGAGCTAACACAAAAGATTCAATACACAAAAGAATAGGGAGGATGCAGTAATCATAACAAGACTGTATGGCATAGATTCCAGTATCACACAAACTATATATAGTGACAACTCCAGGACCAGCTCTTACACATCTAGGTTTTTTATTTGTCTCTTGTCTTACTCCTGCATTTATCTCCTCTCCTGGCACATGTCCAAGGAAGGAGAGTGGAAACAGAAACGGGGAAAACAGATCCACATAAACCAGTAATTGGGATTTGGGCTCCAAACATTTTTCAGTTTCGGAAGGATATGTCTGTGTGTGTGTGTTAAAGAGGCCATCTGGCAGTTCAAATCTCCATGACATTCAGTTACATGAAGCAGGTCACTGAACAGTCAGACTCACTGAACTTCAGAGTGTTTATAGCATTTTTCACATGGATTAATTGTTCTGAAATATATTAGGCACCAACAAGCTTTTTTTCAGCAGACAGCGTGAAGCTTCCTGGCCCACTTACTTGATCCTCAGCAAGCACGTTTACTTTGAGTTTACTATGCGACATAGCCAGATAGATAACAGAAGTGATTTGCAAATATTTTCATGGATAAATGTTAACAGAAGCCTGACCCTAGGTTTGTGCATGCTAGCCTCTCTTTGGCTACAATGCTTTACAGCTGCCTACCCCAACTGCGGACCATGCAGGGGAGAAAAACCTGACACAGCGACCCCTGTTTTCCCTACCCAACTTTACAGTCATGTTGCGTGGTCAGAAAAGGTGTCAAGAACAAAGCGAGCAGGCATCCAAACACAAAGGTAGATGTCAATTACATGCATCCTGTTCTGTTAGTACTGCCAACGTGGATTCATCTTTTGAAAGCCTGGGTCTCAGTCCTGATATTTTTTATCTATGTAGGATCATTCTTTGGAGGCCTTCACAGCCCATGGGCAACTTTTAAACAAAACCAGGCTGCGTGACTGTAGAATTAAAAGTAGTGTAATTGTAGCTGTGTCGGTCCCAGGATATCAGTGAGAGAAGGTAAGTGAGGTTGGAGAGAGAGACAACCTTTCCAGCCACACACAGAGATGAAGAAGAGCTTGTCTCTCTCACCAACAGAAGTTGGTCCAACAAAAGATATTACCTCACCCACCTTGTCTCTCTATTGAATTAAAAGCCATTCGGGCTGTTGGTTTAGCTGAATCCCTTTCTTCACAGTAAACCAGAGCCTGCAGGATTATGCACTCTTTTCTCCAGGTCTTGCTCCTTCATTCACCCCTCCTCTGTCCACTGCAGGAGGACACTGTCATTGCAATGGCTTTCATTTGACTGAGCTGAAAGATATGTAAATGATCTCAGTGCCTCTCCTTTCATCAACCAGCAGGCATGCAAAAGCAGCAAGATCACGGACTCCTTTTGCCAATGGGTGAACATGGCCCATTAGAGACACATTTAGCCTCCCTCTGTCTGAGGCCTGAAATCCTTTCTCGGTCCCTAACCAGGGCTCTCTTGGCTGGCAGTCACAGAAAGTGCTACGAAGCATGAGATGTGTAAGTCTGGAAGATGCATTGTACAGTTAGTTTGCTTTTAAACCAAATGAAAACAAGCTTGAAATGCCATTCCCTAATTCCCACAGTGTTGAAAGGCTCCTAGCAGTATTTATTTCCTTTATTTTTATGTCTTCCATATGAGCCTGTTGGGGGTATTGAGATTTACACCCCTCCATGTCATGCTTTAATGAGTGAATTTTGTCTCCAACTGCAGCTCAATATCTCTTAAGAGAACATTTTAATACTGTATGTAATTATGTGGAATTTGATTCTCTGGGGAAGTGAGGAGGCAGGCAGAAAAAGCAGGGTTTTGGGGGGGGGGTATGACGGATTGAAGAGAGGGTTGAGAAGAGGGAGTGAGTTGGCAGGAATGGGTAGCAGTTCAGGGAAGGCAGAGATTTGGGGTGGAGTTGGGGTTGTAAGCAGTACGGGGTGCCTGGTGTGGGAGGGGGAACTCAGTGTCTCTTCAATGAGACTTTGGAGTATGAAGTGCTCCCCCGGTACTGTTACTGACTCACCATGCCAAAGCAGCAGCACCGTGGGCAGCCCTGTAAGTGACATTAGCTACCCTCACAAGACTTCTACCAACACTGACTGCAGCCATGGGAGAACAGCTATCCTGGTGAGATTTCAACCACATCCAAACCAGAATTGGAGACGAGGTCCCTTTTGATTTGGGATAAAGCCGGGAACAAAAACTGTAGAGAAGGATTCCAATTCAGCAATATCAGTCTGGACCCTTTTGAAATTTAACCACATTCAGATTTCAGCTGCCTGTGTTGGCCCATCTCTTCTAGCAGTTACTGAGAATTGATTAACCCTTTAATCGGTATTACATGCACTTCACATAGGGCCTTTCACGTCCACAGAGAGGACCCCTCCACACACACAGCGAAGGGCAGGGACTTCTGTATAAATTGGATTTAAAGAGTAAAGTAGAGAAATAAGTTTGTAGGCTGTGAAAAGCTCCCTAGTTACCTCACATCATTTCCATTACAGCTATGAAACTGACATGCTTTAAGAAAATATAAACTTAATTTTAAAACATTTGGGAAATTCCATTAAGTGATTTATCGTGCATCTGAAGAAAACGTAATTTAACATCCAAGCTCTAAACAGTATTAAAGCAAGCCCCAGGTGTTCAAATTAACAGTAAAATATTTGACACAGAAAATTATTGAAACAGCAAATAGTGTTGTTCTCTAATTATCCTAATGCAATAGATCACCATTTGGGCAAGCATCCCAGCAGGCATTCGCTTGGATGCATATGTTCGGGGTATTTTATTTTGCTATTAAATGCTCGTTGCAGTGTGCTGTGTGCACAAAACAGTGCTCAGGTGAGTTAAATCTGCCTTGTCTTAACCCTTTACTATGTTATCCACTGACTTCACTCAGAGCTGGCATCCTGATTCGTGTGAATACAGCAAAACATCACCTTGCAGACTGCAGCCTAATCACTTTCCATATCTCATCTCTTTAACATTACACGTACCATAAGGTATTGCGGGAATTAAACTGGCTAAAAAGTATCCTCTTGCAGCAAATGATCTGTGCCATTGCTTCAGCCTAGAGCACTCTGAGGTTATTTTAACTTCACACAGGAAATAGGGGGCAGGAAGAGAAAGTATTGCTCAGCCAGAGTATGCTTAATTAGTTTACGACTGTCTCTCTCAATAACTTGTGAATAAGATCCCTATTGATCTAATTAGCAGCAGTGGGAGAAAATTCTGCTTTCCAGGGCTGTAGGCACCTTCTAGATTCTAGATAAACAGATCGGCTGTTTCCCACGTGACTATGAACGGGCAGCAGGGGCAGTTGCCTTAGACACAAAGCATTTGGGAGCCCTATAAACCCAAGGATTTTTGGAGATTCTGAATTTAAATGCTTCACTGAATGGAAACCGTGTGATTTGAACGAATAATTGTCTATTCTGTACCATTACTAAAGAGCCTGTACTATGACAATTCTGAGCCAGGTTTATGGGCCCCTACCAGCTCCCCTTGCAATGGAAATTGGCTTGTGTAAAGACATTGGCCCTTTTCTGGAGCTGCTGCTGAGTTGAACTCAGCACAGCCCAACGGCAAGACAGAGGTGTCTGTGCATCACCTTTGTGCTTCCCAGACTCTAGAGGCAATGCTCAAACAGCCCCAGCAGTTGCTCTAATTTATGCTGCCTGCAACGACCCTGAGGAGCCAACCAGCAGCCCAGAACAGTCAGAGTGTCGTGTGTTTCTGCCATGCCTCCTCCCACAAACGGCTCCCAGCTAGGCCCTTAGTTCTTGACTACTCTTAAAATTTAGGTCAACATAGCTCTGTCGTTCAGGGACATGACAAAATCCACATCCTGAACAACATTGCTATGGTAACGCACAGTGTAGACGCATTGCTCAGGGAGGTGGTGTTCCCACACTGACAGAAAAAGCCCTTCTATCAGTGTAGACTGTGTCTACGCTATAAGGTTATGCCAGCATTGCTACAATGCCATCACTATGTGCCTATATAATGCCCAGAGTGTAGACATAGCCTTAGTGTGTCCCTGTGCTAGGAGTTGTGAAGCAAGCTTTTATGTCCACTCACGAGCCTTATACCGTGGCCTAATGGATAAGGCAATGGCTTTCTAAGTCAGAGATTGTGGATTCAAGTCCCATCTGGGGTGAAAAACTACTAGTCTTACACCACCACAGAACTCCCCTTACTTCTCAGGGAGAATCACCAGCTTTGCAGCCTCTATAAGCTGGCACAGGTGCCACAGTACTGCCAATTACCCACTGGGCCTGATTCTCTGCTGCCTTGTGTAATCCTGTGCAAAGGGAGTTTCCCGGGCATAGACATTCTGAAATTTTCAGCCTTTAGAAAAACCAGGAAGTGAGAAGGGTGGAAAAACATGCAGGTGATTTTTTTTTTTAATTAAAAGAAAAGAAAACTTTACAGAGTTGAACAGCCCACTTAAGTGTTTGCTGGAATGACAAGTGTTGGGATGCTGCCAAATTATTATTAGGAATTACTGTGATTGATATGAATGTAGCAAGGCTTGGTACGTCTGAATTTGCTAAAGGATTCTGGGAACCGAGGTCTCTTAGAATCAGATAGTATTTGAATGCTGATATAATTATGGATTATGAATGGTTAACTAGAGGCTCTATGTGTGTGTGTATTTCAGCTTGGAATTTTGGTCATGGTCAGTCGATGGCCTGTTCACTAAGTAAATATGCGGGAAATATGTAAATAGTGAGCTTGGTACTAACTGTCCTGGGTCAAAATGACCCCTTTAGGGTGGCATCACATTAAGAGCTTATGTCAGTGGTGGGCAACTTGCGGTCTGTCAGGGTGATCCACTGGCGGGCCACGAGACAGTGTTTACATTGACCGTCCGCAGGCACGGCCCCCCACAGCTCCCAATGACTGCGGTTCGCTGTTCCTGGCCAATGGGAGCTGTGGGAAGCGGCGGCCAGCACGTCCCTGTGGCCCATACCACTTCCCGCAGCTCCTATTGGCTGGGAATGGCAAACTGCAGCCTCTGGGAGCTGTGGGCAGCCATGCCTGTGGATGGTCAATGTAAACACTGTCTCATGGCCCGCCAGTGGATCACCCTGACAGACCGCAAGTTGCCCACTGCTGGCTTAAATGAATGATTGATGAGAGAGTAAACATCAAATGGCCTTTGGTCTGACCCTTTTTGTCCCCTTCCAAAATATTAATTAGAAAAACAAGTAATGAAATGCCCACAGGACATATTTCAGGGGCATGTGACTCCTTTGAGAGCGAGGGGTATAAATACTAAGAATATCGTACGTGCACTGGCAGCTCCCCAATTAATATCTGAAGAGGTCCGTGACACTGTTAAGACAGAGGGTTTCAGGGTAGCCAACACCCTGCTACGAGGGACTTTTGTGGGACTTTTGGACCAGAGGGCCTCAGGTTAGCCAAAACACTGCTTCAGAGGACATTTGACAGGCCAAGTACTTGCGAAGAGAACAGAACAGAAGAGAAGAGAAGACTCCATCTAGGACTGGTAGCTATACCTGCTTTGTTTGCCAATCAGGATACTCTGTAGGGCCAACGTAGTTACTTAGGGTTTATGCTTGGGGAATTGAGGTTTAATAAGAAGACATATTGTGTAACCTTTTACTGCTTGTGTGATTCTTTCTCAAATAAATTGCTGTGCTTTGAGCACATTGTATCTGAATTTTCACTGGTACCGGTAACAATCTGCCCAGCTGTGAGCCATTAAAGATCCATTTCAGCAACAGCTTTTGCTACTTGCCCAGCTAATATTCTTACAGTTGTAACCTGAAGTGGAATTAGTAGGTGTTAACTGAGAGACAGGAGAGCATCAGAGAATACAGGAAAGGGCCCACTATCCATCAAAACCAACAGCATCTACAAGGCTGGGTCATCCAATTCATTTCATTGCTCCTTCTAGTTTCTTTTAGAAGATAGTTCCTCTGAAATGAGAGTGTGTTCTCCAAGTTCCCCCTGGTGTTGCCTCTGGTTAATATCAATTGCTCCATTGCACAAGCCAGGAAGTCAAAAAAACCTAAACAGACTGGATGATTCCAAGCAGTCCTGACATGTACTGCAATGGGGTTTCAGTTGACGATAGCTTACCCTATCAAATTAAAGATTCATCTGTTTACCTCCAATTGTTTTCATTGAAACAATTTCTCTCTCAAAATAATAATAAAGCAATGACTTGTTGGTTTTCATTTTATTGGTTACTACTTTTACTCAAAGCATGCCAATTACGATCTAATTACAGTGCATGGTTCTGTGAGCACGCCAGACTGTTCTTACACACGATAAATCACAGTCAGTTACTCCAATTATTTAATCGGTAGAGCATAAATCTGTAATGACTATGTAATTACACATTAATAAATGCCATGATAGTTATTTAAGCCTCAAAAGATAAAGTACACTTCCCTGCATTTTAATCCTGTCGCCTCTAGGGTCACAATAAGTGTTTGATATATATCCCTGAGTGAGCAAAAAGAGTTGTAGTCTGGTATTGTGCGCAGTGTGCTGAACAACAATTTTCAGTCTAATCTCAGAGTCTTTTGATTAGTCCAGAGAGGAAATAGCGTGAATCTGTTAAGGTAAAATCTGCTGCAGCCAGTGCACCTGGCAAGCATTTTTTATTTTAGCAAAGCAGTAGCCATGGCTCAGATTCAAGACTTGCAGGTGTACACATAGTAGCTCAAGTCTTCCTACTATTACTAAACCTCTATGCAATTATAGTATAAATATTATTAGACTGGGAAACAAGGGAAGGATAAGAAAGGATTCTTATTTTTCCATTTAGGGGGAGATTTTCAAATGCACAAAAGACAGTTAGGTGCCCAACTCTCACTGAAAGTCCCATTGAAACTTGAGTGCCTTTGTGCCCCTAAACATCTCTCTTTCAGTGACTAATTTATTGTTTCCTTGGCTCGTTTCTTAATTTAACAAGAACCATAATGGGAAAATATGCATCTTATTAGTTCCTAAAGTTGCATCTCCAGTTGTGACAGGTTCGGTCACAGAGATCCCCTTGGGACTGTCACCTGATGTGCTGAATTTACCTCTCAGCCTGTTGTCTCTGCCAGCTTGGAACTCCAGAAGCCTGTCTTGTTGAGCCAGATATGCTAGCTTGCTGCAACACAGATCCAAGGTATGAAACACGTCCCCAAAACTGCAGTCTTAACTGAAAACAGCTCAGCAAGTACTCCTGTCTCCAGCACCCAGACACCCAGCTCCCAATGAGATCCAAACCCCAAATAAATCCATTTTACTCTGTATAAAGCTTATACAGGGTGAACTCAGAAATTGTCCTCCCTCTATACACTAATAGAGAGATATGCACAGCTGTTTGCTCCCCCAAGTATTAATCACTTACTATGGGTTAATTAATAAACAAAAGTGATTTTATTTAGTATAAAAAGTAGGATTTAAGCGGTTCCATATAATAACATACAGAACAAAGTAAGTTACCAGGATAAAATAAAACATGCAAGTCTAAGCCTAATACATTAAGAAACTGAATACAGGTAAATTTCACCCTTAGAGATGTTCCAATAAGTTTCTTTCACAGACTAGACTTCTTCCCAGTCTGGGCCCAATCCTTTCCCCTGGTACAATCCTTGGTAGTTCCAGCTCAGGTGATAACTCGGGGATTTCTCATGACTGGCAGCCCTTTTGTTCTGTCCCACCCTCTTTTATATCTTTGGCACAAGGTGGGAATCCTTTGTCTCTCTCTGAGTTCCCACCCCTCCTTCTATATGGAAAAGCACCAGGTTAAAGATGGATTCTAGTATCATGTGACACGTCCTGCAAGACTTCATTACTCACTCACTGGCACACAGGTATACAGGAAGGCTTACAAGTAAACAGAGCCATCTACAACCAATTGTCCTAGTTAATCGGAGCCATCAAGATTCTAAACAAGGATTAATGGACCACACTTTGCATAATTACAATAAGACCTCAGAATTAAGCTACATATTCCTAGTTTCAGATACAAGAATGATACATTCATACAAATAGGATGAAAATACTTGGTAGATTATAAGCTTTGTAATTATATCTTACAAGAGACCTTTAGTATAAAGCATATTCCAGTTACATCATATTTACACTCATTAGCATATTTACATAAAACATTATGGAGTGCAACATCACACCAGTATTTCATACTTTTGTGTTATTAGTGTTTTATTTTATTGGTTTTTATTTATTTATTTCAGGGTCATTTTGGATTATAGTCTAAATTTCTGGTAATGAAGTTGCACTCAGACAGCAGCGCAAAACCCTTCAGACTAGAGCTAGTCAAAAACCAGAAACATTTTTTGTGGGGAGAAAAAAATTGTATCTTTTCCCCTAACCAGAAAAATTCTGAATTGCAAAAATTTTCAATTAGCTCCACAGCTGGTGAACAAACGGGATGTATTTTTCATGAGCATGTTTGCAAAAAATAACAAAACCCTTGTTCCTCTTTGAAATTGTAATATTTCTGCGTTCCGTTTTTTTCAACCGTCTCTACATTGCACCAGACTATACGAGGACCGCTAGTCTGTAGAAAAAGAGTAACTCCACTGGCAAGCACACTGCAAATGTGACAAGCACTCATGTGTACATAAACAGGACAGTGTATCTTGAGCCCTTTTCCTCCTGCATGCACTTGGGTAGCCGTTAGTCACAGTCTGGCCCATAGTCAAAATTCTGGTGTTCTCTGGCTCTCATTACTCTGCGCTAATCAAGAACTGCTTTGCTAGTGTTGTAGGTGACCCTGTGCTATCATGTAAAGCCAAGAAGGCAGCATCAGCTGTGCATCTCTGCCCCACCCCGGGTGTTGGCGCAGACCTTAGGAGTAGCAATAGCCACCACAGTGCTCATGACCTCATTTCTTCTGAAGGACAAACTTTGGGATGTCGTCATCACACCACTCATTGTCATCACCTCCACCCATCCCATTTGTTTACGGCCAATTTTAGAACCAGAATTATATATAGGCCCTTGCAAACTGGGCAAATGACTTGGTCCTAAGTGTATCGATTTAAAAGCAGCATTAGGTCAAACATAAATTCTTATCCACTGTTTTTATTAAGAGCTGACATTATTTTCTTGATGTTATTCAACATCTTGCTCACCCATCCGAACAGATTCCCAGTGCCCATGGCAGTTCAGACCTGCCTTTTGCTCAGTGTTTAGTCTCTGAGTATAGAGCACATAAATACAAATGACTCTTTTCTTCCCCTCTTTTAACTGATTGTTTTCCTCTCATCTGTTCTGCTTTCTTTTCCTCCCTCCTCTTCTTGTGATAGTTTACCTATTGGCTGGGCGCGCAAGTGAGGTGAAGCCTGGGAAGCTACTGCTTTTTGGAGGCAAGACTAGTTAAAGCTTCCGTTCCAAAGGGATGGCACTGTGGGGTGGCAGGTGGGTTTATAGAATTGTATCTGGGCACCCAGGGCAAGATTCTCCATTCTGATCCACACAGCGCAGCTCTCATCTACACTGCGTCTTTCTACTGCTTATTCCTTGCTTGTTCAATACACTGATGGACACTGGGAGTTACACGTAGGGAACAATGCTACAAAGTGCATCAGACATGCAGTGTGGATCAGACAGAGGAATTCTGCCCATGATCTGAGACAAGGTTCTGGACTGGTGTTCCCTTGAGGGAGGGAAGAGGGTCATGCATGCAGGAACAGGGCAGAATAGGGACCAATTGTGTCCTTGAGGATTAGACAGGCTGTACAACTAACAAGCCTGGTGGTGCTCTGTGGTCCCTAAAGGCACAGTTAAAACAAAGCCCTGATCCTTGCAGGCATGCTGCCACTGGCAGCAGGGCTGGGGCACTCATGATGCTCATTTTTGGAGCTGTGTTAAGGAGCACTGCAGTGTGTTGCATCACATACTCACAGAATCATCCTGGTCAGTACAGGCAGTATGACTCAAAAACCTTCTGCTTGGCCATTCCCCAGAGCTTCTCACAGTTTTAAGGGTAGGATCTGGCAGAAACATATACCTGCAATCTACGCTGGTGCATTTACAGATGCATTCATTTGAAAGAGAGCTGTAGGGTGGAATTTTCAAGTATCTAAAGGAGTTAAGTTTCCAACTCCTCTGCAGTGTAATGATCTGATAATTGACATGGGAACAAGGAATCCTGACATTGTATTTCTGACTTGGACACAGTCTTCTCCTTTTTGGCCATTGGAGAAGCAACACTTCATATGCAAGATGTGCAAAATAGCCATAATAAAATAACAAAATGCAACACCATTCTAAAAGCATCTTCATTTTGTTTGTTTTGTTGTTGTTGGGATTTTCCTAAATTTTGTTACAATTAAAATTGAGTTGATTTCAAGCAAATATGGGTTTTTTTGTCAAAAAGTTGCAAAAAAGAAGGGATGAAAATACATGCCACAATGAAAGGGAAAAGGTTTTAACTAATGCCTCTTCTGTTTAACTATCTAGTTCTCTCTCCATTCATCCATCTATCCGTCATCCACTATCATTCACTAGGCGTCTTTCATGTCTATTTTCTACAATTGTATGAGAAATGTTTACATACATTTAGCTGCCAGTACTTACACAAAAGTTTAACAATTTTAATTACCCAGTTTCTTTAAGAAATATCTATCTTCAAATCAAAGGTTTAATTCATTCTCACACTGCCACAGGAGGCAAGCAGTAGACATGATCAAAAACGGAGAGGGGGAGGATATTCATGATTTTTTTTTTTTCAAAAACATTTTCCTGGTTAGTTGGGGGAAGAGGGATTAATTCAAAAGTAAACTGAAATTTCAAAATTTGAAAAGTTTTGACTGGTCCTGTATTTGGTTGAAAAATACAGGAACATTTTTGGGTAAAACCATCCTCAACATTTTCCCCTATTTCTTAAATTTTGAATTTTAAATTTTTGAAAACTGTGCCCAACCCTACTAGTATATATAACCTGTTCCCATCCCCTAATCATTTTTGTTGCCTGTCTCTGCACTTTTTTCAATTCGAATATGTCTTTTTTGAGATGGGCTGATCAGAACTGCACACTGTTGTGACGCTGCACTCTATATGATTTTATGAAAATATACTAATGATATATATATATATTACTCCCCTTTCTATCTCCCTGTGTTTCATGCATTCTATTTTTTCAGATAGAGTGGAAATTACAGACAGAACCAGCTACAAAATTCAGATTGAAAGCAGACTTTGAGCATTCTGAAGGTCTGGAGTATTCAGATCTGGGGTTCTCACTCAGCCTATTGCTAAGGTAGGTTGGGAAATGTGGGTCTGGAGCTTGGTTTGTATTTCAAACACCCCCAAAGTTCAAAAGTATTGAGACACAAGGGTTTGGCTAAGGCCCTTTCACCAGAATGGCTGCAATAAGCAGAACAGCAACCTAAAGTGGGAGATCTTTTCTATAGGACCACCGATTTAGCCTTCAGTACTGACGGCATTTTGTGCACTAAAATATAGAAGAGCTTCATATCACTGTTTCAGAAATCACTTCTACTGCTATGGAAAGAGCCCAGCTTCAATCTACCCAAGGGTTTGTAAAACTGATTCAGTTCCCATTCCTGGGTCTTCCAGGTGGCAGTAATTTCATACAAGCGCTGTTATTATGCCAACAAGCCAAGCTCACACTGAACACTTCCTAGGAGAAGGAGGAGTTCCCTGAGGTGACAGCTACTTCCCAGTGACATCATTATAAATACTGTATGCCACTGCAAGTACACAGCCACTCAAACCATAGTCAAAACGCCAAGAGCAATTACTTAATCTCTTTGATCTGTGCGCTTACAAGAGGCATGGAGCATAATTATATTCTTGCTTTAAAAAGGGCTATGGAAAAAAAGGCTTTATTTTGATGTTTTACTGTTTGCTTCTCATCAATATGTGCTCGAAGGGAACTACAGTAATTTATCCTTCCAATGCCTGTTTCCACACTAAAAAAAAGAGAGAGAGAGAGAGAGCGGAATAGCTGCTGTACATTTGCAATGCAATTTTAGCTCAAACAACATGACAAGGATTCAACAAAATGAATCACTACAGTGTGCAAAGAAACCAGCTGAAGTAAATAAAAACCCCAGGGATGCTGACAAAAAATGCATTAAGAATCAGGATCTGTTCTGCAGTGGTGAAGTAAATCCAGCACTGAGGGCCTGATCCAAAGTTCATAGAAGTTTTCCCGTTGACTTCAGTAGGCATTGGATCACCAAACTTGATGGCAAAGTCATGATGATCTTTATTCCCACTACACTTCCACCGAGATCAAGGGTCCCAGTGAGAATCTGATTCTCCTCTGCCTGGCACCTTGAGTAGCCATTTATATCAGCACAAAGTGAGTACAAAGCGAGAGTAAACTGCTACCACAGAATGGTGTAAATGACAATATCTACAATGTTAATCTATATTTTGGTATCCCGTGATGAACTTCCCTGAAAGCAGATGGTAGGAGAGTGTCTGTAGTAATGAGGTTAATGGGAATTTTGCAACTAATGATGGAGAACCTACCTGTTATGGGAGCCATAATGTTTCATTCAAAGGAGCTGCTCCCTTTGGGAACATAATGGCTGCACTGAACATGCTGGCTAGGGCTTGATCCAAAGCCTCCTGAAGTCAGTGGGAGTCTTTCCGTTAATTTTGTGATCAAGCCATAGGTGAATTCAGCATCAGAGCTACTGCAGAAAAGGTACCTCCTAAAGCAGAACCACAGCACTTTCAGTTGGAACAGCTATTATGTATATGGGTATAATTTTGGAGGTACCTGTAGGTGGCACAAGCAGCTAGTGGATATTTTAGTTATAGCTCAGTCATCTTAATTTAAAAACCAGTGTCAGAGCTGAACCTATTCACAATACAAAGGCTTATGAAGCTTAAGTATATTACATTTTAAAGGTTGAAAGCAATGAGCAAAGCCTAATTCAATGTGAAGTTTAGGCTGGTACGCTGTTCACAAACAGACAGATACAGGACTGTATGTCCACATTTGCACATCACAACAGACGTTCTGCATGCGCATGATAACTAAAAAATGGATGAATAAAAGATGAACAGAGCAAACCCACTATAGTTGCTTGATAATGTATTCCCATATGCAACATCATCTTTTATGTCCTTTGTTCTAAAATTGTCTTGAACCATCTTCCAAATTCTTCTTATTTTTTTTTTGAATGCTGCTGAGTAGAGAACATTTAAAGGGACCTCACTCCTTCAAGAAGAGCAAAGCCAAACTTAAATCAGTTGCAATATGCAAGTTTGTTTTTGAACCCAGTTATACTTTTGGCCTTCACAACATCCCATGGCAACAAGTTCCACAGTTTGTGGAAGAAGTACTTCCCTTTGTTTGCTTTAAACCTGCACCTATTAATTTCATTGGCTGATCCCTAGATTTTGTGTTCTGTAAATGGGTAAATAACACTTCCCTATTCACTTTCTTCACGCCATTCATGATTTTATAGACCTCTATCATATGCCCCCTTAGTTGTCTCTTTTCTAAGATGAACAGTCCCTGTTTTTTTTTTTAAATCTCTCCTCATGTAGAACCTGTTCCCTTCCCCAAATCATTTTTGTTGCCTGTCTCTGCACATTTTCAATTCTAATATATCTTTTTTGAGATGGAATGATCAGAACTGCACACTGTTGTGATGTTGCACTCTATATGATTTTATGCAAATATGCTAATGAGTATGAATATAATGTAACTGGAATATGCTTCATGCAAAAGATCTCTTGTAAGGTATCATTACAAAGCTTATAATCTACTGAGTGTGGTCATCCTATTTGTATAAATGTATCACTCTTGTATCCGAAACTAGAAATATAAAATATAACTCTGAGGGCCTATTGTAATTATGAAAAGTGGGGGCCATTAATGGTGGTTTGAAATCTTGATGGCTCCCATTAACTACGACAATTGACTGTGGATGGTGCTGTTTGCAGGCAGGCCTTCCTGTGAGTCAGGCTGGGAGGAATGACGGCTTGGGGTCTTACAGTGACATCTGATCATGTCACCTGAACTGGAATCCATCTTTAACCTGGTGTTTTTCCATTGAGAAGGAGGGGTGGAAACCCAGAGGGACAAAGGATTCCCACCTTATGCAAAAGATATATAAGTCGGTGGAACAGAACAAAGGGGATAGCCATCATGAGAAATCCACTAGCTACCACCTGTGCTGGAACAAGGGCTGTACCAGGGGAAAGGACTGTGCCCAGACTAGGAAGGTGTCCAGTCTGTAAAAGAAACTTATTGAAACATCTCTGAAGGTGAAATTTTATCTGTATTCAATTTTATTACTGTATTAGGCTTCGATTTGCATGTTTTATTTTATTTTACTTGGTAATTCACTTTGTTCTGTCTGTTACTACTTAGAACCACTTAAAACCTACTTTCTGTGTTTAATAAAATCACGTTTTACTTATTAATTAACCCAGAGTATGTATTAATACCTGGGGAAGGGGGCAAACAGCTGCATATCTCTCTAACAGTGTTATAGAGGGCAAACAATTTATGAGTTTCCTCTGTATAAGCTTTATACAGGTTAAAACGGATTTATTTGGGGTTTGGACCCCATTGGGAGTTGGGCATCTGAGTGTTAAAGACAGGAACACTTCTTAAGACACTTTTAGTTAAGTCTGCAGCTTTGGGGCACGTAGTTCAGACCCTGGGTCTGTGTTGGAACGGACTGGTGTGTCTGGCTCAACAAGACAGGGGGCTGGAGTCCCAGGTTGGTAGGGAAAGCAGGGGCAGTAGTAGTCTTGGCACATCTGTTGGCAGTTCCCAAGGGGGTTTCTGTGATCCAACCCATCACAGCTGTATTCAAGATATGGGCGTACCATGGATTTATATAGGGGCATTATGATATTTTCTGTTTTATTATCCATCCCTTTCCTAATGGTTCCTAACATGCTGTTAGCTTTTTTGACTGCCACTGCACATTGAGCAGATGTTTTCAGAGAACTATCCACAATGACTCCAAGATCTCTTTCTTGAGTGGTAAAAGCTAATTTAGAACTCATCATTTTCTATATGTAGTTGGGATTATTTTTCCAATGTGCATTACTGTGCATTTATCAATATAGAATTTTATCTGCAATTTTGTTGCCCAGTCACCCAGTTTTGTAAGATCCCTTTGTAACTCTTCTCAATCAGCTTTAATTATCTTGAGTAATTTTGTATCATCTTCAAATGTTGCCACCTCACAGTTCACCATCTTTTCCAGATTATTTATGAATATGTTGAACAGAACAGGCCCCAGTACAGATCCTTGGGGGACCCAACCATTTACCTCTCCCCATTGTGAAAACTGACCATTCACTCCTACTCTTTGTTTCCTACTTTTAAGCAGTTGCTAATCCATGAAAGAGGACCTTCCTTCATATCCCATGACTGCTTACTTTGCTTACGAGCCTTTGGTGAGGGACCTGGTCAAAGACTTTCTGAAAGTCCAATTACACTATATCGATTGGGTCAACCTTGTCCACATGCTTGTTTGTATAGTTTGACTCCAACAAAGATTTCTAATAGATTGACGAGGCGTGATTTCCCTTTACAAGAGCCGTGTTGACTATTTCCCAACATGTTGTGTTTATCTCTGTGTCAATTCAGTTCTTCGCTATAGTTTCAGCCAATTTGCCTGATACTGAAGTTAAGCTTCCTGATTGTAACTGTTGGGATCCCCGGAGGAGTCTTTTCTTAAAATAGGTGTTACATTAGCTACCCTCCAGTCACCTCACACAGAGGCTGATTTAAGCGATAAGTTACATACAACAGTTAGTAGTTCTGCAATTTCATATATGAGAAAGAAAAAAAATCCTGGCCCCTTTGAAGCCAGTGGGTGTTTTGCCATTGACTTCAATGAGGCTAGAATTACAAAAGGGCTATTGCCTTTATTACATCTTTACGCAGGGCCAGATCGTATGCAGGTGTAAACTTTTATAGCTCCATTGACTTCAACTGAGCTGCAACAATTTACACAAGTTGGGGACCTGGCCCTCTGTGTTAAATCTGCAATTATCTGAAGGTCATGTGGGCTCCAAGGGTGGGCTTTCAGAAGCATTTGACATTGACCCAGCTCTACTCCTTGACTTCAATGGGAGCAGAGTTAGGCTAATGCTGAGCACTTTTGAAAATCCCACCCAGGGTCCACACTATTTTAATATACTGTGTTGAACTTATAGGGACACTAACGGCAAGGGGGAGAGAAACGTAATTGTGAAAGCTGAGTATATCAGTTTATTTAGTAAGACAGAACTTAGGCAGAATTCTTTCATCTTTTGATCCAACAAAAAAGAGGAGATGGAAGAGAGAAATGCTTTAACAAAGGTGCCCATTGCCCTAGGCTTGCTTTCACTAGTTATAGTTCCCTGTTGTTATTCAGTTCCTTTTGGTTCGGAGAACTGGGTCACTTTTAATGGTTCACTTATTTTATATAAGAGAGTGGGACGGAAAAAAATTGCTGCATAATAACATGAAGCTTGGTTTGACTGGTGTCACACAGCTGATGCCTCGCAATGCCACTCTATTTTTTTTATACCAAGGATGTCCAAAATGCAATCCCAGGGACAAATATAGCTCATTAGGCCATATGTTGCGGCCTACGATGACCGTGTCCCTGTAACTACGGGTTGAGGATAAAAAGTGATCAGATGCAGGTTTTTATTGCAAAATACAACTGCAGTGGATGCCATTAAAATATCACCATTTAGTGCTACATGTATCTGCAGCACATGTGCTATCTTCCCTTGAGCAGAAGTGTAATCAATAACACTGTCTAAGCAAATATTTATGGTTCCATACATTTATTTTTATGTAAAAGTTCTATATATTTGTAAGCAGAGTCAGGATGAGCTCTACCCTGACATCTGGTGGTGAATTATGGCGAGTGTGGAAAAGAACTCCAGGGGCTGATCTTGTTTGCATAGGCACACCCACTCGCCTGGCAGGAAACAACAGCAACTCAAAGTGGTTACTTTGGCTGGTGTGGGATCCCCAGTTTCTCTGTTATTGGGGCAGGAAGAATAAAGTTTTGTTACCCTGATTCTTTGAATCAAGGCCAGTGGAACTGTGTATGACAGAAGGACTGAGTGAGTCATTCACCATTACCTAAGAAGCATGTGCTTGTCAAGGGGCATGGGTTACAAAACCCAGTGAATGGAGAGAGGATGGGGACAGGTATTTGTACCTGATGGGATGGGCCCCTCTCTGAGGGGTTGAAACACCAATTGCACTACCTCCTCTCTCCACTGTTGAATATCAGAGCTAACTTTTGATTCCATTAGAAGTCTAGTTACAGACTGCTGAACTGAATTCACTTTGGGCCAGTGGTGCACTAGCACTGGGGCTCCCCTACTATGAGCTGAAATCACAAAAGAGCTGAGATCACTGAGGCGGTGTTAACTAGTGGGGGAGCCTGAAGCTATAATGCTAAGCGGCTGGCAGAGCAGCTAGCAGAGTGGAGCCTTGTGGGACGGTTGGAGTGGCGCTGAGCGACTCACAGGTCGGTGAGTGGAGCGGCTGGAGGAGCAGCTAGCAGAGCAGAGCAGAGCAGAGCCTTGTGGGAGCAGCCCAAGGGACGGCTGGAGCGGGGCGGAGCGGCGCGGCTCACAGGTCGGTGAGCGGAGCGGAGCAGCTGCCAGAGCAGTTCGTGGGACGGCAGGAGTGGGACTGCGGGTGGAGTGGAGCAGTTCGTGGTGAAGGCTGGGTGGAACCCCACGGAGAAGCAGCCGGTTGGCCTCGGATCACGTAAGGTGCCCCTTAACACCCTGCTCACACCCCCCCCCCTTTTGAACTCTGGGGCTGCACTGATCAGGGACAGAGACTTTGGGGGGTTGTCGGACTTTTGGGACTTTGGTGATTCTTGGGTCGCTGGTTTCAAGAACCAACGGGAGAGGACACGGCCCAATTTGCTGGGGTGGGTCTTCGCTCATGGTTTGGTCTATGAACTCTAGTTGTGGTGTTTTTCCAATTTAATGCTGATGTCGTTTACCTCATGTTATTAAACATTTTCTGTTACACTCAGACTCCGTGCTTGCGAGAGGGGAAGTATTGCCTCTTAGAGGCACCCAGGGGGTGGTATGTAATTGTCCCAGGTCACTGGGTGGGGGCTCGAGCCGGTTTTGCACTGTGTTATTGAAGCGGAACCCCTAGATACAGAACCCGGCCCTTGTTGCTGCCAACTTAGATGGGCAGAAGGGTTACATATTTATATGCAAATTAGGTGCAGTTTTGAGACTCTGGCAATACTGATTTTATATATATGAGTAAATGTGACAAGACAACTTCCTGTGCTGTCCTTTGTAGACTTGCACCAAATCTTTGTTACAAAGCTCCAGACTTGAAGAACTTGTCTGATTTCAGGACGAAGAAGAAACATAATATTCAGTTCAGATTTTGGCAAGACAGTCACTAAGCTCCATAAGCCTTTGGAGCTAACCAAGGACAACTTCTGGCAGTACATTAACACCATCCAACATTTACTTTTTCATATGGTTTCATTATGAAACCCGTTTCCATGTGATTGGAAATTTAGTTCTACCCAAAACTCATTGTTGGAAGGGAACCAAGACAAACCACTGATTTTCACAAAATGCTAGGTCTGAGTAGAAAGCTAATGTAAGCTGCAGAAGGCTAGTGTTGTTCAAAAAAAGCTCTTGTCTGATTTGCTTGCTATGCTCTGTGTATCATTCATGGTAGTTTAGGAATCCACACAAATCCTTGTCCCTTTCTCACCCATAAAAAAGGCACTCAGCTTTGCTAGCAAAAAAAAGTTCACAAAGTAAAAAATCAGCTTTTCCTTCGACCATCCTAGGCTTATCCCTCCGGAGCATAATGAGGCCACTGGCACAGAATACTCCAAATAATGCATTTCAGAGTCCCTTGATGGTCAGTTCAACAGGAGCACAAGGAGAAAGAGGCTTTAGCCGTACACTATTCACAATGAAACGTTATTCACAATATGTCTGAAGACTACTTTGGAGCATAGAGGTTGGATTGGTGCTGGATACCCATGGATTCCATCTAAAGATCGATTGCTTTCCAATTTACACAATGCAAATGTGGATGCTATTCTTGGCTTTTCGCCAAATTCTTGTACAGCATGTTCAGTTTTAAAGTAACAACATTTAATACAGCTGCAGTAAAAAGAAAAACAATGCTCTGCATCCCACACCACCTGTATTCGCTTAATTTTGTTATTGCTGTTTATGATGCTATAAAGCTCCTAACCTCAAGTTGTTGGAAATCAACCCATAAAATGTCTTAGCAAATGAGCTGGAGACTAATGAACAGAGAGCCCTGATTTTACAAATATTTCAGTACTGTACAAGTCCCTTTTAAAATCCAGGCTGCACTGTGTTTATGCCCAACATTGTTTTGTTCAAAGATGTCACCTAATAAAAATGGTGTTGCTCTTGTGATTCCTTCTTGTAGTAACACAATGAAATAAGAAAACTGGAGGGCCAGCAAGACTAAAAGAAAAGCCCCAAGGGAAATGTTCCCCATACACATGCCCCGCTTTGTTCACCTCAAGGGAGTGTTAACTCTCTAGCTTAGCGATGCTGAGGATCAAAATGCCAATGACGCTAACCATCATAAGAGAGGTCAGATCTGAGTACAGGTTTATGAGTTCATATCCCAGCTCCCTGGGCTTAACTAAGTCACTTGATTTCTCCCCCCATCATCTCCATAATGAGGGTAATAATACCTCACCAGTGTGTGCTGGTATTAATTTTATGGCAAGTGCTTGGAAAATTAAAAGTGCTTTATGGCCTCATCTAAAGCCCCATGAAGTTCAATAGAAAAATACTCATTAACATCAATGGGTTTTGGCTCAGAGCCAATAAAACATCATTATCATTATCAATATGTTCAGCCCACTCTCTGTTATTCAATTTTGATTTATGTTACTATTACCTTACATGGAACTTCACTACAACCACCTTGAAATGAATATGTCAAAGACCTTTGCTGTAGAGTGAGAGAAAGGAGCCAAGAAACATTATATTTATAGAATCCAGGGACACTTAGTGGGCAAAAGGCACTGCTCATTCTATTTTTAAATCTGAATCTTCTAAGAATCCATGGCATCTTTACTAGAACTCGTCAGGACATTTTGACAAAAATGTCAATGAAAAAAGAAAACAAAATGTTTTTTTTTTCAGTTTTCTGAGCAGCAGTAATATTTACTCATGGGGGAGAACAGCCTAAGGGGCCGGAGCAGCAGTAAGGGGAGGTTCAACATCCTCCCATCAGATAAAGAGGAAAGGGCAACATGATGTTTTTTCAGAACATTTTCCGGATTAGTTTCAACATAATTCACTCATGTATTGCAACGTGATCCAATGGAGGCTCTAATCACTTGGAAAATATGGCCAATGAATTCTTGCTAACAATTCCAGTTTTTCACCCTCGGCGGTCTGCAGGGGCTCAGGTGGGGAAGCTGCTTTTGTTTGTTTGTTTTCTCCTTAAGTGGATCTAGCCAGGGGGCAACATCCCAGTCTCAGAGCATTGGATGGGGGTAATCCATTTCTGCTAAGGAAAGTGCTAGGCATGCTCCATTACTTTGCAAATAATGTAAGTGCATCATGCTTTACATGTAAGGGTTACCTTAATTAAGCTGCAAGTAATATTTCCCCCTCAATACAGTAAGCATACAGTAACCATGGGCTTTAACCAATGGATCCCATCAATGGAAACTTCCTCTGCAAAAAGATTTGAAACAGCAGAGATTATTGAGATACCTCAGATAAATTATATTTTATCAAAGAAGCACTGAAGTACATAATAAAATTATTCTAAGAGCAATTTACTGATGCCAGAAGATAGACTATTTTACATATGCCATTGAGTTTATGGTTTAAGAACAATATTTCCAAGTACTATCAATGAGCAATGTTCTAATAGTGTTCCTTTCTTTTTCTCTCCCCTCCGCCCATCCCGGTTCCTTTGGTCATGAAATCACGAACGAGTATATTGCTGGAATTAATGAGAGTATAGACAGAGCTTAGCAAGATACCAGATAAATGTCGGAGCAGCATCCAGCATGGCAGAGAGAACTATACTGTCTCAAATAAAATCAGTTGGTTGTCCCTCAATATAAACAAGAGAATGTCCCTGACAGGGCATTCTTTGTGAGGGCCTCTCAGCTCTGGACAGCTCATTCCCCAAATATGTGTTCAAAGCATGATGCAAAATCCCACCTTTTTAAGGGACTTTTGTCTAAGGGGGCAATATTCAGACAGGGTTCTTTTTCATTGATTTGATCTAAGGGTTAGTTAGTTACTGCCATATAGAGTGAAAGCTGTGGCTGAGTCTAACTTCGTGTTTTGAATTATATTTTAAAGAACTGATAAAAGTGCCTAGACCCTGACACATATACTTTTTTGTGTTCTATTTTTATATATCTAAATAATTAAAGATTTTCAGTTACTGGAGATGATAGCAAAGCCATGAATTAGTCAGAGAGTTACACCAGGGATAATTATTATCCATTTTTTCTGTTATGTCAAAAAAGATTAAGTATGTTAACTGTTGGAGGGGGCGGCTTGGGGGAGAGGCAGAGAGGAGACCATTTTGTTCTGTTTTTGGGGGGCGATTTCTGGTTTTCTTTGATGCTGGAATCGATTAAACATTTTATTGGCATACATGATATTTCCCAACTTCCTAGATGCTGGCTTGCAAAGCTTACACAGCTCTAAACATGAACCATCATTTAGTGTTCTACTGCTGATTTACTTTTTATATTCCACAGAGCCAGTTCATAACTATGGTTAGCACATTAATACTAACCTGAAGAAACAAAACTCTGGAGAACTTTTTTTTTTATTCTCTGCTAGTGGGACCATAAATCCTGCCAGACTGCATAGGAAGGGCAGCCTTTACATTATTATACCAAAACCGACCTCAGTGAGCGAGTCAGGCGAATAAGAAGTAAGAGTTCAATGTCAGCAAGCAATCTGTGTGCTCCAATACACCTGGGCTGGTCTGGTCAGTGAGGACCAGCTGTGCAGACGTTATCCAGAGGGGAAGGAATAAGTACTTTATTTACAAGAATCTATTTTTGCCCAGTGTTGGATTTGTTACATGAGAGAAGCACCCAAACAAGGTTCCAAATGAATGAACGCTCTTGGAGCAATGTCTTGGAGAAATTAAGTATTCAGTACCTTGAGCTCGAATGATTTAATATTGATGGGTGACACGCTTACATGTCATACACTAGTAAGGCCTTGCCTGGATAAAAATCACCCTGGCATTCAGTGAGTATCTAAGTCATATGCTGTTAATAGGGCCGGCTCCAGGTTTTCTGCTGCTCCAAGCTGCAAAAAAAAAAAAAAAAGCTCAATCGCACTGCACCATTCTTTGGCAGAAGTTCAACAGCGGGTCCTTCACTCCCTCTCATCCTCTTCGGCGGCAGCTCAAAGAGGAATAGAGGGACTGAGGGATCCGCCGCCGAATTCCCGCCGCCCCAATAGCGGACGGAGTGTATTGGCCACGCCAAGCACCTGCTTCCTTAGCTGGTGCCTGGAGCTGGAGCTGGCTGTTAACACAACACAATGAATTTGAGAACCTGTCCTTTCCAAAAATATTATGAGTCAAATTCACTGGTTCTGATTTTCATTGGCACCGAGTTTGTGACCTCGTCACCCTGGCAGAATGGTGCAAAGGGGCCACTAAGAACCAGGACCACTCTCCTGAAATAACTTCCTTGGAGTTACACCTGGCCTTATAATTTGGCTTTTTGAGCCTTGGGTATAGCAAAGTCAGCACCTGGCTAATAGACGGCATGATCTAGAGCCTACTGAAGTCAAAGGAAGCTTTCCATTATCTTCAGTGAGCTTGGGATCAGGCTGAAGTAATACTCAGCAGAAGACTGAGAATTTAAGGCTTGATTCACATACACAGAAAGGGCTTTGGAAGTCTAGAGGTTAGATCTGTTTCTCTCCTTCTAAAAGTGAACTCAGTAGTGATAAAAGGTACTAGATTAGCAGCATAGGAAAACAGTCCTGCATTCATTTACAGAACAGGCTCAGCACAAGCAATGCTAGATTCCTCCCTCCTCCCTTGTGCCCCATTCTCTAACCTAAAGGAACCACTGCTATGGATTAGAAGGTAGTGCAGTCTCCAGGCTCTCTTTGTTAGCGACCTCTGTGACATCTGTAGACATCTGTCAACTAAACTGTACTGAGATCACCAAATAGTTTCATGCAGACCACTGAAATGCTACAACTTTCAGTCAATACAACCTGCCCAGTGACCTAGAAGTGGAAGATTTCTTATCCCATTATTGGATCTAAGAGAAAATGACTATCAACTTTTCACTATATTTGCACAATTTTATTCTGAGCTACTTCGCACAGAATTTTTTTTTTTTGAGACATTTCAGCAAAGTGGCCAATTTACATCAGTGTTTTCAATGGATCATTTAAAAAGTGCCCAGTTTGAAAGTTTTTGATTTTCATTTGGTATTTTTCATGCCTTTGCCCAATAATTAACTCTGACAATCTGTCTTCTTAAGCTGTACCTATGCAGGTGTTTTTAATTCACAAAGATCTACAAAAGTCTCATATCAGATATTGTTCAAATGTTATAACTGCTATATATTCGACATCTTCTAATAATGTAGCATATTTGGAAAGTGCACAATCTTACTGAAATTCCCCCCATCACATCTATATTTACTGTACCGCAACCTGGCAGCATTCAAAACAAGCCTCCAAATTTTGGGGTGTTAATCAAGCAAACGGAACTGACCCTTTGAATCATTCAAGAACATTTATCATCCATAATGAATACCATGGAAATTGAATCCATTCCAAATGAAAACATTTACATGGTTTAATGGACTGACCAGATACTGGTAGCCCTGTGCTCCCAGATTCTAATCTAAGCACTAGCTGTGTGGTCCTGGACAACTAATTTAACCTCTTGCTATAAAGACTAATAAGTTAACATTTGCAAAGGGCTCTATAAACACCAAGTTTCATTACTAATAAAAAGATCCATCCAACAAAAAATCCACAAAATCCTATGGACCAGATCCTCAGCAGATGTAAATCAGTGTGGTTCCAGAGACGACATAGGAGTTAATCTGATTTACGCCAGCTGAGGCATCTGCCCAAATTCCTAAAATCAATATTTTATCAAGTATTAGAAATACCAAATGCAGGAAAATAGTCTATATTTCTTTCATTTCTCAAACAAACCCAGTTAAGAAGACAAAAGTTATTCATGGCCCAAAAGTCCAAAATTGCCATCATGGCAACTGGGCTTTGGCATGTGTATCAAGCTGTAATGAACTTTGCTTCCACAAATAAATGTAGAGTAGATGGTTTAATTCTCTGCCCACATATAGGGCCAATCATTTCACTAGCATTACACCAGGAATGAATTTTGCTTTAGGCCTCTTTTATTCAGTCTTCCTTGTTTCTCAGAAGTTCCCACAACATTTTGGAAATTAACCAAATCCTGATAAATTTAAAGAAACTTGATTACTTCCTAGTGCACTGGATGCAATATTTCACATCACACTAATGAGTGGAGGAAGGAAATGAAAGCTGCATTTCCCTGAACACAATATGCTTGTTTTCCACAGATTCAGTGTGATATGTTATTGACTGGTGCCGAGGGCCCTTTTTATTTTCTCCTTAGGAAATCTTTCATAGTAAAATATGGAGACTCAATTTTTTTCTCCAACTCTCTCCTTTTCTGAATTATTTGCACACTCAAACACGGGAAATCAACAAAGCCAGCTCTCTTGGCAAAGAGAATCACTTCCCTGAGGTCCCTACTGCATTAGTGAACATGGGGAGATGAAGAATATTTACAACTGGACTTCTCCAAGGAAATAGTTTGATGAAGACCATTTTATACTGTTGATCAAATCTATTATATCTCTCATATTTTATGGCCCTGTTAGGTCTATGACACAAATATTTCCAGTTTATTTTACTAGTCTGAGCTACAAACACCGACAATGAAATTTAATAGGGCAGATGCTAAACACTACATTACCCATGACGAGATAGTACACACCATGACGGAAGGCATAAATCAGAGAAAAATAGCAATGCATAGACAGTGATGTTTGCTATTGTATGTGTCTTTTGTTGCTTGACTTCTATGGTGTGCTTCTTTTGTATGGCCTGTGCTTCTTTGATTTAATTGTGGCAGCAATCAAAGCTCATGAATTCATGAAAAGCACTGACTATAATGGAATTTAACACTTCCTGCTGCCAACTTCATGTATGGTGAAACTGGCTATCGTAGCCCTTAAATGCCTTAGTGGCACTGTACATAGGGAGGCCATGTTAGGGCAGTATCTCTGCACTCCCTAAAAACCCCCAAAGGCTGCAGCCCTTGGTCTTCCAAGAGATTGGAGGTATGAATTCTATCCCCCCCATTGCCGCTTGGTACCTGCTACAGTGTGCCACTTTTACATGCTTTCAGAGGAAGTGTGAGATTAGCCAGGAGACAGAGGTTGCCAGTCTCTTCACTCCTGTCCTCCCACCAGTAGGCTCTGGCTCCTCACTGTCTCCTTTCCATCCACATGAGCTGCATCTTCATGCAGCTCCCAGTGATTCTCCCTTCCTCCACTGTCTTCATTGCTGCTTCTCCCAACCACAGCTCTCTGGGTGCCAAAGGGGACATGGGCAAGAGGACACCTTGCACTACCAGCCTAGTGCCATGCTGAAAATTGAGCATTTAATCCTCCTCTTTGCCTTCTGTCTCTTAGCCAGTCTCAGATGCATGAAAGTATTTTACTTGTTCTCCTGTGAGCAAACAATTTCCTCAGTAGCCTCTTTTGATGGACTTTGTTAGAGGTTTTTTAAAAGGCCAAATAAATGTCACCTGGGTCTTCTTCATCCATTATGTTGCTGACACATTCAAAGAATTCTCGTAGAGTGGAGAGGCACAATTTTCCGTAACAGAAGCCAGACCGGTTATCTCCCTTTCATTTCATGTCAGTCTAAGTTCTCCAAGGATAAATTTGTCTAATATTTTTATTTTGGGTCTTTCCAACAGATGCTACTCCTGAAAAGAGATATCTCTTGAGGCTGATGCTAATGGGAATTAAGCAACACCCCCAATCCAGTGGTGGATACTCATGAAAATATTCCCATACAAAGACTGCCAATACCTCTGTTGTTCCAGAACTGAAAGTGTCCAAATATGAAGGGTAAGAGTTACTCTGTGGCACGCAAAAAGTAAGGAAAAGCATGCAGTACTACAACAAACACCAGACACCATATTAACCTACTTCTTTGTATCCTAAAAACATATTTGCTTCCCATTTTCAATATTTTATAGAAATGCAATATATACTGTAGTGCATAACGATTTAATTATAAGCAGTTAATGAAAACCCTGCAGTTAATAAAAATCCCAAAGTAGCATGCACGGATAGAATACGGAACAATTTTGCATATAAATGAAAAATGAAGACAGTGTATACTCTAGGCCTACTTAGCTAAATTCATGCAGGTTAATTAACTTCTACTCAAACAATTATTAACATTTCTCTGTTGTTTCTCTTCCTGTTTGTTAGCTCAGGCACTGCAGAGCAAGTTCATTCAGTGCCAGATTTTCAGTAGTGGTGCATACATTTCAGTAAATGCTGCCTTATGCAAAGGGTTTGCCCTCTTTTATGCCATTTTGCATTAGCCTTTTAAAAAGCCCTGCAGTGTACAAGAAAGGCGAAATAACAGGTATCTTCAGATATGTGTCTTTCAGAAGCTGCCTCTGATGCATTTAATTTATTTTTCAAGGGACAAAAGACAAGCAATATAGGCTCAAAATTTAGGATCTATAAAATAATGACTTTTTCATGTAATACATATTTAGCTTGTGGAGTTCACTGCCACAAGAGATCACTGAAGCCAAGAGCTTAATAGGAATCAGCAGATAGTATTGGACATTTATATGGATAATGGGAATATCATAATTACAACAGCAAGTCTTAAAATAAATAATCCAAGAGTACAAACCTTCATGCTTCAGGGCATAAACCTACCTCAGATTAATGGGGATTAGGAAGAAACTTTCTCGGTGGGTAAGTAATTTCACAAAAGCCTGTTGCATGTTTCTTGTCTCCTCCTCTATAGCATCTGGTATTGGCCACTATCCAAGACATTAGCTAGATTATAAACCTTACTGACCTGATTTAGTAGGGCAATTCCTCTATCCCACTTTAAATGATTAAAATCATTTCCTTCCTTCAAAAAACAAAAATAGAAACACCTTACAGTGAAAAATAATGTCTGTTTTTAAATGTAAACCTTTCTGTGCAGTTCTTGAAATTCAAACACAACAACATCCACAGCATTCTGCTAGTTCAGAAAAACCAGAAGTGAAACTGAATACAAACAGGGAAAGTGGTCAATCTAGTTTTGTTATCCAAATGTAGTAACATGCAGAAAGTTTTTTTAAAAGAGTGCAAATGGTGCAAAGTACATTAGATTGCTAAAGGGGGTGCGGTTGGGAAGATTGTTGTTTTTTTTAAATAATCTGAGGAGTTATTAACATAAGTAAGGAGATGTTCGATAGGATTTTTGTTGTGGCAGTGTCCCTATGATAATTATTGGGGCAAGTTCAACTCTCCCTTACATCTGTGTCAATGTGGAGCATGTCCCTGGAAACCACTGGAGTTACTCTGGAAAGTCACAAGTGTAAATTGGTACTCACTGACACAGGTCCAAGGCTCACTGAAGTCAGTCAAAAATGCTCATTGTCTTCGTGGAATTTGTTCTTATTTTATATTTTTTGAAGGAAAGCAGTCTTCACAGAGCAACTACTACGTCCCCTCCATGCATGTGGGTGGGAATGGGCAGGAAAGGAAGGATAATGGGCAAAGTCTTGGCTTCATTTCCCCCTCCCCCCACACCTCCATGGTTTATAGATTCATAGACTCCAAGGCCAGAAGGGCCCGTTGTGATCATCTAGTCTAAGCTCCTGTATAAAACACAGGACAGAGAATGTCTACAAAATAACTTGAGTTTATCTTTTAAAAAAACATCTACTCTTGATTTTAAAATTGCCAGTGATTGAAAATCCACTATAATTTTATTTATCAATTTATCCTTGATAAATTGCTCCAATGGTTAATTACCTTCATTGTTAAAAATTTACGCCTTATTTCCAGTCTGAATTTATCTAGCTTCAACTTCCAACCACTGGATCTTTGTCTGCTAGACTGAAGAGCCCATTATCAAATATTTGTTCCACATGTAGGTACTTACAGACTGTGACCAAGTCACCTGATTACCTCCTTTTTGTTAAGCAAAATAGATTGAGCCCTGTGAGTCTTTCACTTTAATCATTCTCAAAGCTCTTCTCTGAACCCTCACCAATTTATCAGCATCCTTGTTGAACTGCAGTATTCCAGCAGCTGTAGCATCAATGCCAAATACAGAAGTAACACAATCTCCCAACTTCCAGTCAAAAGATTCTCTGGAGCAGGAATGGGAGAAGAATGGACAAAGGACCCCCAAGTGCCAGACACCATAGCTGCATCAGTGTAAGTACACAGTGCCAGGTATAGTCCTGGGGCAGGCTACCTGCCCCCAGAGCCAGGGGAGAATTAAAGGCAGATTATGACTCAGAGTCTGCTCCTGCCGGAGCACAACAATGCAGGACTTGTGTCAATGGCATGATTTAGCACCAAGGAGGGACTTCAGGATCTGGCCCATTATGTTTATCTTGTATATGGTTTTAATTTTTATGAGCGGTTCATTAATGTATTTTAGAAATATTAACAGGAAATTGGATTTTTTTATCACAAATTAACAAAGTTCAGAATGGGTCAGATTGTGGGGAAAATAATTAGACATTTGTTGTGAAATCTAAAGAGGGTTGGAGATGAGAATGTTATCGCTTTTATCACACCCATTATATTATCTCTACATAGCAAAGGGAGCCTTAAAATGAGTTTAAATCTCTTCTGCAGTTTACAATACAGATTAATAATGGCTCAGAAGATGAGGTCTTACATATTATTCATGATCTTGAAACTATTATCGTAATATGGAGCAATTATCAACACACACAGCAACCAGAGTAATTAAAACATTTTAACTAATAAAATAAGGTCATCAAATCAAAATACAAGATAATTATATTACAGAACTGCACAACCGAAGGAAAAAATAATATGGAAAATGAATTAAAAATAAGTGAATCCGTGAGATCATTAAGCTTGATTGGAACTATGTTGATGTCACTGTGGCAAAACAAGGCAAATTTTACTGTTTTTCTCCTAAGGTGGCATGAAAGTTGCCATTCATAATTGGCATATGCATTAAAAACACAATAGTCTATGATCCCCATTATCTTCTCTATGGTCTGACCCTCTTGTCTCTGAACCCATCACAGAGAGGATGCATAAGAGTAACAAATCGATGAGGAAATTAACAATTATCAGCTTTTAAGAAAATTCCCTGAACATACAGTTCTTTCACCCTGTAACACTTATGAGCCATCAAAGACAAGGTGGAGAATGAAGCAGCCAGTGGAAATTGAGTAATCAAAGAATTGCTTATAATTTAATTGGCACTCAGAAAATCCATACACGCAGGATTAGATAGAGAAGTGATATTTTCACTATGACAAAGACCAAATGGAATATTAGCATGGCTATAGAAAGATAAAACTATAGACAAATACTTACGCTTACTACCATATATTCACTCCTTGACAAAAACTTATAACTACATCCCATTAGTTTTCCTCATTAGAGATCAGTGAAGCAGAATGAGACAGTGCTGGATTGATATTAGCTATTTGCACTGCAATACAGGTCAGAAGAGAGAATTGCTACTATCTCAGGGTATGCTACACTGCAGCGTTTTCAGAAAGGAAACTCCATAAAACGAGGGTGTATGGATCTCGAGTGCATGAACCGAGAATGATAGATGAGCAGAGCATCAAATATTTCTATCACCGAGCGCTGTTATAGACATCTGCAATCTACTCTTTGTGAAGCTGGGAGTTGGTCAGTGAGAGGTCTAAAAAAACATTCTTTACATGGTAGGTATATAATGTGTCTGTACAAAAGTCAGAAGAGGATGTCATATGGTGCAATCATCTTTAGTATTTGACACCTGCCTTAATGCCTACTTGCCATGTTATATCTAGAGATGAGACCGCTCCACTGTCCCCAACAAGCACTCCCCAAATTTAGGAAACATTTGGATCTAGATCAGTTCTTTGTGACTAGCCCCTTTCCCTGTAATGAACCAAACCAATGCCCCATATCTGAACAACCATGCCCCAAATCTGAACAACCTTGGTGAAAGTTTATGTTGAGTTCCAAACTTGCAATTAGACCATTTGTGTGGTGACCCAAATATCATAAACTCTGGGAGATTTTGCAGGCCAAGCCATCTCTGATTATAGCATATATGGAAATCTATACAGGACCATAAACAGAGATGAAGAAAGAAAGACAGCAAGAAAGATTGTTACATTTATCTACAATCTTCCTTTCTTTCTTTCTTTCTGACCCTAGCTACTGCAGAGGACAGGAAACCAGGAAGCATTTCTGATGTAGCATTTGAAGAATCGTTTCCCTGAAAGGGCTCTTGAATCATAGAATATTCATCAATTTGACTTCAACCCATGACTACCTGGTAACTACTCCTGATAAGTCAGTGGTGCTTTAGAGCTACATATGTCAGCAATTGTGATTTTGGGTATGGTCTTCTCACATGTAATGCATTACTATGAGATTTCACATAGTTACTCTATTTTACTCAGCAAAATTACTCAATGAAATGTAGTTATTATAAAATACTGAGGAAATTAACCAGTTACCAGTGAAGAAACAGCTCCCGCATAATGGGCCTTCTTTGGCTCTGACACCAGCATAAATTAGGACCAACTCCATTCAGCTCAATGGCATTACAGTGGAGTTAAACCTGGTGTAACTGAGCTCAGACTGCAGCCCTGCATTCTTTTTTTCCTCTCTAGAAATTATTTTTCCTGGAGGAGGAAAGAACCTGCACTCATTGATATTGAAACCCTGAAGCGCTGATGGAAATGAAGAGATAAGCAACTGAGAACATAACTGAAACATCTTCAAATGCAGAAATGTAGAGCACCAGGTATATATAGGCTGCAAGTTAGATAAATCTTTTGGCTGAAAGATGGCCTGAGGGAAATGACTTTAATGGAGAAAAGGCAACCAGAAAAGATGGTAAGATCAGACTTCTGCCTTATGTGGACTTAATGAGTCTGTGAATAGCAGGAAAGTAAAGCAATTACCATTCTGTAACAAAGGATATTGACTATAGCAGCCCTAGAATCCCATTATGTGCACATACTTATATCTTCTTAGAATAAATTACACTTGACAAAATAAACGTATACATCTCTTCAGCCTCTTTCAGCCCTCAGACACACATCCTGTTGTTACATTAATCCACAATGTTTCCCACAGGCAATATATTCTATGTATCATTCATGCTTGTTAAGCTAAACTGATACATGCTGAAACACACATAGGAGTTTATGTATTCATAATATGTATTCATACCATTATTTTAGAATTACCCTTTCCATAGGAGTTAATATTATTGTTATTATTATGAGCATTTATTTGGCATCCATCTTCCTGGCATGTGAGTGCCCAGTAGATGGAAGCTCTATATTAGCAAACCAAGTCACAGACATCAACTCACATCACAAATAAAAATTCTGGTTGTTTTCTCATCCTGGTCCCACTTTGTCCCACATCATAAAATCACTTCTCTGTCTGTCCTGACGAGCAGCAGCTGCTCAAGAGAGGATCAGAACTGGAGTAGCAAGGGTATGCCAGTGTTTGCAGAGTTATACAGAGGTAGTTTAAATAAATATCATTCACAATTTTCAAAATAATAAAGAATTACTGTTGCCATAAAGACTAGTTCAAACTTTAAAGATAATAGTGTGCACAGTAAGGACAAGTATACAACAACTGCATTTAAAAAAAAATAATTCAATCTATTCTCATTTTAGGCCTAGATAGTTAATATTGCATGCAGAAATACTTTCTGCATGTAATTATGGCAATTACACACACAAACATAATACTCACTCATATAAATGAGTTCTTATACATCTAAGTAGTCATTTTCAACATAACTGTACAGTTACTCAGATTACACAGTCATTTTCAAGTACAGTTATTCAAATTACCCACGCAATTGCACATAGAAAAAGTGCATGCACACATCTTACTATGTACTGTTCTAAAAACCTGGGATCCGATTCTGCTCTCAGTTATCCTGGTGTAAATCTGGAGTAATTCTATCTAAAGTCAATGGATTAACTAATATCAGAGTCTTGTCCCTGGCCCTTAAAATGTAACTTCTCTAGCTAGCATCAGTATAATGTTGGAGATTTGATCCTGGTCCCATGTAAATCTATGGGACATTTGCCCTTTATCTTCAGTCGATGAAGCTACAAGTCCTAGATTCAGTTCTGAACCGCTGCATATATTTTTTCTGTTGTGGTGTTAATATGAAGCAATTCTCTGCACCTTTATTATCCATTTCACTGTTTGTTCAGTTGTTTGATAGTATCCTACCTCTCTTCACTGACAAGTGTAATAAATTACTGAGAGTTACAGGACATGGTGAAGTTCTTTACTGCCAAGGCACTTTACATGCCACTACAGTCCCACTTCAGAAGATTACACTTTTCTTCCTTTCTTTATTATTTAAATTTCATTGCTGACCGCTATAAGGGAAACTGAGGACAAGAAGAGTAGTGCAGAAGATTTTTTTATTTTATTTTATCTAAAGTTATTTTGATTATTTTCAGTTGCTGAGAACTTAAACTGTTTCAGTGAAAATTGGTTATTTTTTCACAAAAGTTGTTTTGTCAAAAAGCTATGTTTCCTCAAAGAAAAAGAAAAGCTATTTTCTTAAAAAAAAAAAAAAAGTATGGAAAATTTTCATTCAGCTATAGAAAATAATCAGTGTTTAAAGCAACTACTGGGGGAAACAGAGTTTCCCACCTGCTACATGGGAGATTTATGCAGGGACATGACCTTCAATGATGTAACACACATTCTACTAGAGAGAACTCCAAAATGCAGGTAGCAGCAGCCGCTGAAGAAGCAGGACACCGGCCCCTCCCCAATGCTTCAGTATGAGCAGCTAAGAGATTATCCCCCCTGCAAAATGTATGACTTTGAGTTGATACTGAACATACCGCGCCACTGATGTTTTTAAACAAAATTCCCCTTGATTTCAGTGTCAGTCCTATGAAGGGATCCGTGGAAGGCTATGGCCCTAAATGAGTATTCTTTTTTCTCTGATGTTATGCTCCCCAGTGGATAAGGAGCAGTGGGCTTGGCTTGTGAAACTGAGGGAGGTGATGATGCTTATTCAGCAAAGTTGCAATCTGTTGCAAATAACTTGCTGAGCACTGCTGATGAAAGTGCTTAATCATCTCCTATTGGTGCACAACCGGCTAACAAACACAACACCTTCAAAATACCAATGCTGCACAAAGGCTGGAGCAGTGAGCACAGAAATATTAACACAAACAGCACATCGAGATTTTGTATTGGAGAAGCTGTTAAGAGTCCATATTTAAAATACTGAATTAGATGGGTACAGAAAATAAACCAAAAGCTTTGAAGAGCAGTTACTCACATCTGCTGAGGCCTCAAAAATCACAGGCTGTACTATAATTTTTGTGGCCCTCTTGAAAAATAAGTTTACAGGCATTGGTTTGTGTCATATCTATTCACATAAAACTTTGGGCTGGTTGTATTTTTATAAATGCGAATAAATACACAAATAACAATTACAAATTTCCCCTGGCTTTTAAAAGAGTATTTGCTTGCCTTGGTTGTACTGCCTTGAACTTGCATGTCAATAATACTAGTAGTTAGCTGAGTATATTATCATTTGAAAGCAGGTATCGATATCCTAATGAGGTCTATTACATAATGTGACTACTAAATAATACATGGGGGAAGAAAGGCTGGATAAATGATTCATAGAAATAAATTAGATTTCCTATAAATTTTACTGATTTTCATACTTCACAAAATAATAAAACTCATTTTTTAGCCTTTTATTCTGTGTATCTCCAACAAAGGTAAGTAAAATCAGAACTAATGTTAAATCCATTTTTTTAAAAAGTGTCAGTGGTTTTGTTTGGGGATTTTTTGGTTGTTTTTTTCCCCCTGACACTAATGGATTATAATAAGAAAATCTTTCCTTCTATCTACTGCAACGATGGTAGCATATATGATTTATTTCAATGAACATCGTACACATGGTAACTTTCTTCCTTCCCTGAAATGATTAAAACCGAATCCTTAGAGTGAATCAGTAGTAAATGGAAACAGTTAATTTATATCAAGCTTTCACAACCTTTTGATCCTAAGTGGTGGAGATATCACTCATGAACATATGGGAGTAATCTTGACACTTGAGTAGGAATCATGATCTTGCATAAATTGCAAGATATGTAGCAGATAGTTTTCCTAGTGGATGAACTCTATAGGTAGAGAAGTGTGGCCAATGGGTAAAGCTATAGCATGTGAGTTAGGAATATAGGGGGTCTCTTCCCAGCTTTGCCACTGACTTGCTGTATGACTTTAAGGAAGACACATAACCACTTTGTACCTGGGTTTGTAAAATAGGTATAATACTGACCCATGGCTTGGAGGCTTAATGTCCATAAAGCATTATTTACCTCTTTAGCTATATAGGTATTTATATAATCACAATAGTTCTTGAGTGCTGTGATGTCTTCAGATAAAAGGATCATTAAAGATTTATTATTAACCAGTGATATTTATATTTTGAAAAAGTTTGTCTAGCAGCATCAATTTCTTTACTACCATGAATGCACCCCTCAAGATGCTTTAAAAAGAGTAATGGATACTTAGAATGAGGCAGCACATATAAACAAGCATTATTAAAAACAACACACACAAAAGAAAAAATTCGCTATTACTAGTAATTGGAAGCATGAGAATCTTCAACAGTCTATGAAAAATCTTCTTACAGAAAATAAAGGGCAATATTAAAATTTTCTAGAACAATTCCTTACTTTCTATGTTCTGCAGCCAAAACTGAATTAGCCTCGTATACTTCAGTGGTCATACAGTGGTATGGTTCCTGTCAGCACTCATTTTATGTAGCGACTTCTATACCTGGGTGATATTATACATTTGGATTTCTTGAGCCACCGGTTGGGTGCAGAAATGTCAGTTACAGTGGCTGTGTCTGGATCATCAATACAGTCTGTCCCCTCAAGGAGAACACACCGATTCAAAGGGAGAGGTCACCACTGAACCAGATAAGCAGTTATTGGTATTGACAGGGCCCTGCTTCAGAGAGCTCTGCCATGCCATCACATCCTGTTTTCACATGTTACTGTTAGCTTAAGAGTTTGTGTTAGCCTGAGGGTGCTGCATGAAAGAAAATGAAGGGAAGTTTAAAAAAATCAAAAAACTTAGCTGCCAATCAAAAACAGACACATTAAGCTATTAGCAATGTTCCCTAGAATCTTTCATGTGCAGTTGTTTTGCAGTTAGTGGAAATGATGCCTGTAACAAATTCTGCAGATTTGGACATTTCTTTGTACAAGATAAATCAGATTGGAATCACTTTCATAAAGGTACAAAGAATCCTATCTGAAGGGGAAAAAATTAAAACCTGCTACTGCATGTCTTATTATAGACTTGTAGCTGCAGCAATAGATGCATATTAGCGATATACTAATATTGTAATTGGAAAGTATTATGGCATTGTCAGCATATATTTTGCTGGTATCCATAGAAAGAAAGAAAGAAAGAAAGAAAGAAAGATGTTAAAAAATTCATCTTTTTTTGTTACTCTGTCATTATTTTTGCTTTAATGTCACAATAAACAAAACAATATAAAACTTAGTGATGTTGATCCACAAGAGAATGAAATTTCCATTCAAATTACTCCATGGCTTACATTACTTATTACTGCCTATTTAGCTTAACTAGAGAGTCTTCAACTAATGGAAAATAGCTATCAAGGAATTGCCTGCTCAAAGTTGAATTCAGTTCATGTTTAACTATATACAGTGTCTACAAAAATTTAAATATATATTTCACTTATTAAAATATAGTTGTGATTACCCTATTGTAACAGGTTTGAGGAAGGCTTTCTGTTAACAGCAAATCTAGTATTTCTTTCCCCTTTCTGTACCTCAGTTGACCTTTCTGTTGTGGTACAGCCCAGATTATAGTCTTTTCAGGACTTTTTAATATCTATCTATCTACCTCCTTATATATTCATATTATGTCGCTGACAGGAGAGTGGCACAAACTTTCTGTAGGAAAATGTTCAATATATACGAATACATAATAGTTTACTTGCAACTCATTCAAAGACAACACTTTCAGGGCAGGGCTCCCCAATTTTTGTATTTGTATTACAAGTTCAAATGCAAAATATATTTATGCACATGCATATACATACCTTCCCATGGGCACTTCTCTGAGATGATTTATTTTTCTAAGTCTCTGTGGAATGGTGTCCCCTTATATGGCATGTAAACACCTGAAAATCTGGGAAAGAAGTGATAATCCCAGTCTCTTCAAACTCCTTTGAGTCTCTGCAAGGGCAACCTAACATAATTCTAGTCCAGTTCTTCTTCTCCGGTGGGATGCGGTGGCCTGCAGTCTAAACCCAACAAACTTCCTAAATCCCTGGAATACAATCCTTATTCTGGTCCTTGCACAGTTTCACTATTAAGGGGTTTTTTTCTTTGTTTTTTTCAGTCAGGCTCCCCTTCCACTTGAGTTCCTATTGATCTGTGTTCAGAGAGGGACTCTGGGTGTGTCTTGCCAGGTTGCTTGCCCACAGTGGAAACCACCCAAGCAGCTTCGTAGCTAATGAATACACCTAGTGTCTGGCACACCCAATTTCTCGTGATGCTGGCCCCAGACTGGCTACAGCAAGTTTGTAGGCACATAGAGTGTCCCAAAACAAAAACAAGAACTATGTATCCTCCCTATTGTTTCTTCCCTCACTTACCACAGTAAATGTTGCAACGCATGCACGTCGGATACATTAGCATTTTAACAGCTATACAACCAACCGAGTTATGGACTCTTCAGTCCTAAGTGCAGAGTCCCATGTACTGCTACAGACTAGGGACCGAATGGCTAGGAAGTTTTGCAGAAAAAGACCTAGGAGTTACAGTGGACGAGAAGCTGGATATGAGTCGACAGTGTGCCCTTGTTGCCATGAAGGCTAATGGAATTTTGGGCTGTATAAGTAGGGGCATTGCCAGCAGATCGAGGGACGTGATCATTCCCCTCTATTTGGCATTGGTGAGGCCTCATCTGGAGTACTGTGTCCAGTTTTGGGCCCCACACTACAAGAAGGATGTGGAAAAATTGGAAAGAGTCCAGCGGAGGGCAACAAAAATGATTAGGAGGCTGGAGCACATGACTTATGAGGAGAGGCTGAGGGAACTGGGATTGTTTAGTCTGCAGATTTGATAGCTGCTTTCAACTACCTGAAAGGGGGTTCCAAAGAGGATGGATCTAGACTGTTCTCAGTGGTACCCGATGACAGAACAAGGAGTAATGGTCTCAAGTTGGAGTGGGGAGGTTTAGGTTGGATATTAGGAAAAAAAATTTCACTAGGAGGGTGGTGAAGCACTGGAATGGGTTACCTACGGAGGTAGTGGAATCTTCTTCCTTAGAGATTTTTAAGGTCAGGCTTGACAAAGCCCTTCCAACCCTGATATTCTATGATTCTGTGATTCCAGAATGGAATTGCTTTTGCAAGTATATTGAACTGTGTATCTGTGTATCTCTACTGGCCCCATTACCACAGCAAATAGGTTCCAAATACTGAAGTAAGAGGTGTAATATTTTTCCAAGAAATATAATTTAGTTTCTTTCATGTGTGGAATCATTTTATGATACTGTCCAGGAAGTTGATGAGAAGCTATCCTATCCAACATTATTGGGGGATGGCCTGCACAAAGAATGGGTTCTTATACTGACATCTAAAAGCAGCAATCTCATTTCTTGTGGATAGGAATTCCGTAGCCTACACCCTTCCATGGAGAATACCCTGCCTCCAAACTTCAAGAGTTTTGCCCAGAGGGACCCTCAGCTGCAGCATCTGATGACTGTAGCTGTTGCAGGAAGCAGTGAAGGGAGAAACAGCCCTTGAGACACCTCACTTTGGGCTCATTCAATGCTCTAAGTTGTGTGTATTTATCTTCATTTTTTCTTGACTACAAATAGAAGCAAAATTATGCTTTAGAATCTTCAGATAATCACTCAATCAGAGACCAGCATCTAAACCAGGGGACATTCATCACACACAGCACTGAAGATTGCCAAGGAGATTGCAAGGAGATCTGGGAGACCAAGCAGCAGTGGAGGGCTTAGGATGCACAGAAGAAAGCAGAAGGAGAGAAAACTGAGAAATGTGGAAAGAGTTCACAGAAGCAGCATAAATATGAAAAAAAATGCCATTAGGTTTCTGTTTGTTCTAAAAATGGGAAATTTCCTGTTTTAAAATGCTAATAATTTGGGGCCCAATCCTGTAACCAAATCTGTGTGGGTGACCGGATCTATCTGTGCTGAGCCAACTGCAGAACTGGGGTCTTAAACTCTGCAATCCCCAACTCACGGGGGAAAACACTGCCGTAAGCAATTCAGCAAGGGTATCTATTGCCTGGCATCCTTGAACCCTTTCCCAAGACACGAAGATTTCAATACCTTGGGTTAAAAAAATAAAATAAACTACCAATGATGTGATATGGTGAAAATGAAGTTGCTTTTCTAACCCATTTCCCACTGACTGCTTCTTTATGCATTTCCCCCACAGCACAGAAGGCAGCTTCACAGAAATACTGTTAAGTACTGAATACTGTTCTAGGAACATTTGAGAAAATGCATTTGGCCATTATTACCTAGGGCACGTTGAGTGGGCTGGGTGATTTCTATTAAGAGAAATGCATCCTGTGCATTAATAAGGGAAATGTGTTGGGGTGGAGGGGTCTGTGGCTTTTTTTAAATTATTTTTATTTAAAGAAACATCAGGTGAATTCCAGTCACTGGATACTTCTGGTTGCTCAGTCAGCTCCAATGCAGAGAGTGGATTCCATAACACCATGGGGTTAGCCTGCCTTGTGCTATAGGCGAAAGCAAGAGCAAAGGAAATGAAGGGAGGCAAGAACTGTTTGCAGATACCAATTTGGAACCTGAAAAGCATATGTTCTCACAAGACAGGTGATTACCAGTCAAAGGAAGAAAGAATGATGAGAGGTAGATAATAAGCAGTCCCTATAGATGGATGTCTACACAGGCTTAGGCACTCAGGAAATTTTTACGGCACTGCATGCTCACTGCCTTGGACTTCAATTTTCCTAAAATCTGAGCAGAAAGGCATTAGAGATAGACCTGGAAAATATAATGCTGACTGAAATGGCTAGATCTGTGTTCTGCTTTCATACAGCAGAATGAATGGGGCTGTTTTATAGCTAGTGATTGTAAATTACTTCATTCCCCTCCAGGTAAAATGCAGTAGCAAGCAAAGTTCTGGGCACAGTCACAGCTCCCTGTAGAAAAAGACTGAGGTACTAATAAATAAATAGAAGGTTTCTTTCTTTTATACTAAGTCAGTCTAATAGGGGGGAATGATATCACACATGCTTAAGCAGCACTTAAAGAGGAAGTACATATGAGAAATGGAATTTTAAGCCAATAAAAATGGTCAGATGTTGGGTCTATGAAAGTTAGGAAGCTATTAGCAAGTAAAGCTACAATAATTAACCTCTCTAACTACGGATAGGTCAGACTGGTTGGCAGTAGCTCAGTTACCTCCATAAATGAGTGTGCTTCCTTACCCACAAAGTGAGTTTTCACTACCTGAGACCACCCATTGGAAATGGGTCATATAAGTCAGATGATCTGCAGCTGTGGAGTTTTCTTTAATTAATTTAGAGCTGCTTTTGCTCCAAAAGAAAGTTGCCCTTTATGAACTGAGCTCCCTGTGAATTCCCAGCACTGCCAGAAATGGTTTCATCTGGCAATGAGACAGAAAACACTGATACGGGAGAGGAGCACACCCAAAGAACCAAACTGATAAACAATTTGCTCAGATCTTCCTTAAAATCAACATTGTACTTTAAATATCTATAAAGTATATGAAGGTGAGTTGTGGGGGGGGTTGTTTTTGTTTTAATTGCTATCTTTCTTTTAAACAAGAAAGGACAACCCCCAGAAATAAAGCCCAGCCATAAATAGCTCATTTGTGCTTGTTATCAACATTTGTAAATCTTACTGGATCAAAAACAATGTATTTTTCTAATACAACCTGTATTATATGAATCACATAGAGTGGTATGTTCAGGAGTCATTGAGATTTTTATATTTCTTGGCTTTTGTGTGTTTAAGTTACACTGCTTAAGACGGGTTATAACTGAGGGATGTCTCACAAGACTCACTGTCCTGATACTACCTTTCCTGAGTTGACTACCAAGAATAAATATAGGTTCTTGCTGTTTGATACAATTTGAAGGATGAGATTCTCAACATTTTGGCTTTCAAATAATTGATTTTTTACATAATATCTCTTTCAGCTTTAGAACCTCACAGGGTCTGTTCTTGTTAATAAACACATCTGAAGCTCTGATCTCTCTCTCTTGTGGGGGAGTTGGGAAGATACAACACTACTCTGCTTAAAAACCTTCAAGTGGGTTTCATGGTAAAACAGAGAAATAAATCAAATGTAGAGAAATCCCTAGTCCTGTAAAGCATACACATAAATGCAACAAGGCTCCCCTCAGCCAGAGTCCAAGCTAACAGCATAAAGAGGAGGTTTGTTCCAGCCACACACAAAACAAATGTGTCTGAAATGTGATTCCCGTCAGCTCTGCTCAAGAGAGAAAGAGGAACTCAATCCACCCAGCTCAACTCCTCAACCTACAGATCGTACCCCCTTGCCAGACATCCTACTTATACAATGCTTGAGGGAATTAATTGACTTTTTACAGCTGGTCCAGCTCTCCCTCCTTCCTCTAGCTAGAGGGAGAGAGTTAACCATTCTCCGCCAATATCTGGATGTATTCTATACACCCCCTCACTGAAGGGCTTCACTGCAGGAGAGCGGAACAATCCTGCTCCCACTGAAAGTCAGTGGCAGAATTCTAACTGACTTTAAGGAGATCAGGATCAGGGGCAGTATGTCCATAGCACAGTCTGAGAAACATTTCCTTAGACAACAGTGCTGGACAAACTCAGGCATGGAGTAAAATACTGTGGCTTATGCTGGGGTAAGTGAGAGCAATTCCATGGAGAACTCTGTACCAAATTCTGAGATGATGTAAATGGCTGTGTATTACACATAACGCCAGAGTAAAATCAATGGACTTAACTTCTGATTTACATTGGTGTAAAGTGAAAGCAGAATCTGACATTGATTGTTCCATTGATTTTTAAAGCTGAACTCTATTCTAAGTTCGATGTGAGCTCTGCTTCAAAGTCCCTAATACAAGATGGCCCAGACTATAGAAACTTGGACATCTGCAGCCGTCCTTCTATGTAGAAGAAGTTAAATTCATCTAATTTCGTCCATTTACACTGTTGCAATTCCATGTAAATCAATGGAGTTGCACTTGCAATGGTGTATTCAGAATGGAATTTGGCCCAGGAAGTTAAGAACACTTTAGCCATTTCCCCTCCAGGAGAGCTACTTCCTCCCTAAATTTCACACCTACCCACCCCCAGCCATTTCAGATGTAAAAGTTGTTTTGAAAAGTATATATATAAATTGAGAAATTAATTTCCCCCTCCGTCTCTGCTCAAACTTTCTAGTAAAATTGTCCATTGTGCAGACATCAGGCCTGTAAAATTTCATCCAGGTGACACTTTCAGAAAGTGAGCAAACCAGGGATTATACTGGAAGCAATTCAATAGGGTGCCCATATGTCTCATTTCGGCCAGGACTGTCCCTTTTTTTAAGCTCTGTTCCGGCCGACCCAACTTTTTTGGCAAAAGTGGGCATTTGTCCCGTTGGTAAGAGCAAACAGGACAAATGCCAACATTTGTCAATAAAGTAGGGTGCGGAGGAATGTGCGGAGGGGGCAAGCAGTGATGCCAGCCCCACGCAGGGCAGGAGGCAGGGCTCTGGCGGGGGGCATGCAGGACTCGAGTGAGCAGGGACGCCAGCCCCAGCCTCACGCGGGGGGACAGGCAGGTTCAGGTGAGCAGCGACCCCAACCTCGTGTGGAAGGCAGGCAGGGCTCGGTTGAGTAGCGACCCTGGCCCCACACGGGGATGAGAGCAGGACTTGAGCAAGCAGTTTGGGCCAGCCCTGCACGGGGTGGGCTCAGATGAGCAGCTTGGGCCAGCCCCACGAGGATGGGGGCTCAGGCTAGCCCCATGTGGTGTCTCATTTTCCCCTTGGGAAATATGGTCACCCTACAATTCAACAACCCTAATATTCTGTCACTGGGGCTCCATCTCTCATGAATATGAAATTGTTTCTGTGATGTTTTCCTCCTTTGTTTGATGGCAGTGGTTCTGATCGCTGGGGAGAGGATACTTAGTGCTGTGACTCCTGACTGTCATTTTTCATGTGTTTCATATGATGCTGGATATCTGATTCATGAAGCTTTTTGGTTAGGTTTTTAACCTAGCTGATAGGATTATCTGATTGATTCAAGTATTTTGGCGGTACACCAGCAGTGCATGTATTTTCAAAGCACACTGCTAGCTGTCACCAACGAGTCCTCAGCTATACTCTCATACTACTAATGCATCAGCTATGATAGGCAGTGAATCAATCTTCTGTGAAGCAATTTAGACTCCATGCTATCTCACCTGCATGCCTCTACTAAATGCTGAATTGTGGTAATGTACATGAAGTGTTTCTCTGAGATGCATTTCAAACTGCCCACTAGGAATTTAGCTGAAACACCCCTGACGTCAGTGGAATTATTCCAGCTTTTACACCAGAATGAGTGAAAACAGAATTGGACCCTCAATTCCTTTGATATCAGACTACATTAAAAAAAATGGAGCATGTTTGTCTACCTTATGTCAGCACTGACACCTGTGCACAGTGAGTGTGAAAAGGGCACAGAATGCTACTTTTCTGATTTGTCAGCATTTTACTACCATTTTGCACCATTGGAAATGTAAATACACGACAAAGTGCAAGGCAGTGGGCAACTGGGTCCTTGGAGGCCTGGGGGCAGGGCCGTCCCTAGGCATACACAGAATACGTAGCTGCATAGAGCACCATGACATTTGGGGCACCAAATTGCCCCAAATGTCATGGTGCCCTAGGCAGCTACGTGATGCATACACAGCAGCACCAGCTCCAGGGGCCAGCCCTACCCCCCAGCCGGCCCCGCTGCGGGCTGCGCCCACTGCAAGGGGCAGGGCCATCCCTCGGGGGGTGTGGGGCCCGGGACAACTCCCGCCGCCCTGCCTCTAAGTCTTCCCCCTGCTTTCCCCCCGACCTGCCCACAGTCCACCTCTTCCCCCAGCAGTGGACGCAGCCTGGAGGATTAGCACGGGGCCTGCACTGGCAGCGGGGGTCGGACCCTGGCAGCAGTGGGAAGCGGGGTGAGTGCGGGGGGGGTCCTTTCCCCAACCCCGCCCCCGTGACACAACTGGGGCTGGGTCGCTCTGCTGCCAGTGCCAGGTTCCCCATTAATCCCCTGGGCTCCATGTGGGGCCCCCCATAGTGGCCCCCCAAGCTCCTGCCTCTGCAGCCCAGCAGGTCTTGAGCACAGCCCAGACCCTCCTGAGGGGGGAAGGCGGGGGGGGGGGAGAAGCAGGTGCTCGGGCTGCATAGGGCACCACAATTGGTAGGGACGGCCCTGGGGGCCAAATTCTCCTCTCATTTAGAGCTCTGTAAATCCAGAGTAACTCCACTTGACTCCAGTGAGTGAAATTACTCTGAATTTGCACAGGTGAAACTCAAAGGAGAATTTGTCTCTGGACACTTTCTTAAGGCTCCCATCCACTTAGCACCTTTTTCTGTCATTTACAATATCTTGCCTGCTTTGCTTTTCCTAACACAAAAGCATTTGTATAAAAGGAGGGGGAAAGACAAATGACACTTGGCCTCATATGTCCAAGAAAAGAATTGAAATTTGTCCTGTTCTTTATATTCTTTTAAAATACTGAAATATAGCAGGCAGCAATTACCGGCCGCTTACAGTACAGTTTGTCTGTACAATATCATTCAATGTTATTTGGGAGTAATACTTATTTTTCATGTAAGCACAAAAACAGTGCATGGGGGAAAATGACTAGATTCATTTTGTCCCTGGGATTCAATTTTGTTTACAAAAATATCTGTACAATACCATTTTTCTGTGGGTTTTTTTTATTCCATCTTTGAAAATGTGAAAAAAGCAATTTTTTTTCTTTAAAAAAAATCTACGAATGATATATGCTGAGCAGTAAAATAGTTCAGTTCTGCTCATCCTCATCAAGGAGCATTTGAGTGGCAAACGGTTGAGATAAAAAGGCCCTGATTAGCACATGAAATATCATAAACATCGACATATAAGCAAAATCTCAGTGCAAATATCTTTGATAAAGCCCTTAGTGTTTATAAAGCTTGTTTGTGGGACATTAGACACCCATGGGAGAAGAATCTGGCTTTTTTTTTTCTTTAGGGAGGAATCTAAGTTGTTAGATACACATCAACCATTAATAAAAACTGATGTGTCAAATCAACATCACAGTGTGAGACTACGGAGCCGCCTGTCATTTGCTCCTTGTTGACTAGAGCTGTTGGAATAATGAAACAGATTTGCTAATATTTGTAAATAAACAACTCCCATTTGAGTCACTTACATTCCTGGGAACATATTAATCATTGTATGGGCTCACACAATCATTTGTGAATATTTGAACAATTGATGTTCATGAAAACATTTGTGAAACTTTCATGTTTAACTAATTTATTCCAGAAGTATATTAAACCTATTTTTTCCTGTTAAAGCATTAAGCCATCCAACAGAACAGAAATACCACCATATGATAAATCACAGCCCACTAGTCATAAATAACAAATAGTGAACAGCTGCAGCAAATAGCTTGTGAAACACGTGTAGTGTGGAAATTATTAATTCAAGCAGTTCAGTGAATATTAATAGTGTAGAAAGTTGAAGAAATCAATAATGGTTTGCCTATGATTAACAAACAAAGGCTAAATTCATCTCATTTGGGGTTTGTCAAATTCTGCTCAACCAATTCTAACATAAATAACATATTTCTTTCTACAAATCACATCACTTGATTATTTTATATTATTTTAATCCTTTAATTATGCTCTTAGGTATGTCATATTGCTGAATTGCACTGAGGGCAGAAAGCATATCATCTAATCAGCTTAGGAAAGGGCTCCTATTATCAGTCAAGGAATATACACGTTTTGAATCCTAACTTATTCTTCCATATCCTGCATCAGGATCCTAAGGGTGAAGATAATTCAGCAACATGCATAAGCAAGTGGTGCTCTGTTTGGCTTTTGTAGGTGATTTTAGCAAAGGACGATTGGTGGGGTAATGGCATAATGGGAAATTTCCTGCATAAAATAGGCTTGGTCCTGAGAAATGCTGAGCACTTGCAGCTCCCATTGACTTCATTGATACTCAGCAGGTGCTCCACATCTCTTAGGATCGTCCCTCATTTTGTAAATGTTTAACTCTGACCCCTTTTGTTTTTGCTACCCCTTTCACTGCCAAATGGGGCTGCGGTATATGTACTGCAATAGCAACAGCATTTGGTGGCATTGTTTTAAGTGCCAGCATTCAGACTCCAATTCGTAGGAACACAGGAACTGCCATATTGGATCAGATCCGGAGTCCATCTGCTCTAGTATCCTGTGTTCAATATGCTTCCGTTCTTTGCTAAGTCAAGGCCTTAGTGAGGACTCTCTCAGCTCTTGAGGTACATTTTCTCCAAAATGACAGGTTTCAGAGTAGCAGCCATGTTAGTCTGTATCCGCAAAAAGAACAGGAGTACTTGTGGCACCTTAGATATGCATCCGAAGAAGTGGGCTGTAGTCCATGAAAGTTTATGCTCTAATAAATTTGTTAGTCTCTAAGGTGCCACAAGTACTCCTGTTCTATTTTCTCCAAAGTACCAGGTATATCTATGTAGAGGTAATGCAGCTAAAGGGATACTGTCCTCTTGAAAATCACATTTCCAACTGAAAACTCTAAACCAACTATTATTACACATAATCCCTAAGAACAGAAATAGGTTTGTAAAAATATTTTACTCACTCAATTTCTTCCAGTTGCTTACATAGTGCATTGGACAGCATTTTGTGGTGTTGGTTCATTGTATCTGGAGCTGGTCAGGAATTATTCAACAAACTTTTTTTGCGCAAATATGCCTGTTTGTCACATCTGAAACTTTTGGCAGTTTCAACTAAGCTCCCAACTTGAAACAAAAATTGGGAAAAAAAGTTTTGAAATTGTTGATCCAGAAGGTTTGGGGATTTGAGTCAAAATGACTTTGTTTAGAAAGTTTAGGACATTTAGACTAATAAAAGGTTAAAAAAGAAGAGGAAAAATGGTCAAATTCAAAGTGAAATGTTCCTGAATCAAATTTTTGGGTTTGTCGGTTTGTGAAAATTATTGAGTTTTTTTACTTTTCATCCCAATTCAGGATGGGGGAGGGGGGAGATCAAAATCTCAAAACTTCTTGAGGGACTAGAAATCCATTTCCCACCCAGCCTTCACTGCATCCTTCTCATGCACTGTTCTAGGGGAAGTCATGTGCACACTCTTCCCCCAACTCTGCAAGAGGGTGTTTACTAGTAACAGCAGCAGCTAAGCTGAAACTGAGGAGGAATCAGGTAGTTATGGGCACAGGGAGGAAAGGAGTACTGGGGAAAGCATGTTTGTATTGTTGTTCTTGGGCCTTCCCAAAAGAACCTAATAAGCCCAGGAGGGGAACAGAAAAACTTGTATACGTTTTTAGAAGGGATTTTTAAAAACTCAAACTATACATTTTAAGGGGTGCTCTATCAGAAAAAAATGAATTAAAATTAGTTAATTTTGTTTTTAAAATGACCAGGTTGACTGTGTCCCCTTATTACTGTTGCTATCAAAACTGGACTCCAAACATAGGGTGAAATCCTGGCCCCTTTGAAGTCAGTGGAAGTTCTGTCACTGACTCTAATGGGCCCAGGATTACACCCATAGCCTCACAGGTGCTTTGTGGGAATCTTTAAAAATCCAAACATGGTCTGGGCTTCTTTCCCACAAAATTGTTAGTAATCACTTCTGTTCTCTCACATTTAAAACTGCCACTGGCCCCACTTGTGCTTCCTGTGTGTTTTTAAGTCTTTGAGATCATGCAAGCAGAGTTGTGGGCCCCCATATTCTTATCCCTGCACATATGTTGATGACATCTCTGTCCCCAAACTGGACAAGAAGAGGACCTAATCCTAGTAGAATATTTACTTTAAGATGAAATCTTAACATCTGCATTCCATCAGCGAAAATCCCTATTAATTCTCCCATCTCAAAACCCCATGAGGCGCGGAAATTGAGTCCCACTCAGGACAGCAGAAGCTTTAAAGAACCGCTTTATTAGGGTTATGCCACTCTCAGAAACATCAAGTTCAGCTACAGGTTCCTAGCCAGAAGGGTCAGCAAACCAGAATCCAGTCAACTTTACAATGGGAGGCCATGTACATTCCAGAGAAATGTTATGACATAAAAACAATCACGTCCAGCACATTCCAATAACGAAGCTCAAGAGCAGGACAGCCATGTGGGGAAGTGGCCAGTGTATTCCTTCTCTCTCTGGGAAGGGCCAACCGAAGGGATGTTCTGAACTGACACTGAGAAACAACCACACTGAAATGGAAAACGAAGAACCTCCCAACATCAAGACTGCAGAACACGAACCTGTGACATCTGTTGGCTCCAGGCCAGCCAATTTGCAAAGGTTGGTCTTTCATTAACTGTTCGCCCAGCTCTGCTTATGACTCGGTGTCTAGAAGGCCAAACAGACCTTGTGCTGAGCCTCCTCCTATATACTTTTAAAACGGCACTGATTTCACCGAGATGTATAAAGCTTTTCCATTTTAATTTCAGCATGTGGATCAAATAATTATTTGGTTTTTAATATTGAGTCTACGTTTCAGCAATTTGCATTTAAATGTGTTGTCAGAGAAATTCCAGAAATCTTTAATAAGAAGACCGATTTGCATTTTAATGTGCACTTAAAGAATTTCAAGAAATCTTTTAATGTGAATACTGTGTTATCTGAGCAGTGTTCACATTTTGAGGGGAACGAGAACTGTCGATTTACTGAGAAGTACAGTTCAAACAAAACTGGCTTTCAGAGATACTATAGCTTTATTGGACTTTGTTTAAAAAAAAAAGATGGGCTTACTGAAGATGTGATTCGGAAGGGAAGTCAAGGGTGACCGAAATGCACTGTATAGAGAACAGGAGTATTGCAAAGGACTCAAAAGAGCCAGGAAAGCACTGCACATGCATTTCAAGATGTCAGCCTGTCTAGTACTCTCTCCACACTGGGACCAAACATACTTCTGGTGAGCTGAGAACAGCTGGCACATTGCAAGAGGCTATCTGCACCAGGCAGGATCAGGTCCTAAGTGATTAATTTCCTATGATGTATGCACATTACGCTCATTAATGCATGGGGTGTTACGCATGCATATTTCCATGAGAATGTGGGCCTGATTCTGGTCTCACCCGTGGATAAGAATCAGAAGAACTTCAACTGCACCTGGGTAAAAACCAAAGTGAAGTCAGAACCAGGCTCCTTGTGTGTCTTCAATATAACTCTTCCTTATGTCCTGGAAACACCAAGCATTGACAGGCCTGCTTGTAATTTTGGAATTAAATTTCTGTTCTCAATACAAGTCTTGACTGAGGTGTAGTTGGAGGAGACATAGTGCAGGCTTTCCACCAGACTCCAAGCTACGCACAGCACTCCTGACATGCAGGCTTGAGGCAAAATCTTGGTGTAGAGATTTCATTTTAAATATTCCTTTGCTTTGCTTTTAGCAGCATGGGCTTGGGAGCAGACTGAATTTCCTCATGGACCAAATTTGGGAAGGAATTTTCAGCGCTCATGCTTCTGCACAATTGAGATGAATGGGAGCATTTGGGTGAAGACGGAGCCTACCCGACAAAAATAAATAGATGGATTGTGAGCTTTAAAGGGTTTGTTTGCCAGAGTTTGCAGTTTGCGGTAGCTTTATAAATAATTCAGTTAGGTAATGTCTTACCATGAACTGCACTGTAATTTAAAGAGCCAGAAGCTCATTTTTTAAAGTCAGAAGTGGAAATAGATGAAAGGCTAATTTCTCTATTGTTAGCTTCAATCAAATGCATATTGTAACCTCCTTTTGAGTCCCTCTCGCACTTCATCTTTCTCAAACTTCTTATAATATTTGAACAGTACTGGTACACTTATGCCTTGGAGTTATAAGGTGACTCTTCTGTGTTCCAATCAATCTAGCAACATTTATATCAAACAGATACCAACATCAGGCAAGTTATTAGGAAAAGAAAGCGCAGAGACTTGTCAAAGAATTCCTGAGTACAAAAAAAACGGAATAAATCCTAATGAAAGCTTGTAATAAGACTAGGTAAAAATACCTGCTTTAACCGGCAACGATTTAGACTGAACACGCTTTCCATTTATAACATTAGTGGTCTCAGTCCCCTCTTCCTCCTCTCTCCCCACAGCCTATCTCTGTAACAGCTACATTATGAAGGAAGAAAGAGACAGCATTCAGAGTATGCACTGTCATCTTCAAAGGAAAGGAAAGAAGACTTCAGGTGCTGTACTAATGACGTACAGCTGACCAACATGTGCGGAGGACCAACTGTCTGTTAACAACAGCAGTGCAGATGTCTGAAATGCCTTATTTGCATTCTTTTTCCTTCAAAGCAGCAGAATATTAAGACATCTCACTGTTATTATGTTAATCACAGGCAAGCCGAATGGCTTTAAAAAGAAAAACAATAATCTGTTCTTCTGATGATCAGTTTGACTGGTCTATCCAAGTCTGTGTACAATACACTTGGTAAGGAAGCACATTATGAAGCAGCAGTGACTTAGCAACTCTTTGGAGCAGAAGAGAGGATTCACTTTCACATCAGCTTGGAATTTGGTGCAGTTCAGCATCAAGTAAGAGATCAAACAGAATAGTCACGTCTAAGGCTGTCCAGATTCTTTTCTCCTCACTTTTCAGAAACGGAAGTCATCTTATCGTCTCACCTAAGCCGTGAATATGCTCTGCAGTTTATGCAGAACTGCTGCCATCATTTAGCTAATTGTACAATTCACTCAGACACTGGAACTAAATAAAGGCTCATCAAGTCAATTTTACCCTATATGTACCGAAAGCCAGGAGCTGGAACATCAGTCAATCCCCACTGAAATTCATAATTTAGATTTACAGTAGAACCTCACAGTTATGAACACCAGAGTGACGAACTGACCAGTCAACCACACACCTCATTGGGTACCAGAAGTATGCAATCAGGCAGCAGCAGAGACCCCCCGCCCCCCAAAAAAGGCAAATACAGTACAGTATTGTGTTAAACATAAACTACTAAAAAGAAAGGGGGAAGCAGCATTTGTCTTCTGCATAGTAAAGTTTCAAAGTTGTATTAAGTCAATGTTCAGTTGTAAACTTTAATGTTTTGTTCAGAGTTACGAACATTTCAGAGTTAAAACAAGCTCCATTCCCGAGGTGTTTGTACCTCTGAGATTCTATTGTATCTCTAAAATTGATCAAAACACAATTCCAAGCTTTGGGAAAGTTTGGATTCAGATCAGATGGTGGATCTTAATGTCACATCTAATCCCCTTCCCCATACATATAACCCAAGGATCGGCAACCTTTGGTATGGGGCTCGCCAGGGTAAGCCCCCTGGTGGGCTGGGCTGGTTTGTTTACCTGCCGTGTCCTCAGGTTTGGCCGATCACAGCTCCCACTGGCTGTGGTTCGCTGCTCCAAGCCAATGGGGGCTGCGGGAAGCGGCACGGGCCCAGGGATGTGCTGGCTGCCGCTTCTCACCACCCCCATTGGCCTAGAGCAGCGAACTGCGGCCAGTGGGAGCTGCGATCGGCCAAACCTGAGGACACGGCAGGTAAACAAACCAGCCGGCCTGCCAGGGGGCTTACCCTGGTGAGCTGCGTGCCAAAGGTTGCCAATCCCTGGTATAACCGATTATCTTCACTCCATGCTGTTTAACTAAAGCTAACTCCACCAGGGATGAATGTGCTATGATTTTTGCATTAAAAGCTGTATCAAATACATAAGGATGGGTCATAGATGGTGTTGGTTGTAACAAAGGGATGGAGAAAGAGAGAGAGATTCACCCATGGAGCCAGAGAGAGGGTGGGGAGGGGATTTCAAAGGCATGGGCAACAACTATTAATTATGTGATCCATTCTTACAGATTTCAAAAGTTACTTGAGAGACAATGCCAATCGGGCTAAGAACATTGTCACAGGATGGTGATCTCCTGTTACTAGACAAATGAGAGGCCAAACTGAATAATTTATCAAAATATATGATGATTGGAAACCAAGATGTTTATTTTTAGAAGATAAATCATTCTCTGACGACATTCCATTCAATTCACATAACTTCACTTATAGCAAGTGATTCATTTTGTTTTAATTACTTCTTCTGATGGATGTTAGCACACTACAGTGACAGCTACTCACTGCATGTAAAATTTACTGTCCTGTTGCACTGTGACTGGATTGAATACAGACCTGTTTGGGGCTGAAAGAGAAACTAGGAAAGCTCAAATGTGTAGCCCTAAATTCAAGGTTTACCAAAATAAGCATTTACTAACCCTAAAAGCAATAGAAATGTTTCCAAGAATTTTGAAAAATGTATATCTAAAGTTACTTTTCAACAAATACACACTACTCTGCAGTGTTTGCAACCCAAACATCATAGCACCAGGAACCTGCATCCATTTCACACTGTAAACAAAAGTGAAATTTTCATCACCGATTGCTATTGCCCAAGGTGAGAGATATGCAAAAAAGAAAACACAATAAACAGCAAAAAATCAAACTGGAGTCTTTTCTGTTTAAATAATCTAAGGTGTAATTAGTAAGACAAGTAAACATATTTTACTTGGGGCCTGCTGCTCCCATTATGTTCAGTGACAAAACTCCCATTGATTTTAATTGGAATAGGCCCATAATTTTTAAGCTAACAATTTTCCAATCAGAGACCAGTCTGTTGGTTGGTGGAGGGAAGGGGAGAAGGTTATGTTTCTTAATTGAGGTGAGTATAAAAAGAATCATATAGATTACTGCTGCATGGTTGCCAACTTTTGTGATTCTACTACAAGGCTCATGATATCTGGTGTTTTTATTAAAGCTCCAGCTGGAGCCAGGAAGTTACATGCAAATTTCAGCCTTCATTTAAAAAAAAAAAAAAAAAGGAATTTTTAGACCTCATGGTTGCAGAGAAAAACATTAAAAGTGAACCCTCAATGCTCAATGACACATGATTTTTTAATCATTGGGGCTGGAGATACCGTTAGGGTTGTCAACTTTCTAATTGCATAAACCCAAACACTTCTGCCCCGCCCTTTCTCCGAGGCCCCGTCTCGACTCGCTCCATCCTTCTTCCCTCCGTTGCTCACTCTCCCCCACCCTCACTCACTTTCACCAGGCTGGGGGCAGGGGTTGGGGTGTGGGAGGGGGTGAGGGCTCTGGCTGGGGGTGTGGGCTCTGGGATGGGGCTGGGATGAGGGTTTTGGGGTGCAGGAGAGGGTTCCGGGTTGGGGTGTGGGGGGTGAGGATTCTGGCTGGGGGTGCAGGCGCTGGGGTGGGGCCAAGATGAGGGGTTTGGAGTGCAGGAGGGGGCTCCGGGCTGGGGCTGAGGGGTTCGGAGTGTGGGAGGGGGTATGGGCTCAGGCTGGGGTAGGAGGTTGGGGTGTTGGGGTGGGGTGCAGGATGCGGGCTCCAGGAAGGAGTTTGGGTGCGGGAGGGGACTCTGGGCTGGGGCAGGGGGTTTGGAGTCCCGGCAATACTTACCACGGCTCCCTGGAAGCGGCGGCCAGGTCCCTGCAGCCCCTAGGTGCATGGGCGGCCAAGGAGGATTCAGGCGCCACCCTTGCGCCTGCAGGCACCGCCCCCACAGCTCCCATTGGTTGCGGTTCCTGGCCAATGGGAGCTGCGGAGCCAGCATTAGCGCTGGGGGCAGCACATGGAGCCTCCCTGGCCACCCATGCGCCTAGGTCCTCAAGGACCTGGAGCCACGTAGAGCTAGGGCAGACAGGGAGCCTGCCTTAGCCCCAGGCCTCCGCTGCGCCGCCATCTGGACTTTTAATGGCCTGGTTGGCAGTGCTGACTGGAGCCACCAGGGTCCCTTTTCAACCGGGCGTTCTGGTCGAAAACCAAACACTGGCAACCCTAGATACTGCTGCCATACAAGTAGTAAGATTCTAGCAGGCCTTCAATCATACAAACACATGTCCAGTCTTGCAAACTGATCCACAGGTGGACCCCATGTCTCATAGAGTGCCCATAAAAGGATATACCAAAGCGAGTCAACTTGGAGGATAGAGCTGCCAGGCCCAATAACAGGCCATATGCTCACTGCTGAGAATAACCCATCCAGTAGTAAATGTTTGCACTCACAGAGAGCACACTGAGAAGAATAGCCTATTTATACCATCCTTTATCTCATCAAGGATTACATATTTTAAGAATATTCTTGCTTCCGTTTCTCATTCTATAAACCAGTTCTATACTGGTAGTAATCTTCTGAAGTCCATTCATGTATTATTGTGATCTTTTCAGATTTCCAAGAGAGTGGGATACTTAAAGTTGCACCCAAATTGAAATTGGAAAAAAATATATTTAGAAGAAGTAGAATAATCTCCAGGTGGCATACCCAAGAGGTTCATGCTAACCATACTTGGATCTAATGGAGAATTTTCCCTGATTTTTGATTGGTTAGTTATGCCATTTTAACTTTTAAAAGCCAATTATCGACAACAATTCAGGAATATGACTGGGAGTCACAAATTCCATTAGGATGCCTGGTGTGCAATATATAACAAATAAAACATGGGCATGTTCCTTCTGAGAATATTTTAAAGGAATCATTGAAATGGGACTATTTAGCAAGACTAGTGTAATGAGTCCAAGCCCCAGAAGAGTCATGAAAAGATTTAAGAATTTTCACCGAGGGCCTTTTGATTAGTATATACAAGCTCTACGCTTTGATAATCAAGAGATGATCAGACGAGTTCAACTTTTTTCCTTTCCTATAAAAGAAGGTAGCTGTATATGAGGTGGTATTTTCAGGCAGATGCATTAGATCCAGTTTGTATTCAGATGGACATGTACTTAGTAGTTCAGTAAAAACTTGGATACCAATATATTCAAACGGCTTTTGGCAGACTATGTCCCTTTCAATTTCTCAAGCTTGATGCATCTTTGGGATGATGCTGTGTCACTATAAGTTAAATAGGTGCTTTGCATTGCTGAGTGTATGATGACAGGCTAACATACAAAGGATTTCGCAAAAAGTGTTTGAGTTTTTGTTTTTGTCTGTACTTTTAAATGTGTATAACAGAAAGTGCTTTGGGTCCAGAGTTTTTAACTTAGTCAAAATCTATAGGCTAAATCCTTAGTGGCACCGCACTGGAACAAAGTTTAGCGCAACTGAGTTAGAGAGGCAAAGGCAAAGCTACCTTTCCAAGCACTCCCTTCCCCCAATCCTGGTGCTGACCATGTGCCATTATACCAGCAAGGATCATCAGAGTGCAGTGCACTCAGGGGTGAAAGTAACATTTCACACTTACTGGTATGGGGGCAGGCTCCGTCCCCCAGAAGGGGCGGGGCCTCGGGCAGAAGGGGCGGGGCTGGGGGTCAGCGTCTCCCAGCCAGCCCATCCACATTGCCTGGCCCATGCCACCTGGGGTTCCAGAGGCGATTTAAAGGGCCCGGGGTTCTGGCTGAGCATGGGCTGCTAACGGCGTCCATTTTTTACCAGTACGCTGTACCTGCCCATACCAGCTTACTTTCATCCCTGAGTGCACTCCAGCCTCCCCTCCTCCTACCCTTGAAATAGCAGCAGCTCTCTCGGGTTCATCCCCTATAATGAGGATGGGGCAAGGGAAGGAGTGGAAGGGCATGGCATACATCTGGTTACTTTAGCTTTATACCAAAGAAAGATTCTTTCATACCAGGGGAATCTTCAGCTACCCATTTAGAACATGTTTTGGGGGCTTTGCACCTCTCTAGTGTTCCTATTGTTTACCAGGAAACAGCTTTACAATCTTCCACAAGGCTGATTAAATATCACTGACTATAGGTCATACAGACTCCTGAGCCAGGATTTGGCCCTAAGGTGTCGCAGAAACCAGAGAAGTACACTGCTAAGTAAGCCCTGGTGCCATATACATGAATCGTCATTTGGAAAAATAGAAATATAAACAATCAAATACCTAATAATCCTTTTCAAAGCAAGTCAAAGCCCTTCATAGAGAATATACGTCTCCCTAAGGCCTGGTCTACACTACGACTTTAATTCGGATTTATCAGCTTTAATTCGAATTATCCCTGTAACCGTTCACACAACGACGCCATTTAATTCGATGTAAAGGGCCCTTTAAATCGATTTCTGTACTCCACCCCAACGAGCGGAGTAGCGCCAAAATCGATTTTAGCAATTCGAATTAGGGTTAGTGTGGCCGCAATTCGATGGTATTGGCCTCCGGGAGCTATCCCACAGTGCATCATTGTGACCGCTCTGGACAGCAATCCGAACTCGGATGCACTGGCCAGGTAGACAGGAAAAGCCCCGCGAACATTTGAACTTCATTTCCTGTTTGCCCAGCGTGGAGAGCACAGGTGACCACAGATACCTCATCAGCACAGGTAACCATGCAGGCTGATAATCGAAAAAGAGCACCAGCATGGACCGTGAGGGAGGTACTGGATCTGATCGCTGTATGGGGAGAGGATTCAGTGCTTGCAGAACTTCGTTCTAAAAGACGAAATGCAAAAACTTTTGAAAAAATTTCCAAGGGCATGATGGAGAGAGGCCACAATAGGGACTCTGAGCAGTGCCGCGTGAAGGTCAAGGAGCTCAGACAAGCCTATCAAAAAACAAAGGAGGCAAACGGTCGCTCCGGGTCAGAGCCGCGGACATGCCGCTACTACGCCGAGCTGCATGCAATTCTAGGGGGGGCTGCCACCACTACCCCACCTGTGTTCGTGGATTCTGGGTCGGGGATAGTCTCGACGCCTGAGGATTCTGCCGATGGGGTAAAGGAGGAGGAGGAGGAGGAGGATGAGCTTGCAGAGAGCACACAGCACTCCCTTCTCCCCAACAGCCAGGATCTTTTTATCACCCCGACTGAAGTACCCTCCCAAGCCTCCCAAGCCAGTACCCAAGACTCTGACCCCATGGAAGGGACCTCAGGTGAGTTTACCTTTTAAAATATAAAACTTGTTTTAAAAGCAAACGGTTTTTAATGATTACTTTGCCTGACTTTGCATTCGCGGTCAGTTCAGCTACTGGAAAAGTCTGTAGCTACTGGAAAAGTCTGTTAACGTGTATGGGGATGGAGCGGAAATCCTCCAGGGACATCTCAATGAAGCTCTCCTGGAGGTACTCCGAAAGCCTTGCCAGAAGGTTTCTGGGCAGTGCATCTTTATTCCCTCCTCCATGGTAGGACACTTGACCACGCCATGCTTGCAGCAAGTAATCTGGTATCATTGCCTGACAAAGCCTGGCAGCGTATGGTCCCGGTGTTTGCTGGCATTCAAGCAACATCCGTTCTTTATCTTGTTGTGTAATCCTCAGGAGAGTGATATCACTCCTGGTAACCTGGTTGAAATACGGGAACTTAATTAAGGGGACAGAGGTGGCCGTTCCTACTGGGCTGTTTGCCTGTGGCGGAAAATAAATCCTTCCCTGCAGTTAGCCAAGCGCAGATGGGAAATTGGCCCTGAGTTTTTCGCGTTTGGCTAGCAGGGATCTTCCCTGTTACCAGCCACGCGGTGGGGGGAGGGTACCGTGATCATCCCAGAGAATTCATGGCGAGGGGGGGGGGGGGGGGGGGGGGGGGGGGGGGTAGTTTGGTGCCTGCAGGGATCTTCCTGCAGGGTTAGTTTGTTTTCTGGTGCTGCTGAATGTTAACAGAAAAACCGCAGCACTCTACTTGCCTGAAGGGGCCCAGACAAGCCCCACCACACTGCCCCCCCCCCCCCAACTGGCTGAGATTGGCCAGGCTTCTGCAGCACTCTACAGGCTATGCTTGGTATGTGGGAAAGGAGGGTGCAGAAGCTGTAAAACAATGGCTTACCATGGCCGCATGCAAGCCGAATTCTGTTGCCCAGACCTGTGATCTCTAGCAGCAAAGCCACAGGCACTCAGCATTAAGAGGCAAAATGCGACCTTGCACAGAAATCACATGTGCTATGTAATGTGAACAGTGTTGGTCACCGTGAAAGAGTATAAGCATTGTTCTGCAAAATGTAGCTTTTAAAACAATTCTCTTTTTTCCCCTCCCTACAGCAGCTGCAAATTCCTCAAGCCTCCCTCCTCCATCCCGAAGGTTATCACAGATAAGGCGTCGTAAGAAGAAGACGCGGGCGGACATGTTTTCTGAAATTATGCAATCCAGCAGGAGTGACAGAGCTCATCTGAATGAGTGGAAGGAAACAGTTTCAAAGTATAGGAAAGAAGTCAGTGAACGTGAGGACAGGAGGGACCAACGTGAGGAGAGGAGGGACCAACGTGAGGAGAGGAGAGACGATCGAGATGAGAGATGGCGGCAGGAAGACCAGAGGATGAAGGATGCAACGCTGGGGCTGCTCCGGCGTCTGGTGGAGGTTCAGGAACGGCTGCTGGAAAACAGACTGCCGCTTCAGCCCCTGTTCCACCCTCCCCCCTCCCCATGTTCCGTATCCTCCTCACCCAGACGTGTAAGAACGCGGGGGGGGAGGCTCCGTACACCTTCCCATTCCACCCCAGTAGACAGCCCAAGCAAAAGGCTGTCATTTTTTTAACCTTTTCTTTGTGGCTTTTTCCTTCCCAGCAATCCTCCTCCCAAATACCACCCGGGTTCCCTCCCTCTTTTTCTAATCTATTAATAAAGAATAAATGATTTTTAAATGATAGTGACTTTATTTGGTTTGAAAGAAAGCTGGGGGAAGGGGCAGGGTGGGTTCCTTACAGAAAATCAGTCAGTAAAGGGGGAGGGTTTTCATGAAGGAGAAACAAACAGATATTTCACACGGTAGCCTGGCCAGCCATGAAACTGGTTTTCAAAGCTTCTCTGATGCACAGCGCTTCATGGTGTGATCTTCTAATCGCCCTGGTGTCTGGCTGCGCGTAATCAGCAGCCAGGCGATTTGCCTCAGCCTCCCACCCCGCCATAAAGGTCTCCCCTTTACTTTCACAGAGATTGTGGAGCACACAGCAAGCAGAAATAACAATGGGGAGATTTCTTTGGCTGAGGTCAGAGCGAGTCAATAATGATCTCCAGCGGCCTTTTAAACGGCCAAATGCACATTCTACCACCATTCTGCACTTGCTTAGCCTGTAATTAAACAGCTCCTGACTCCTGTCCAGGCTGCCTGTGTATGGCTTCATGAGCCATGGCATTAAGGGGTAGGCTGGGTCCCCAAGAATAACTATGGGCATTTCAACATCCCCAACGGTTATTTTCTGGTCTGGAAAGTAAGTCCCTTGCTGCAGCCCTTTAAACAGAGTAGTGTTCCTGAAGACGCGAGCGTCATGAACCCTTCCCGCCCAGCCCGCGTTGATGTTGGTGAAACATCCCTTGTGATCCACAAGTGCTTGCAGCACCATTGAAAAGTACCCCTTGCGGTTTATGTACTCGGTGGCTTGGTGCTCCGGTGCCAAGATAGGGATATGGGTTCCGTCTATTGCCCCACCACAGTTAGGGAATCCCATTGCAGCAAAACCATCCACTATAGCCTGCACATTTCCCAGAGTCACAAACTTTCGTAGCAGCACCTGAGTGATTGCTTTGGCTACTTGCATCACAGCAGCCCCCACAGTAGATTTGCCCACTCCAAATTGATTCCCGACTGACCGGTAGCTGTCTGGCGTTGCAAGCTTCCACAGGGCTATCGCCACGCGCTTCTCAACTGTGAGGGCTGCTCTCATCTTGGTATTCTGGCGTTTCAGGGCAGGGGACAGCAAGTCACAAAGTTCCATGAAAGTGCCCTTACGCATGCGAAAGTTCCGCAGCCACTGGGAATCGTCCCAGACCTGCAACACTATGCGGTCCCACCAGTCTGTGCTTGTTTCCCTTGCCCAGAATCGGCGTTCCATGGATAGAATCTGCCCCATTAACAACATGATCTCCAAAGCACCGGGGCCTGTGGTTTCACTGAATTCTGTGTCCGTGTCCGTGTCCATGTCCTCATCATGCTTGTCGCTGCGCTGCCGCCGCCGCTGCCTCCTCTCCTCGTTTTTCTGGTCCTGGCTGAGCATAAACTCCACGAGAAAGCGCGAGGTGTTTGCAATATTCATGAGTGCTGTCTTGACCTCAGCGGGCTCCATGCTTGCCGTGGTATGGAGTCTGCAGTGTTCACCCACCCAGGAAAAAAGGCGCGAAAATGGTTGTCTGCCGTCCGTTGCTTTCATGCAGGGAGGGAGGGAGGGAGGAAGTGAGGCTGTACCCAGAACTACCTGCGACAATGTTTTTTGTCCCATCAGGCACTGGGATCTTAACCCACAATCCCAATGGGCGCGGGAGACTGCGGGAACTATGGGATAGCTATGGAATTGCTACCCACAGTGCAACGGTGCAGAAATCGACGCTAGCCCCGGTACTTGGACGCACACCACCGAATTACTGTGCTAGTGTGGCCGCACTCATTTCGACTTTATACAACCTGTTTCTCAAATCCGAATTATCTAAATTCGGATTAATCCCGTAGTGTAGACATACCCTAAGAAGCACAAAACATACTTTAAGGTTTCATTAACATCTAACTTCTGTTCTCTTCAGTCACTTCATTTTTTGGGAACAAGCACATTAAATGTGGATCCAATCAGGATCTCTACAAGCAAGAATAGGTATTATATTTCAATTATCAGTGCAAACTGATTTAAAATGGCTTTCAGTATTTCAGTACGAGCTATAGAATGACTGCAAATATAATCTTTGATCACTTTTTCAGACAATATTTTGACCTCTGCTATAGCCACAGCTTTGTAACAACTGCATCTACAAACAAAAATAACATGGTATTTAATTAGAGTTGTCATTAAAGCTGAACAAATAAATTTGAACTAACAATGTATTTATCAAATTTCACTTTCTCCCCCCAACTCCCTTTCTATTTGAGAAATGTTCAGAAACAGATTAAGAAATTCCCAAGTATCTTCCTCCACAATTTTTCCTGAATTTCTCCATGAAATGATTTACTGGGTGAATAGCTCACAAACACTTCTTTGTGAGCATGGATACTGGAATTTTGCAATTTATGCTGGATTGGCTACTTACATAAGTTACATGGAACTGTTTCTGTTCCTTGGGTGGATGATTTCTGTAACACAGTGGGAATTCGCAATATCGCATTTGAGTAAGTACTTCATTTACTTTAGTAAAGCTATTGACATACTCTCGCATGACATACTCACAAGCAATACAGGGAAATGTGGTCTAGATGAAATTACTATAAAGTGGGTGCACAAATGGTTGAAAAATCAAATTCAAAGAGTAGATATCAACAATTTGCTGTTAATCTAGTGTCTAGTGGGTTCTGCGGGGGTCTGTCTTGGATCTGGCGCTATTCAATATTTTCATTAATTACTTGGATAATGGAGTGGAGGGTATGCTTATAAAATTTGCGGATGACACGAAGATGGGAGGGATTGCAGTCACTTGGAGGACAGGATTAGAATTCAAAATGACCGTGACAACTTGGAGAATTCAACAAAGATGAAATTCAATAAAGAAAGTGCAAAGTACTTAGGAAGGAAAAAAATCAAACGTACAAACTGGCTAGGTGGTAGCACTTCTGAATAGAATCTGGGGGTTGCAGTGGATCACAAACTGAATCTGAATCAATAACGTGATGAGGTTGCAAAATAGGCTAATACCAGTGTTGGAACTAAAGGTAATTGTTCCTCTCTAGTTGATGCTGGTGAGGCCTTAGCTCAATATTGTGTCCAGTGTTGGGCACCACACTTCAAAGATAGATGTGGACAAATTGGAGAGATTCCAGAGGAAAGCAACAAAAATGATACCAGGTTTAGAAAACTTGCCCTATGAGGAAAGGTTAAAAACACTGGGCATGTTTAGTCTTCAGAAAAGAAGACTGAGTGGGGACTTTATTATAATCTTCAAATATGTGAAGGGCTGTTATAAAGAGGATGGTGATCAGTTGTTCTTCATGTCCACTGAAGGTAGGACAAGAAGTAATCGGCTTAATCTGCAGCAAGGGAGATTTAGATTAGATATTAGAAAGTTTTTCCTAACTATAAGAATAATTAAGTACTGTAATAAGTTACCAAGGGAGGTTATGGAATCCTCATGGCTGAAGGTTTTTAAGAACAGATTAGACAGTCAGAGACAGTCTAGGTGTACTTGGTCCTGCCTCAGCACAGGGGCTAGATGACCTCTTGAGCTCCCTTTCAGCCCTACACTTCTATGATCTATGATCACTTGAAATTTGCTTTGGGGTAAGAGTCACTCCTGTGCACAGGACCTCCATAAGGCCTTTGCATCACTTAAATTTCATATTAGCTCTTTTTTGAAGACTTAAATGGGATTTACGGGCCAAATTGAGACCAGGTGCAAGCAGATGTATGTCCACTGACTTCAGAGGTATGTCCATTGATGTGTGACCCACTTCATTTTTTAAGTTCAGGTCATCATGCAGCAGCATACGGTGATGTAAAATGTGAGGCTAAGGCCTGAAAAGACCTGCATGGGATTACAAACTGGTGAAAACAGGTATAACTGGAGTTAAATGGGGAGGAGGAGTGGTGTGTGAGTGCTAACTATAAAAGTGGGAAAGGTTGTATCACATGGGATGGAGTGCAGTGCAACCCAGTAGATGGCTTACTAAGGCCTTGTCTATACTACAGAGTTTTGTTGACAAAAGTTATGCCGCTTTAATGAAAGAAGCGCTTTCATTAAACTGCTGTTGCATGTCCACACTATGCGCCTTGTGTCGGCAGAATGTATCCATGCCAGCTCTTGCATCGACATAGAGCAGTGCACTGTGGGTAGCTACCCCACAGTGCAACTGGCCGCAAGATGCTTTGGGAAGGATTTGCAATGCTTCGTGGGCCAGGTACAGCATCACATGATGCAGGTTTCTCAATCCCATCATTCCACGGGCATCCTATTAGATTGCTAGCTGCTTTTCAAATAAAGCGTGAAAAGCAGCTGACATTTAACTCCAGTTATACCTGCCTTTTGCCCACAAAACTGTGTAGTGTAGACAAGGCCTAATAGCATAAAGTACAACTGTCCTAGGCTGCTGTAACTCAAGCAGAGATCAAACCAAGCACCCATCATTGTAAAGCTATGACTATGTCATGCACAGGGTCATAGGCAAATGATAATGCTTAAGATCCTCAGAGAGAAAATAAGCAAGTGGAGTAATAGGAGTTGTATAAAACATGTAACACCCTCACTCCAGTGAGGAACAGCTGTACCGTGTAAGGTGGAGACTAAGGCCCAGTCCACCTGTTCCTCTTCAGTATTTTCACAGCCAACTGAGAAATGGCTTTATGACTAATACAGGAGTCACAATGAGATACCTGAACGTTGATGTGACCACAGCAATAATAGCTGGGCAGTTGCAATCACAAAAGAAGGGCTAAAAGCTTGTGTGTGCATTCCCATTCTGCTGTCCAAACACACCACAGTCACTATGGCAAACTCCCATAGGCTAAACTCCCAAATCCACACAACTCACTGCATGGCTACACTTGGCATATGCACAATGACAAATGACAATGTTAGATATCGAAACCTGTAGTCAGAAAGACAATTATTTTGATAAAAAGGCAGAAAACGCATGATTATCAACATAGCCTCCTAAAGGCGGTGTATGGTAACCTCAAACATGAATACAGCTATTCAGCAAAACATATCCTGTATACTGGCCTTACTGTACAAACAGTGAAAGGGAAGGGATGCAACTGATTAGTGTCAGAATCAAACACTTAGTGCAAGAAGCATCATGTGAATGTGTGATAACCATTTTATACTTGTAGATAGTTTTGTTAAATGTTTATTACATGCAGGCTCTGTCTACACTAGTACGTGAAACAGTATTAGCAAAATTCACATTTAAACAACTCTGGCTAACACAGCTTCAGCACCAATATACAAAGGACCATAGACTTCACATATCTTGGGAAGTTTTCAGCTTTTCTTTCTAACACCCAAGATGGATGTGTAGGCCTGAGACCTGATCAACTCGGCCACCCCCATATTAAACCAGCCTTGGGTGAAACTCAGGGAGTTCACCACTAAAACTGGAAAAAAAGAATGTTCCGATGCTGATAATGCACCACCTCAGAGAGTTATAACCACCAAGGTTGTAAAGTAGAGGCACACAGGTGCTGGGAAATTAGAGAGGATACAGAAAGAGACTCAGCAAATGGTAAGATAAACTCTAACCAGCATTTTTATGCTGATCATCTGCATAAACAGAGAAGGTCACAACTAAGTTACAATTGAGGAATAAAAGATAAAATGTAAAAATGTGGGCAGGAAGGAGGACACATAGGTGCCAGTGTGTAATTGATTACATTTTTTGTTATTTAGAAGTATGGGATAATGTGATAGGTTTAATAAATTTGAAGGAGGTACCTAGTTTTACCTATATAATGTAAATGAAAAACAATGTTCTTTGGGAACCATTTCCGGACAGCCATTCAACACCAAGCTGCTGGAACTCTGACCCCTCTGCACACAACTGTGATGTGCAGAGGCATCGCCGGGAATCCCCAGATGAGTAGATCCTGACTGGCCATTGGGTGAAATGTGTCTGTATATTGGGAGTGGTGAGCATAAGAGATTTGCGTGGTATATGTATTCTCTGTGTGTTGCTAATAAACAGATGTTTAGAGCACAGCTGTTTAAGGCTCTTTCACTGGGAAAAGGTTCCACAGACCCGTAGAACCCTGAGGGAAAGGGTGGGTACTTAAATTGAGCAGGTTTCTTCCTGAGCCTCATGGGTGAGGATAGGTGCCTTAAGCCCTGAGCCCTTGGAAGGGAAAGGGTGGGGGTGCCTAAATTGATTGGGTCATGCCTTGAGACGTCGGTTGGGTGTAGGTGGGGTGCCCTAACTTGACCAGGTCATGCCTTGAGCCCTCGGTAGGGTATAGGCAGGGTGCCCTAGATTTTTGTGGGTAACAGATTCTTAGATCCTTCTAGAAGGGGCGTTTCCAAATTCCCACCAAAAAGGACACTTTATCGATTGTATTAAATGCAGCAGCCTAAACTGCTTGCCACATATCTGAAATACAGATTGTTCTCACGTTGCATCTTCTGCATGTGAAGAATACATCACTTTATGCCACAAGCCTTTTTTTGTTAATGTTCTACTGCTGGCCACATTTTCAGTGTAGTGGTTTGAGGAGGTTTTGCACCATCGCCTAGCAACTCAACACCCACCAATGAAACAGACAAGTATACATAGGGCTCTCCTACAGACAGAAGGAACTTTTTCTAGATAAACAAAAGGTTTCATGTTTAAAAAGAAAATAGGGGAAGTCTTCTCCTGCTTATAAAACCAATACTAAATTGAAACTGTGCTGAAATCCCTGAAAACGTTTATGGTGCCTATACTGCTGCTTTTACAAATAGTGCTGCTTGTTCAGCAACAGAGTGGCGGACAGAAGGCGGCTCAACCCCTCCCAATGTTAAACAACGAGCTTATTTTCATAAACTGTATGTGGTTTTCACAGGAGTGCTGCTCACTGCTCCTCTTCTGCTCCTTTCTCCTTCTGGTGGAGGAGTAAGTTATTCACCCCTTTTTGTGGAGTAGCTTCCTGCCCACTGTGCACCTGGCCAGCAAGTAGAGATGGGAGCAGAGCCAAAACTATTCCCACTCCTTGCCCACTTCCTCATGGAGGAGAGTAGTGGACATGAAGCCCAGCAAGGTCAAAATCTGAGCAGGGGAGAAAGGGAGACAACCCATGTGACTGAGTAAGGGGTGTGAAAATCTCACACTCAATGAGGGTGGAATTTGGCCCATCTGATCTTCACTGACCTGCAGGAATCAGAGAGTCACTTTAATTGGTGGCTTTTTCTAAAGTTTGTCTTACTTCCTCCTCGGCTTAAAGGATTCTCTGGGGTCGTGATCTCAAACACGCCTACCTTACAAGGAATGCTGTGCTATGTAGGAGAGAGACAGAGAAATATTTTTGATGGCTGGGCCACATGGTCACGACAGAATAAGGCTTTCAGCCAGAGCAGCTGTCTCCCCGCCAAGCTGCTGCTCCTTCTCTTTCCTACTGGCATGTTACAGTACTTCATGCTGCTACCTCTTTGCTCACCTGTCCCCTGGGAGCTCGCCTGCTTTACTGCACAATCTTTTTCAGTGTGAAATGTGATTTTATTTCTGCTTCACGGTCACCTCCTTTCTCTCTTCCTATTAACTGATGGGATCAAACAGAAGTCGGAGATTAATGTACCCTTCAGCTCTTAGAGCATGATGCAGCTGCGGTGCAGCAGGCGGCACACGTGAAAAACGTCTCTTTCATTGCGGAGGACAACAGTATACCAAGCCTATGGGCCTCACTTTGGGCATCCCCAGTGTACTTCGGGAGTTGCACACTGTGGTCTGCGGATAAACAGTGGTCTAGTGAGCACTTTAAATTGATTCCCAGAATACCTTCTCGCATAACCATGAAGAATTTGTCAGCCATAGAAGGCCTCTGGGAGGCATCTGCAAGGGAGAACATTCCAGAGATGAGGCCAATAACTGCCCTTATCCTGTGGGGAACGTCCCCTACCTAATCTCAATTATATTGACAAGATACTGGTGAAATACGGTCCACAAATATGCTAGTCCGGAATTATTAGGACCTCTCTCCCCATCATCATTTATCCCAATAATATTTAATGCTATTGAAGCCTGTATGAGTGAGGGAAGCTGCTTTTGTAATACAGTGCTTCAGTATTAGCTTTTAAGACCAATTTTATACAGATGGTGCACACTGCTGTGAGAGCTGGTGACAAGTTTTCTATTGTAGAGGCCATTGCATGATGAAAGGAAAATGCCCACTAGGCCATGCACTTTCTTATTTATGTAGCAGCAACATAAAAGAGAGAGATGGGTAAAAATACTCGCTTTAAACTTCCAGCATGCATACTGAAGTGCTGGTTATGTGATCCCTGACAGGGCACAGACAGAGCAATGACTACATGGCTCCGTACAAGCTGGGAGATCATGCAAGTCTGAGGAAAGGCAACTCTGCTTTGGTTCATCTTTGAAGTCAGCTATTATCTGACAGAGGAACCATAAGGGGTTTTTGCAGTTTGTGGTCTCTGAGAGGCCAATGTCTGCTGTATCATTTTGACTGCAAAGCGTTAAATGAAGAAAAATTAGCGAGAGAAAGGGAGGGGAAGACAGCTTTCACGTTTCACAGAGCACAGTGTTTTTGTTTTTGAAGGTAATGTTTCAACCGTAGCATAAAGCGCAGAAGTTAATATTTCATAGCTACTCAATCCATTCATCTAGAAATAGCAATGCAAACTTTCAAATATTTATGCTTCAGAGGCAAAACATGGCAGATTGAATTAGTGCATTTTACTTTTTCCTCTGCCACTGACTCATGATTCACTCTACCTCAGGTAAGCAAAAAGACAAAAATATCGTCTTCAGTAAGGAAGTGGCAGTGATGATCTGATGACATAAGTTGCTTTTATATACAGCATTTTAACTGATAATCATGCACAAGTTCCCATCACCCATCTACACCACAAAAGCCACTACATGCAAAATACAGGTTGAACTGTGTCCTTAAATAAGCTGTCAATACCTATAAATAGCATCTTGTAGGTTACACAAGTACCTGGCTCAGTCTTCTGAGGTATCCTGGAAGAAAAGCCAATGGGCTACATTACCTAAGAACAATGGGTGGATTCACAATAAATTCCAGCCTTAACCAGGACAAATCTGTGGCATAATAATAATTATAGATAATAAATTATATCTGATGTCCTATAGCACTTCAAATTCTGTAGGAATCACTCGACCTGCCACCGACATGCAGTCACCTCTTGAATAGAGTGCAACAGGACACAACCAGCGTGGTGGCAAGGAATAACTTTAGCAAAACCTTCATCTTACAAAAAGTGCCCTGGGATCTTTAATGCCCATGTCCCGCAGATGAGCTCTGATTTTATTACGTTTTTATTAGAGAGACCCTAACCATACATTACATGGAATTCTGCTTATCTGGCTTGGAAAAATAATGAGCTGAATCAGCCATGCAGCCATTTGAACCTGCAGTTTCAAGTAATCCAAGCGTTTCAAACCTGCAGTGTAAACCACTAACCATCCCCTGTGGTGCCAATATGACAGCTACTAATTACTGTAAAATAATTTGCATGCATTGGGATTTTGGAGACTGAGATCTTGGCTTTATTTTACATGTTCTTTTTATTTAATCTCCTTTTACTTGTAACAATGATCTCATAAAAGGCCTCATTCCAGTCCCATTGGATGGCACAACACCCAATGACTTTGTAAGACTCCCAGCCTTCTCCCCCAAAAGGGATATCAGACAATCTGGTTAATGGCAAAGATGTCAATTCTTTTTTTTCCCCCTGCTGTGGCTGCTGTACCCTGCTCTGGTGGCATCATAGCCCCTGCATAAAGGAGCTTCCCTTAAGATGAAGGGCTGGCAGAGCAGCCCAAGGCCACCCTCTTACACACTTGGCACAGGATGTGGTCCTGCAGCAAGGGGAAGCATGTTGGGGGTAGGAACAGGCATGGCCAGAGCATTGCACTCTGACTTGTCTAGCCCGGCAGTGTCCAAAGTTGGCTGCTCTAATAATAATAATAATACCCGGCTCTTATCCCTAGCTCTAAGCACTTACATCAACCAGGAAACTCAGCCACAAAGAGGTGAACTCACTTGTGTAAGATCATGCCCCAAACCAGTGGCACAGCTCAGTGTAGATCACAGGTCTTCTACACACAGTGCATGCTTTATCCACTGGACAACACTGCCTCCTCAGTAGCACTTAAAAGAGACCCATTGCACTGGGGGGGACAAACTCATAAACTGGAGGCACAAAAGCTCCCATTGCTTCTTGGGCTATGCCTTCTTAAAGGCAGGGAACTGGGGCCATAGTCTTTCCCTTTCCTAAGGCCAGGTCTACACTAAAAAAATTAGGTTGACCCAGCTATGTCACGCAGAGGTGTGAAAAAATCCATGCTCCTGAACAACATGGTTAAGCCGACCTAAGCCGCAGGGTAGACAGCGACAGCTAGCTAGCTGTCTACCACCTCGCAGGGAGGTGGATTAACGACAGCAACGGGAGAACCCTCCCATCACTGTGATGAGTGGCTACACTGAAGCCCCACAGCAGCATTTCAGTGAAGACATAGCCCAAGATGCTGTCTTTATTTAGGCCATCAGGAGAGAGAGGGGAAACAGCATAAGAGACACCAAGGACATCTCTTCTTAGGTTCCCAGGGTGCATCATTCACAGTCATTGGCTACAGCAAGAAGAAACTGTCCAAAATACAGAGAACTTCCCTCCACTGCTATTTGGAACTGACCTTTCCTTTAGGCTTTGTGACTTCCCAGCCCATCTCACCGGTCACCAGGTTGTGACCTCCTGCTCAGTTAGCTGTCATGGTAACAAGGGCTACCGGCCAACAACACCTCTTTATCCGCAGCTAGTCCTGGATCTCTCCCTGCAGCAAATACAGGAGTAGCATGTTTTCTTCCAAGGAATCAGCTTGGACTGTGATGCTTTCAGCACAGATGGTCTCTCTCCTGGAAGCCCAAAGGAGGAGAACATCCAACCACAGACTTGAGTGAGAAGAAGATGAAGCAAGGCCCTTATTTTTTTAGAAATGTGTATTCAGACCTACCCCCAATAAATACATCAGTCAAAACAGTCTGCCTCATCCTGGTCCCACGCCGTGTTTGTTTTTCTGATCTCTCTTTTATTTTGGTGGTAGAGACTGCGCCTGCCCTCATTTCAGGAAAGCGTTTAACACATCATGGGCTTTATCAGAAACAAATCATAATCATAACAATTAAGTCAATGAGAGTTTTGTCATTGATTTCCAAGAGTGGCCCCTTCAAAATACAAGCTAACCCCAATCCTGCCCTAATAATAACCCTGATTTAGTACCGAATCAATTAAAATCAGAGCCAAACAAATAGGTCTTTTTTTTTTTTTTTTTAAGTATGTATGTTCTTGTACTGGCCTGACTCTGAACTCAGTTCCACACTCTGCATAACTGCTCCGCTGGTTTAAGTGAACTCAGGAGCTGCCCTGAAGTATTTAAAATATGCATTATTTCCCTAATTGACATCATATGACTATAAACTTGGGGTCTTTTCATAAAAAAGATAATGAAAATATAACACTAAGATTAGCATTTAAATAGATACTTAAGGGCTTTGTAAAAATGCTGTTTATTTACTCAATAAATCTTAATGGCTCATTAGGAGTGTAAATTCCACTCTTGGGACTCTGTAAAAAGGCTGATCTTTAACCTGTCAGACCCTAAAGACACCCAACAAGCTCACATGGTCCTATCCCGTCATTCAGAATTTAGGAACTTGTAAATTAGGACCAGGAAGATCACATGGGATTGGCTGAAAATCCAACATAATATGCTCCTGGAAAATTGGGTTTCCTGCGTAAAACCTAAGAGCCTGTGATTCCATCTGCTTCCCCTGGAGGAGTGGAGCCTGCACCCATGGATAATGCCAGCTGGGAGGACACGGCAGGGGATAAGTGTCACCCATTCTCAAAGCATGCTGCCCCATTACCCAACCCTTGGTAAGCCAGCTGTGGTGGCTCTAGTGTTGCGGATTTATTAGGAGTGGCGAGCTGGTGAGCTGACAACAGGAGAAGCATGGGGGGTAGGGGGGAGCCCAATTCCTTTGGATTCTCTGATCCAACTTACAGAAAAGCAAAATACGGTCCCAATGCAACTCTCGGAGGGAATGGGATTCTGAATTAGAACTTCAGGACATAGGACTCCTTCAAGACTCCTTTGGTTCTCTATCCCCCCTCAATGGAAAATTGGGAGAACAGGATATAGCCCCTTTTCTGAACTGGTAAACAGAGCCCTTCCTAATAGGCATAAGAATCACGAGGGCTACCACAGCGTCTCTGTTTTAAAACATTGTAGACGGTGATATTGGGTAGGGAGACTTTTACATTTAAAGCGAGAGACATGGGTAATGGCAACAAGCATAGGGAAAGATTAAATGAGCCCATATTGCCAATGTCCCTGCAAGTGTATCACCTGTCCTTGTGCCTTATATTTGCATTTTCTTTCAAGGAAATGTTTTCCATGGCCTTTAATGCCAGGATGTAATAAATGTGTGACATACAGGAAGGCTGATAAGAGACTTAACTTTATTTTTTGCTGGCCCCAGTCATCTGTCCTAAGTCAGAGTTTCAGAGGTTAATTCCCTTGTCAAATGACAAGGGTCAATATCCACTGGCTCCAAAGGTTATGGTTCCACGGGGTCAAAATGCACAATTTTTAATGTAAGAAAATTTATGGATTTTTTTTTCTAATTATAGGAGTGGCATAAAGTGCCTGCAAATGGTAACTTTTCCGCCTGGTGCTTCCTTGATCTTAAAAACTGACGGGGATTTTAAAAATATATTTCCTTCAAACTGGATTTTAATTTTTTTTCCTGACTTTTTATGCTTCATCTCAGGGCACAGAAATTTTCCAAAATTAATTAACCGCTGGAAATTATCGGTTCTTCAAGGCTCAATCCAGAACAGTGCCGAGCACCCTCAACTCACTTTAAAATCAGTAGAAGCAGAGGGTGCTCAATATCTTGCCGGACTGGACCCTTGATGAGAAACTGGCCTATGCTTTTCCAGTAGAATTATGGACACAACCAACTGCTCTCATAAACCCTGAAGATGCAGATACTGTATTTTTTCTTACTGTAAAAATGTTGCTTGTGTGAATCAGATGCGGTGGCTAAATGCCGTGTGGTGATCTGGCAGGGGACTGAAAATCAAGTGTTCTGGGTTCTACTCTATGCTTAATGAATGAGTTTGGCAGAGAAAGGATTAAGGTTTTTAAAGCACCTGGATATCTCTACATAAAAGGTTGTAATACACAGTACATTCAGAAATTGGCTCTAATTGGGCTGGACCAATGTACACCAGCAGAGAACTTGGCCCATTATTTTATTCTTCTCTATAAATGAATGCATAGTCTTACAAATTGTGAAACAAAATAAAGAGAATGAAGGACAGTTCTTTTTAAAGGTCTCCGCTTAACCTATTTCTCTTGTAACCCTGTTTCAAAACAATATTAGACACCAGGGCCCAGATTCTGCTCCAATGTAAATCTGCAGTAACTTTGGATTTATCACAATGTAATTGGACTCAGAATCTTGCCCAAGACTCCTTGGTTACAACAGTCCATTTACCAAAATCTGGTTGCCCAAGCCCCCTCCTGGGAATCAGCCCCATGGAGAGATTTCAGCGTGTCTGGTTTTCAGTGAGCCTGGCATGGGATTTATTCTCCTTGGCGACAAAGAGGGCAATTTTCCCCAGGAGGGGAATAAGCTGAACACACAGCACTGACACCTCCTGAGAGCTACGCAACTGTAATTGTTCCAGTCAGGTCTTCTCTTGCAGTTATCCCTGCAAGGGTTTCAAGGACACCAGCAACAGGATTGAGGTGAAATCAAAAGGGCCTTGGGGAAGGAGAGCGGGAATAAAGAGAGGGGGGGGATGAAATTTATGCATAGGATGGGGATGTTTTAATCACAGCGTTATAAGGAAGAGACAAGTTATTAGAGCATTTGCAAAAAACCCCTAAAATGACAAGTACGGTGATAATAATAATCATAAAGTAATTTGTGCTTAACCTGCTCAATATAAAAATAACTAGCACACAAGTTCACAACTTGGGCCATCTGCATCTCATAAGCATAAGTTTAAATCCTGACACCATCTGTTCAATTGGAATTTTAATACTGTACCAATATGCCAAATCACAATTATGTTAGCAAGGACAGCAGTCTCCTCATTTACAAAATAACTTGCTACCGTGCTTTAATGAGATGGGGAGCTAGAGGCAGCCAGCTTGGAGCAAAATGAATTGGGTTGCTTGCTGTTAGCCCTGATGTGAAATAAACAGACACATGCTGTCAGTGGAACTCAGGTAACCGCCCTCTCACAGTAAGATATGAAAAAGTCATTTTGTACAATATACAAGACGACCAGCAAGAAAACAAATAATTCTGCAGATTGTGGCACAGTACATTTATTCCCAACACCAACAGCCTCTTTGTCATTCTTTGGCTGCCCAAAGAATCTTTCCTTCACTGTTGAGATAGCGTGTGAAGTCACTTTATGCAATGACTAAAATCACCCACTTATTGCATTATCAAGGTGATAGATAGCATAGTCCAATTGCTCCTGTCCACGTCTAAATGAAGTCAATTTAGTATCAATACACCTCCATCTTCTACATCTCTTTCAGAGATGGTCCAAAGAGCTGGTGTTCAAATCTGTATCTCCATCCAGATCCCAATTAGATTTAGATTAGGGTTTGGAGTACAACTTCATGGGTGACCCAGAACTTGAGATGGCACCAAAATCTTGCAAGCTGTTGCAGTGAGATATGGTCAGAATCTTATCAGATAATGGTCGCATAAGATTTCTATCATCTTGGGCTACATCCAAACCAGATCTGAAAAATTGGTTCTTACTGGTTTTGGAGCTGACCCAGAACCAAAACTACAGTGCCAATTGGGCTTGGGGATTCCAAACTAAACCCCCTGAAGTTCAAGGGGAACTGTGTTTGAAGTTCTGATTTAGGCCCATCATTAATCTGTCTGTTTAATTTAGTGTTTTGTGAACACCTCTGCATATGGCTCTGCAAAACCCACAGGCAAAGCTCAGGGTCATGCACGTTCACATAAATCTGCAAGGATTCACGCAGGGTTTGCTGGCCTCTGAAGCAAGAAGAGAGTGACGTATCATGGGACCTGCATCAGGCGACTTGTTCCCTGTGAACTCATTCCTGACTCTCAGCTGAATATGGGTCCTCAAATTTGAATACAAAATTCACCAGCAAACAACAGATATCAAAAGTTTATTGCTATCCAGCTAGCCAGAAAAAAAAATGCAAAATGTCTCAATGGGCATAAAAAAATTATATTATGAAGATCAAACTCAAAGCAAAGCAGATTTTAAGTGCTCATAAGGTTTGAGTCAAACATGTTGCTGGGCTCTAATATACACAACTAGTGGATATGTGTCAGTAATTTTAATTTACATATTAAAATAAATTGTAAATTCTGGTGAGCAGGAATTTTATGGCACCTATCACCATGGGCCCCAGTCCTGATTATCACATTCAGGAGTTACCACCGTACAAACCATCATCATTAATATAATAAAATACGGCAACTATTCATGTTTAAAAAATATAGAAGGTAGAATGAAACAGACGACTAAGTTATATTTATAATTACATAATGCTAGTGAGACAGCTGAAAGCCTGCAAACAATTTCAACTGGTTCTAGTGGGAGAAGTTCACTGGAAAACGGAGATTAACATAAAATTCTGCAGAATCTGCTAACCATCACTGCAGAATAACTTTTGGGCTGTCTTTACTGTGTATGCAAAATCATATATGTATTTTAAAACAGAATCAGTTACTAAAAAACATCCATACTACAGTGATGGGGATCATATAAGGGAATGAGAGAGCAAGAGAGAGAGAGGAGAGTTAGATGAGTACATCCTTAAACACATAACACAAGTATATTTTTCAGAACAATGGGAGTGGATAGGCATGTTCATGAAATATAATTTAGATTCTCTCCCTCAAAGAAGCTGATGGATATATTTTCCTGCAATTATTTATTTACTGCCTGTCATGTAGCTTTTAGCTTTCATCCAAAGAAAAATCAGTTATTGCTGCATTTCAACATTCATTAGCAGAGACATGTTAAGAAAGACCTTTCAGAAGGGGTTTGCCTCAAGGCTTGGTGCCATATCTTGTTTTTCAACCTATATACTGATAGTCTTAATAAAAGACAATCCATAGATTTATTTATACAGATTTCAGGTCTAACCCCAATTGCATTGATGCCACTAGCAAAACTCTCCTAAGTTCTGGATTTATGCAGGTTCATGATCCTTGGACTGTATTTATACAAGTGCTCAATCCATCTGAAAGCCTTCAAAATCTTTCTTTCACCCTGCTTCAGTATTTTCTAACTTCTGATGAACACTCATGGCTCCCATTGACTTCAATAGGAGCTGAGACTGCATGAGCCCCCAGCTAAAACCTCTCCAGCACATTATCAACGATCTATCCTGGAAAACGATCCCTCACTCTCACAGACCTTGGGAGGCAGGCCAGTCCTCGCTTACAGACAGCCCGCCAACCTGAAGCAAATACTCATCAGTAACTACACACCACACCACAGAAACACTAACCCACGAACCAATCCCTGTAGCAAACCTCGTTGCCTACTGTGTCCCCAATCTACTCTAGCGACACCATCAGAGGACCCAACCACATCAGCCCACACAATCAAAGGCTCATTCACCTACAAGTCTACTAATATTATATATGCCATCACGTGCCAGCAATGCCCCTCTGCCATGTACATTGGCCAAACCGGACAGTCCCTACATAAAAGAGTAAATAGATACAAATCCGACATCAGGAATGGTAACATACAAAAGCCAGTAGGAGAACACTTCAATCTTCCTGGACATTCTATAACAGATTTAAAAGTAGCTATACTTGAACAAAAAAACTTCAGAAACAGACTTCAAAGAGAAACAGCAGAACTAAAATTAATTTGCAAATGTAACACCATTAATTTGGGCTTGAATAGGGACTGGGAGTGGCTGGTTTATTACAAAAGCAGCTTTGCCTCTCCTGGAATTGACACCTCCTCATCTATTATTGGGAGTGGACTACATCCACCCTGATTGAATTGGCCCTGTCAACCCTGGTTCTCCACTTGTGAGGTAACTCCCTTCTCTTCATGTGTCATTATATAATGCCTGCATCTATAATTTTCACTCCATGCATCTGAAGAAGTAGTTTTTTACCCACGAAAGCTTATGCCCAAATAAATCTGTTAGTCTTTAAGGTGCCACCGGAATCCTTGTTGTTTTCATAAGAAAGTAGTTATCCTTTAGCCAGATTCTGTCCTACGAGATGGGCAGAATTTGGCTCCAGCAGTAGTAAAAAGGGTGCCTTGACCTTTAATCTAAAAACTTAGGCCCAACATGTTAATATCTACATAATTTAATATACTGGGTCAAACAGTCAGGGCCGGCTCTAACTTTTTTGCCGCCCCAAGCAAAAAAAAAAAAGAAGAGCGCCGCCTCGCCGTAACACCCACCCCCCGAGCACCACACCACCATGCCGAAACACCTCCCCCGAACACCGCCCCGCTGAAACACACACCCCCAGCGCTGCGCCGCGCTGCCGAAACACCCCCCAAGTGCCACGCTGTGCTGCGCCACCGAAACACACACACACACCCTGAGCGCCGTGCCGCTGGGAAAAAAAAAAAAAAAAACGAGCGACCCGCCTCCAAAACACCCTCCCAGCACCGCGCCACCGAAACACGCCCCCAAGCGCCGCGCCGCCGGAAAAAAAAACAACAACAAAACCCCGAGCGCCGCGCCGCCAAAACACACACCTCCGAGCACCGTGCCACCGGAGGGGGGGGACCAAGCGCCTCACCGCCAAAACACCCCCCCCGAGTGCCACGCCACGAAAACACACACACACCGAGCGCCACGCCATGCCGCCAAAACACAAACAACCCAGCCCCCTGAGCGCCGCCCGGCCGAAACCAAAACAAAACAACAACAACAACACCTTGAGCGCTGCCCCGCCGAAAGAAAAAAAAAAACAAAACAAACCCAAGTTATTTTTATTGCCACGTCGCCGAAACACGCCCCCCACCTAGCGCCGCACCGCCGAAACACCCCCCCTCCGAGCGCCATGCCACACCGCTGAAACACAAACAACCCCCCACCCCCACCGGAGCGCCGCCCGGCCAAAACCAAAACAAACAAACAAAAAAAACCCCAAGCGCCCCCCGCCACACCAAGATTGGCTGCCCCTTACAAGGTGCCGCCCCAAGCACGTGCTTGGTCGGCTGGTGCCTGGAGCCGGCCCTGCATACAGTAGAACCTCAGAGTTATGAACACCTTGGGAATATAGATTGTCCGTAACTCTGAAATGATCATAACTATGAAGAAAACATTATGGTTGCTCTTTCAAAAGTTTACAACTGAACATTGGCTTAATACAGCTTTAAAACTTTACGATGGTGAAGAAAAATGCTGCTTTCCCTTTATTGTTTTAGTAGTTTACGTTTAACATAGCACTGTACTGTACTTGCTCTCTCTCTCTTTTTTTTTTTTTGTGATCTCTGCTGCTGCCTGTTTGCGTACTTCCGGTTCCAAATGAGGTGTGTGGTTGGCTGGTGTTTGTAACTCTGAGATTCTATTGTATCTTCATCGTCAGTGCAAACATGTTAGGCTGCTGCTAAGATTCACTGAGACACTCCAGGGAATAAATAGCATTTAAGAGCTTCCGCATTAGCACTGGTGTATTCAGCTGTGGAATATTTGCACCTCATTTTAAAGTCAAAGCCCCATTCAGTTACTGCTGCACTTGATGCTAGTTTGGATGAAGCTCTGTGCAACCAAATAAACTGAGAACCAGGCTGTTTTTCAGCCCCTTTGTTCTGCTTAATACCAAAGTATTTCTCTGAGAATTTTTCTCACCAGTTTGTACTCTACAGATGCAATTTTCAAAAATGCCTGGGTGGTTTAGGAACACAATTCCCATTGACTTGTGATCCTAAATCACTTAGGCTCTTTTGAAAATTCTCCAAACATACCTGTGAGAGAATAAGTTCCTTCACACCTAAAAACTGGGCTTCCCTTCCCCTCTCAGATATGTTAGTTATTGTTGATACCAAACAAAATTTTATATCAGAATTATATTTATTTTTTAAAAGATGTTTAAACAAACAAACTTCATGGAGAATATTAACCTACCAGTGGTGATGCAGGACTAAACAGAAATTGAGGCCCCATTATGCTAGGCACCGTATAAAAACAGAGTACAAGACAGTTCCTACCCTAAAGAGGCTACAATCTAAATAAACAAGACAAAGTGAAGGAAGAGAAACATGTGTGTGTACACGGAGTAAAAGAAGGTATCTTCCAAGCTGTCGCATGACCTACCAGACAGTAAATCCACGAGGAAAATGTAATTTGTCATGTGGATATAGACCACTAACAGAGTTATAGAAGGGCCTTGCACAATATTTTTTGCCTAGATAAACACTTTGGCTATCAGAGAAGAGGACAACCCGTCATTAGTGTTGGAGGCGTTGATTAGATAACCCAGGAGGTTCGTTTCAACCCTATCATTCTTCTTCTATAAACAACATTTTGTGGGATTTTCATTATTTATACTTTAAGGCTGAGATTTTCAAAGCTGAATAAAACATTTGGAAGCCCATATCCTCAAGGCGGCATTGGAATCACATATATATTTCCTGCATATTGAAACAGAGATGGGCCTGATCTGCAAACTCAGATCCAGCACCAAATTTTCTTAAAGGTGTTTAGATCCAAGATTTTGCTTTGGCCCACTATAGATGTATGAGCCAGCTGCAAAGCATGTCTCTAAATCTGTAATTCCCCAAAGCCCATTTTGAAAGTAGGGAATTCAAATAGGAGGTATTGGCTCTGTTTATGATTCTGCATAAACCCATAGACTCATATGATGTTGGGATACCAGGCTGTACTATTGCATTGGCTCTGTTAGTTTCCTGTGAGACTAAATAGCAGATACATGCAGTATTGAATGGGACGGAATGTTCTTTGGGGAAAAAAATGCAGATTATGGACCAAATTCAGCTCTGGCATAAGCAGATGCAACTCCTACTGGTGTCAATCAGAGATTTGACTGCTTACATGGAGCCTGAATTTGGCCCTCACTCTGTTATTGTTGCACACTAAAATCTTTTATACAAATAAACAGTCTTAAAGCTCTCTGCTGCTGCAGCGGAGTTAATTTTAGAATGGCAAGCTGTGCAATTGTTGCAACACCTGGGCAAAAGAGAAGAAACCTTTCTCAGATGTATGGATTGGTGCTTTTCCAAATGAGGTCTGAACTGTTTATCTTGTCTTTAGACATGAGAGATTAAAGACATGCCTGGGGGGGTGGGGGAGGATCCATCATTTTCCAAGTATTAACATGACTGGGCTGCTAATGCACCACCTGTTAAGTATTAGTATAACTGAGAATGTGAGAGCTGCTGTTTAGGAAAAAATACAATTATTGGAGCTTAAAATGGATCATCTTCTACAGACTTTAAAGTTTATTTTCTACACTGGGTTAGTCTGGGTAAGTTTAGTCTGTTTTTCTAATCTCAGACTTTTATTAAGTAAATACTGCCGTTTCCTAAGTACAAATCAAGAATTACAGAGATTAAAAAAGAGAATGAAAATTAGAGATTGATTTTCCTTCCTTCATGATCAGCAACCATCTCCACTGGGTCTGCCAGTATACAAAGCACACAGATTGATCATGAGTTGATAAAAGTGGTCTGCAAAATTCCATACCTGGGCAATTCTGCTTTACCTTAGAACAGTAAAATGGGTTCTTATACTAATTATCCATCCCACAAACAAAAGATCTAAACACATGTAAAACAAAAAAACAAACTAATATCCGTTTCCATTTTACATTCAAATTATTCAAATTCAGCCTTTCTGGGATGGAATTTATTTATTTATTTATTTATTTTATCATAAAGGGAAGTCCTAGTGTGCCTAACAGAGAATAATACCCTTGCCACGAAATGCTCCGTCTTTATGATAACATGAGAAAATGTAAGCATGTTTAGAGGTTTGATTTCTAAAAGCAGAAGCACCTTTTTCAGGCCTGTGGTAAGCAGAGTAAGGCTCCCTGATTGTTAAATTCACTCAAACAGAGAAGCAGGTGCATTGATCCTAGCAAAAAACCCATACATTGCAGATTTCACTGGGGGAAACCTAATGAAGTATTGATGACGGGTCTGGTTCCTCCCACAAGATTCCATTGAAATGATGATAACCATTGACCTACAGTATGTTTTTCCACAGCTAAACCAAAAGTTAGCTTTTCAGTCCTTTTTGCAGTAAATAATATCCCTAGATTTTTGCCTTGACCTACAGGATCCTTCCTGGCAAATGATTTTCTCTCATAAAATCATTACCGAAATAAATCTTTTATCAGAACTCGTATTTAAACATTATCTGACTATTTAAAGGTAAGCAGAATAGGTTTCTACTGACCAAGACCTGAGTTTGAGGGAAGAAAGAATAACCTTGCGACCCCCCCCGCCCCCACACACACAACTCCTTTTTGGGTCAGGACCCCTACAATTACAACACCGTGAAATTTCAGATTTAAATAGCTGAAATCATGAAATTTATTATTTTTTAAATCCTATGACCGTGCAATTGACCAAAATGGACCCTGAATTTGGTAGGGCACTAGATATTGTAGACAAGTGGATGCCAGCAGTGCCTCCTGGTGGACACAGGGCAGCCCTACACACAGCTCGTCACCTCAGTTTCCCTTCCTGGATCCCCAAATAAACTCCACCCAGGGTTTTTCCACTATCAGTCACCTCCTTAGGGTTGGATATATTAACAAGTTCAAAACTAAACATAGAAGTTTTCCCTCCAACTGAGAACAGCCCAAACTCCCCTGCTCAGGTCAGAGTCCTTTCTACCATAGCAGGCTACTCCCAGTCCTTCATGACTGGAGCAATTCCCTTGGTCTCAGGGTCTTCCCTGCAGAAGCATCTCTCACTCTCTACAGTCTCACTAAAACTCCTGAGCTTCCTCTTTATTGCAGCCATCTCCTGCTCTTTATAGGAAATTGCCTGATTCCCCTCAGATGGAGCTCATTCTGTAATCGGGGTTGGCTTGGCCTCAGGCTCCCCAGCCCAACGGCAAGCCATTCTGTTACAGATGTCCATTCCATCAGACTGTCATGGACTTCTTGTGTGACCTTGTGCAAGCCACTTAACAGCTCAATATTTCAGTTCCATCACCTGATGATAAAACTTGCTTATCTTACAGTGGGTGGAAGAAGTGAGGGAGCATGAGTCTTTACTCATAAATATTTCTAACGCACTTTAATATTTCTGGATGGAAGTTTCCATGGTCCCTGTGCTGGTGGTAGGGGAAAGAAATGGCAAGTTTATAGCACCTGATGAGCAAAATTGCAAGACCAAAATCGGGCCTCAGTTCAGCACAAACCAAGAGTGAATCAGGGAGAAGCAATGGCTATGCATTTTGCACACAGTCTCAAATGTAGGAGGTTATCTACTACAAAATTGCATTTTAACCAAATCTGGTCAAAAAGGGGACCTGGCATTGTCCGATCCGATGTGTCGGACACCAGGCCAGGGGGATGAGGGGGGGCATCAACCCGCGCCAGCCCCTGCTCAGTTGGGGCTGCTTCCTACCTGCATCTCATGGGCAGGTAGCAGGCTCCTTGTCAGGCTGCAGCTTGCATCCTAGCCCCAGAGCAGAGGGAGCCCAGCTGGGGGCAGGGAGGGAGGTGGAGAGGATTCAGCAAGGAGGAAGAGGAAGGGGGACATCAGTGAGCGACAGAGGGAGGGAAGAGGCGGAAAAGGGCTTCAGGGGAGAAGGGGCAGGGCAGGTGGTGGAGCAAGAGGGGAAGAGGCGGGGCAATGGGAGGGTCCAGTTTTCAGCAATTAGAAAGTGGACAACCCTACTTGTAGCACTGGGGATTCTAGCTGACTTCACTGTCTGTCTATGCAGGTAATGATTTTTCTGATTTGACTCAAAAGTTCAAGGCTTTCGTAGCACCCATGAAGTTGTTCCAGGTGACTTCTTGCTCCTCATATGTAGTTGGTCACACTCTGGATCCAGTGTTCAGAAGAGGGCTGGAAGTGATCAAATGACCATTCAAATATTAGAACTTTTTTATATGACTATTGATACAGTGCTTCCTAAACACCCTTTCCCTTGGATTTACTTTCCCATGTCACCATGGTTTATAGAGGATACATGACAGTTTACTTGAAAGGGAACACAGTTAGACAGCTGGTGGTGAAAGTCCCAGCCAAGGGTCCTGCTGATTGCAACACAAAGAATTTTTAAAGATTTATGCCATGGATGCCAGAGAGACAAAGAAAGGTTTCTTGCATCTGCATAGTGTCTGCAAAGTCATACATAATAGAACTGTTCCATCTATTTGGTAGCTTGGTTTTTCTTGCTCTGAAGAATTTTCTGGTTGCTTTGTATATACATTTGTTTAGATTCAGATGTGGCTTACTGCATTTGCATGTTTAAGCAACCTCCTCAGAGGAGGAACATGGACATTTCTCTGCTTGAGTTTCAATCAGTGTTGCTCCTTGAAGTTCTAGAAGTGTTGGAGGACTTCATCCACCACCTGTACATTGGCTGTTTAATTGCAGTGGTGCGTCAGATCACGAATGGCTTCTTGTGTGAGAATTCAGGGTTATTCTATAAATTATCATTTTTATGGAACATCAAACTAATTAACTTTTTTCAAACAGGTGAAGTTTATCACTATTATAACTCCACTGCCCATTAGTTTTACCAACCTATGCTGAATGATCAGAACATGATGTGTGTGTGACAAGGAAAAGATGATGAGCCTGGCCTGGGCCAAGATATTTCAGCATCTACTGGGCCTGTTCTGTTGTTTTGATTGAACTGCATTTCATCAAGCAACACTAAGGCATGAGTTCACAAAGAAATGGCTCAGATGCAGGTTACTGGGCAGAATGTGCATATTGTTGATACAGAGCAGACAACCTGCTTATTCATGCCTAATACACGGTGGAAACTTAAGTCCATATTTTTGAAGAGTTGCATGCCTATAATGCACATTTTAAAACACCTATGGGCATGCAAAACCCCCAGAGCATGCACACACATTGGGGTTATACATATTCAGATTGCATGCATCAAGGGTTTTTCACACCTAACTCACAGACAGGGAAATAAACAGGCACACATGCTTAAGCATAGGTCCAAAATATGTACTTCACATATGCGGGCATTCCTGGACTAGTGTACAGAGCTACTTAGAAAATTATCAATGTACTGGACATAAGCAAACATTGTTTAGATCATAGGTTCTTTGGAGCAAGGACCTTGTCTTCACATCTTTCTAAAGTGTCTAGCACCCTATGGGTATTATAAAATTCATATTATGATAACAATAAATCCCTATATACCATTACAATGTAACAATTCAATACATAAATGAAGATCTAGTCTAATGGCTGCTGTAGCATGAACATAATGTAATTTGCTAAGAGATATTGCATAGCCCTATGGTTAGAAGACATGGTCTTGATGCACCATTGCTGCTCCAGAGGAAGTACAGGACAGTCTTGAAAAATATATGGAATATTCAACGGGTTAAAGACAAATAATGTCCAAGAGAGTGAAAGAGTCTAGTCAAGCAATGGGCACAATAATGCTCTGACAAACCTAAAGGCCAAGTGTTCCAGGAGCTTGCTGAGAAGCCAGCTGCTGTTGTCACAGGACAATAAGAGCAATAAGTACGTACAGTAATAAAATACTTTAGAAATTCTCTTGGCCAGATCCTCAGCTGCTATATATTGTTGCAGCTCCATTGAAGTCAATGGAGCAATGCCAATTAAGACTAGTTGGAGATTAGCTCTCTACCACCAGAGGTATACTACTGGGACAGTGAGCTATTTGGTGGAAAGCTGAAGAACAGAGTTGGATGGGAAAGGGCAAGAAGAGATGTTAAATAAAAATACACCTCTACCCTGCTATAACACGACCCGATATAACACGAATTCAGATATAACGCGGTAAAGCAGTGCTCCGGAGGGACAGGGCTGCGCACTCCGGTGAATCAAAGCAAGTTCGATATGACGCGGTTTTACCTATAACGCGGTAAGATATTTGGCTCCTGAGGACAGCGTTATAGCGAGGTAGAGGTGTACTACATGTATGGTATCTATTACAGTGAGATTTGGACAAGTATACTGTATTGAGGGGGAAAATATTTTTATTGTTGCTATAAATATAATTTATTTCTGTCTTACTGTAATTATTTGATTTACTGAGTACCAAGGGTTTTTACATAAAATATGAATGATACCTATGAAGCCCAGAAAATCATACATACTACACCATTTGATGAACAACGCTATATAAATGCAAAGTATTATTATTATTGTGCCATTGATTCTGAAACAGAATTCCCCTTTGACTTCCTGGGAAATTACAAATTTCAAAGGGAGTTCTGCTGAAAAATCAGTGGCACATTATGCCCCAGTGCTATGGTGCAACATATGAAATTGAAGGAGATATAATAATTCAGCACTAGCCACCCATCCCACATGTTTCCAAAAGTACTTGTTTTTTTAAAGTTTGTTGATTCATTTGGACTCCCCAACTTGAATTGAAGACTGCCTCAAAAACTAGAAAGTAAACTAAATAAAGCCAAAGTACTTGTGAATTAGCACAAACCTGTCAAATTCTTCCTTATGGGCTCAGTACAAATGTAGTAATTGTGCATATCACAATTCACTTTTTTTTGCATTTTTTGCAACTATTTTTCAGCATGTCTTTAAACTTTTTCAAGAATTACAATCTTATCTTTTTATTCACAGTCCAAGCCTCCTTTTTAATGCAGTTCCTAAAACAAAAAAATCTGTCCAACTTCAATAAGGAAAATAATTTGCATGCATGTTAGATGTGGGCATTTTTACACATAGTTCGGTTGATTATCACTAATCATATTTTGAAAGGAGTATACAAAGTATACATCTGCAGAAAGCCAACTATGCTTTCAAATGCAGCTCTCATGACAACCTTTGGAAATCTGGCAGTAAACATCTGAACCTTCCTATATTATCAGTTAAACTCTGAGCTAAAAGGAACTCAGTAGGTTCCCTTAAAAGGGGCACATGCAAAAACTTCTTCAGGTTCTATCCCAGCAAATCCCTCACTCATCAAATTTTGCTCTGAGATTTTGGCTTTGAACAAACTTAATACTCAGTGCAAAACTCGGTCAAACCACTGTTTCATTTATTCTATTTCAACTTGGTTTGGCTTTGATATAAAAATATAAACTGAAATGTGCTGGAAACTTAATCCATGTTCACTTGAAATGGGGCTAAGGTTCCCCCCAAAGGTTTGCAGAGACTGGGAATGCTCCTCTGAATAAGGTTTACAGGATCTGGATAGAGGTTTAGAATCTCAGAGAGTTCAGAACTCCATTCCCAAACTAACTGTGTTTAGATTTAGATCACCCTCATACTGCAAGATTACATTATCCCTGAAATGCAGCATGTGATCTCTATAACAATTACATCCCAAAATCTTCATGTCAAGCATGTAACCTCCATATCAAGCCCAGAGCTTTCATGCCAGAACCATGGCTGAGCAGGTTTACAGATTACAACATGGGTGAGGAAACAAGGGCTAGATTTTTGAGTGGGGAGGATTTGGAATGTGGAAAGCAGGCTTCAAACTATTCCTGAGGTTCCAAAAAGTAGTTTCAATGGGAGGAGCAATATGTTAAGGGAACTTATAATAAAAAGGGAGCTGGTAAAGTGAATTGGTTGCAGTGTTTGGAAAGCACAGTAAAGGAAATTAACAACCACTGTCTAGTCACTGAGCTGCCAAATTTACAAAACCAAAACCAAACCCTATTCAATAATTTTGCCTCCAGTTCAAAGGGGCATTCAGGAGTGCCACCAGCTTTTCCGCCACTCTAGGCAGTGGAAGGTCCCGCCCCGAAATGCCCCCCTCCCCCGAGGCAGCGGAAGGTCCCGCTAGGGAAATACCGCCGCGGTCACCACCCCCCAAATCGCAGCGCCCTAGGCGACCGCCTAGGTCGCCTAATGGGTTGCACCAGCCCAGGGGGCATTTTAAACCTCTATAATAAACAGCACCAATGATATTTCCAAGAATGTTTGCAACTTATAAATAAAACAAAAGTTTAGGATGTTATAGGAATGGTGAGGAAATGAAAAACAGCAATTGTTTCTTAAGCCTCTTAGTATACTAAGGCTTGGTCTACACTACCCCCCCCAATTTGAACTAAGGTACGCAACTTCAGCTACGTGAATAACGTAGCTGAAGTCGAAGTACCTTAGTTCGAACTTACCTTGGTCCACACGCGGCAGGCAGGCTCCCCCGTCGACTCCGCGGTACTCCTCTCGCCGAGCTGGAGTACCGCAGTCGACGGCAAGCACTTCCGGGTTCGACTTATCGCGTCCAGACTAGACGCGATAAGTCGAACCCAGAACTTCGATTTCCAGCCGTCGAACTAGCTGGTAAGTGTAGCCAAGGCCTGAAGTAATTCACATATTGACTCTAGGGAAAACTTCATTTAATGGGGACTGAAATAGTATGATGAATTCAGGAGGCGGGATAGTTCAGTGGCTTGAGCATTGGCCTGCTAAACCCAGGGTTATGAGTTCAATCCTTGAAGAGGCCATTTAAAGATCTGGGGCAAAAAAATAGTTGTGGATTGGCCCTACTTTGAGCAGCTGGTTGGACTAAATGACCTCCTGAGGTCCCTTCCAACCCTGATATTCTAAGGCTTTCCCCTGCCTTTCTGCTGAACACCACTAAGATGCCATTAGGTATTACTTCAGCAGAGCCTCTTGCTCTTAAAACTAACAGGTACATTACAGTATTTTCTTCCCAGGAGACACTACCAAGCAATGTAAAAATCATCTAGGCACTCAACACCTAGAGCAAAGTGCTGACCATGCTCACAGCACCAGTATTTCAGTAGTCTCAGGAGCCCAAAGGAAGCAAACAGAACACTCCAGTAATCAGCTGAAGCACAGTGTTCAGCTGTTCATTAAATAAGGTCATTTTTATAAGGGGGTTTTAGGATGGATTAGAAACTAAGATGGCCAGGGTTTTCTTTATTATCATTATTTTATAGAGTTTTTTTGACTGCCTGCAGCAGCTAATCAATGAGCCACTACAAATTGCTAATCACTTTGCCAGAAGATTCTGAAAAAGCACTAGAAAATTATTAATATTACCAATTTAAGAACCAGCTTCCTAAGCCTGTTTGTCTATTACAGCTGTAGAGTGTTCAACATCAACATTCGGCTTACACGTGAAAAGGCACGTACGTGACTGATATTCAATAAAAAGTGGTCAATGAGGTTGCATTCTGTCTAACTGAACAGTTTATACGGGCATCTCAACAATGCCAATAACTAGGTATTAAAAGGTAAAAGTTTATCACATCATCAGATTATTAGTTATCTTTTAAAATATTATTAGAAGGCTAATACAACAAGCTTACCTGTGGAAACCAAGAACAATAGCATGCATTGTGCTAATGCCAAGGACATAAGAACATAAGATCTGCCATATTGGGTCAGAGAAAGGTCCACCTTGCCTAGTATCCTGCCTCCTACAGTGGTCCATCCCAGAGCTTCAGGGGGAATGTACAGAACAGGGCAATTATGGAGTGATCCAACTCTGTCTTCCACTTCTAGCTTTTGGCAGTCAGAGGTTTAGGGTCTCCCTGAGCAGAGGGTTGGGTCCCTGGCCCTCTGGGCTAATAGCTATTGATGGACTTATCTGCCATGAACTTATTCATAGATTCATAGATTCTAGGACTGGAAGGGACCTCGAGAAGTCATCGAGTCCGGTCCCCTGCCCACATGGCAGGACCAAATACTGTCTAGACCATCCCTGATAACATTTATCTAACCTACTCTTAAATATCTCCAGAGATGGAGATTCCACAACCTCCCTAGGCAATTTATTCCAGTGTGTAACCACCCTGACAGTTAGGAACTTTTTCCTAATGTCCAACCTAGACCTCCCTTGCTGCAGTTTAAACCCATTGCTTCTTGTTCTATCCTTAGAGGCTAAGGTGAACAAGTTTTCTCCCTCCTCCTTATGACACCCTTTTAGATACCTGAAAACTGCTATCATGTCCCCTCTCAGTCTTCTCTTTTCCAAACCAAACAAACCCAATTCTTTCAGCCTTCCTTCATAGGTCATGTTCTCAAGACCTTTAATCATTCTTGTTGCTCTTCTCTGGACCCTTTCCAATTTTTCCACATCTTTCTTGAAATGTGGTGCCCAGAACTGGACACAATACTCCAGCCTAACCAGAGCAGAGTAGAGCGGAAGAATGACTTCTCGTGTCTTGCTCACAACACACCTGTTAATACATCCCAGAATCATGTTTGCTTTTTTTGCAACAGCATCACACTGTTGACTCATATTTAGCTTGTGGTCCACTATAACCCCTAGATCCCTTTCTGCCGTACTCCTTCCTAGACAGTCTCTTCCCATTCTGTATGTGTGAAACTGATTTTTTTTCCTAAGTGGAGCACTTTGCATTTGTCTTTGTTAAACTTCATCCTGTTTAACTCAGATCATTTCTCCAATTTGTCCAGATCATTTTGAATTATGACCCTGTCCTCCAAAGCAGTTGCAATCCCTCCCAGTTTGGTATCATCCGCAAACTTAATAAGCGTACTTTCTATGCCAATATCTAAGTCGTTAATGAAGATATTGAACAGAGCCGGTCCCAAAACAGACCCCTGCGGAGCCCCACTCGTTATGCCTTTCCAGCAGGATTGGGAACCATTAATAACAACTCTCTGAGTATGGTTATCCAGCCAGTTATGCACCCACCTTATAGTAGCCCCATCTAAATTGTATTTGCCTAGTTTATCGATAAGAATATCATGCGAGACCGTATCAAATGCCTTACTAAAGTCTAGGTATACCACATCCACAGCTTCTCCCTTATCCACAAGACTCGTTATCCTATCGAAGAAAGCTATCAGATTGGTTTGATATGATTTGTTCTTTACAAATCCATGCTGGCTGTTCCCTATCACCTTACCACGTTCCAAGTGTTTGCAGATGATTTCCTTAATTACTTGCTCCATTATCTTCCCTGGCACAGAAGTTAAACTAACTGGTCTGTAGTTTCCTGGGTTGTTTTTATTTCCCTTTTTATAGATGGGCACTATATTTGACCTTTTCCAGTCTTCTGGAATCTCTCCCGTCTCCCATGATTTTCCAACTTATTTATTTAGCATCTCTGTAATAGCCTTGTCTTCCTTGAGTGCTCCTTTAACACCTTTGTCATCTAGTGGCCCCATTGCCTCTTTGGCAGACTTCCTGCTTCTGATGTACTTAAAAAACTGTTTATTATTAATTTTTTGCATCTTTAGCAAGCGGCACCTCAAATTCTTTCTTGGCCTTCCTTATTATACATTTACATTTTACTTGACAGAGTTTGTGTTCTGATTTCATTGGGAAATGGAAGGGGCTCGGCAGCTCTAAAAATCAGGCAAACAGTGGGCCATATTGAGACATCAATTTTTAAGTAGGATTATTTTTAATGAGTCATAATAGCACAATATGGCTCACTACATGTGTAATACACTGACAATGCATATGATTTTAACAGGAAAATTTGCTTAAAATAGATAGCGTGATATGGCTTAGTATTTGTCTTCAATTTTGTTTATTTTTATGCCTATATTAACTTGTTCACATCCTCTGAAAGCGATAAGACAAAAATCACTCATGTAATGTTCTTCAGCATGGCATACTCACTCCCCACTTCATTTTAGAGACAGTTTAAATCATTCCACCAACTCTAACCCACTCAATAACTATTTTCCTTCTTTACCAAGGAGGATACGTTTTACAGTAAGATTCATAAAAGGTTACTCTAATTCATTCTGAACATGTAATTTAAATTGTGCTTCTAGTTCCAAGTGTGCCATACATTACCCTAGCCTTTGAAAAGCTGCAAAAATGAGAAACAGAGGAAAATGCTGCTGCTAAAAACTCCAACCATTCCAGAATAACTGAAAAACAATTGCCACAGTGAAACATTTGTCTGGATATTTTCGTACGTTTGTTAAAATCCAATTAAAATAAGTAGCTTCACTGTGCTCTCTCATTCTTGCTCTTTTATTCTTTCCTAGTTAGTCTCTCTTAAAGAACCACAGCTACACTCCAGCCAACTTTTTTAAAAAAATCTGAAGTCATCAGACTGGAAAAAGCACCAGAGAACAGACTGTTGAGAACAATTTTGAACTGGTCCTCAGGGAACATATAAAATGACTGTCAAACATTTCCATTTCTAATTTCTATAATTCTCTTCTCTTCAGGGATCCTAGCAACTGGAATTTTTCCTCCCACAGTATCTTCAGAGAGTTCGGTGTTAGGGTTCCTTTTTTCCATGTCTTTTCCAGGGTGATTGGTGCTAAAACTCCCCAGAGAACTATTACATATATTATATACATTACAAAAATGCAATTCTAATCTCAAAAGTGAATCTGTGAAACTGGCATTGCTGAGGTCCCATGGTTAGTGCCTCTCAATGACATCCCAATCAAATGTAATTAGTTTACTGTGAAAATGATGGGTTTTTCTAACTGCCAGCCCTGTAAACCCAAGCTGGGCACTGGAAGTCAAACCAGATTATTTATGGCTTGAACATGAGCAGCAACAATAAAGATTCTGCAAATCAGATTCTGTCCTCAATTATACCTGTTAACCCCATTGCAGAAAATAGACTTCGCAGGCATAACTGAAGGCAAAATTTTGCTTTGCATATAGGGCTTGATCCACAGTCCACTGAATTCAATAGGAGACTTTCCAATAACTTCACTGGTATTTGGATTAGGTCCTTCAAGTTTAGTTAACATTTCTGTTGATGATACCCAAGCCAGAAGAGAATTCAGCTCACATCCCTCAAGTTGTTGTGGATCTGCAGTGCTAACAAAAAGGAAAGAGTAGTAAAAACGTTTTGTCACTAAAGTAAGCCAATGTGAGCTGGAATACACAGCAGATCCGTCGCACTACATAAGGTGCCATTTTTACATAGTCCCTTTTCAGATTAGAAAGGACCACATCATTTCAAGGAAAAGCCCCTGAGGGATTTATTAGAGAATTATAACCTTTTTAAACGTTCCTTAAACCATCCTATAGGGATTCATAAAGAACTATACCCATTTTATAGGATGGATAAAATACCTATAGAGAGGTGATCACCCTTTATTGAATTCTATAGGTCTCTAGAAAAATTACATTACCATACAACCCTATTGTGTTTACCTTTGTTAAATTCTATGGGATTTTTCCATAGAGATCATGACACCTACCAGAAGCAATGGGTTTAAACTGCAGCAAGGGAGGTCTAGGTTGGACATTAGGAAAAAGTTCCTAACTGTCAGGGTGGTTAAACACTGGAATAAATTGCCTAGGGAGGTTGTGGAATCTCCATCTCTGGAGATATTTAAGAGTAGGTTAGATAAATGTCTATCAGGGATGGTCTAGACAGTATTTGGTCCTGCCATGCGGGCAGGGGACTGGACTCGATGACCTCTCGAGGTCCCTTCCAGTCCTAGAATCTATGAATCTACTTTTAAGATTTCAACATTGGCCTATTCTAATTAAAAGCTGATAGCACAATATGACCCAACACAATCAGGCAAATTACCACTCAAAGTTAGAGAGCCCAAGTGACAGAAGGTTTGAGTGACCAGCAGAAAGTCAGCAAAAGGATGCAGCCTCCGCCAGTGGGTCTCCACAAGAGTACTAACTACAACTAGGGCCCTACCAAATTCACAGTCCATTTTGGTCAATTTCAGTCATAGGATTTTAAAAATTGTAAATTTCCTGATCTCAGCTATTTAAATCTGAAATGTCAGTGTTGTGACTGTAGGGGTTCTGAACCAAAGATGGGTTGGGGGGGAGGTCGCAAGGTTATTGTAGGGTGGGGATGAGGTACTGTCACCTTACTTCTGCGCTGCTGCTGCCGCTGGCGCTGCCTTCAGAACTGGGCGGCCAGAGAGTGGCGGCTGCTAGCCAGGAACCCAGCTCTGAAGGCAGCGCCACCAGCAGCAGTGCAGAAGTAAGGATAGCAATGGTATGCCCTTACTTCTGTGCTTCTGCCTTCAGAGCTGGGCCCTCAGCCAGCAGCCACCACTCTCCCGCCACCCAGATCTGAAGGCAGCAGCGCAGAAGTAAGGGTTGTAATACTGTGACCCCCTACAATAACATTGCAAACCCCCTTTTAGGTCGGGACCCCCAGTTTGAGAAACATCGGTCTCCCCCATGAAATCTGTATAGTATAGGGTAAAAGCACACAAAAGACCAGATTTCACAGGGGAGACCAGACTTCATGGTCCGTGATGAGTTTTTCCCAGCCATGAATTTGGTAAAGCCCTAACTATAACTCAGAGCTCTTCTTCCCCAATGGAGAGCTAGATAACAATATTGAGTGCCTTTGCTTGTGGTGAATCCACCCAGAAATCAGCCTGACACTGAAGCAGGTCAGTAAAAATTACACTCCCCAATGTGGAATAATTTTGGACCAGTAATTAAATGGTATTTTTAATTACAGCAACATGATAGGTCTACTTATTTATACTAAACATGCAACTCCACATAGAGCAATATCCAAGGTGAGATGTAAGATAACTACTCCTCACAGTGAGTACTGTGTATCTAGAAAGGCACCAATAGAGGGTTGAAAGTAGGCCAGTATGGGCCAGTACAGCAAACCGGTAAGAACTGGCTGCCGGTACCGGCCCGTACGCAGCCGCTGCGGCAGCGCTTTAATATTGCTGCCCCTTTTGCCTACCCCTGTTGGCGACCCTACCAGCAGGGCCGCTGACGGGGGGCAAAAGAGGCAGCTGCCCCAGGGCCCAGTGATTTAAAAGGGCCTGGGGCTGCCAGATGCCACTACTGCGGCAGCAGCCGGAGCCCCTGACCCTTTAAATGGCCACCAGAGCCCTGAGCGGCACAAGACAGGCAGCGCGGATGGGCTGGCTGGGGCAGGCTGACCCCAGCCCCGCCCCTTCTAGGGGCCCGGAGCTGTGCCCCCATACTGGTAAGTCGTTTATGTTACTTTCACCCACCGCTGCATCAATAGTGCCATCTCCTGCTTTAAATCTCCTGAACAACAATAGCTATATATAGTTCAATAAGACTGGAGTAGAATGAAGACAAAACAATGAAGTTAGACTCCTTAAAACCAGCAAAACCACTTTTTAAGGGTTTGTTTCACATAACTGCTGACATGAGACCTGAACCTAAATATTTAGGTCAATTTGTTTATAATCAGATTAGAATAATGAGATTATTCAGGTTATGTATCGACATCTAAATAATCAAACTTCTGATCAGTGGGGTGACTCTAACCAAACTGTTCTACTATGGTAAAATTCTGAAGAGCACACTAGTCAGTCTAGATAACTAGTTGGACACAACTTGACCTTCACCCAAATTTGACACGTGCCTCTGGGCAAGGCCCTTGAAACCTCCTGATGTGGTGGTGGTGGTAACATAAGCAGGAAAACAGACCTGGATAACAGAATCACACCCTCATCAAGGTGCGGAAATGAAACCTACTGAGATTTCAGACAAGCCTCTTATTCAGCAAGATGGACAAGGAGCACTGCAGAATAAGCTTTTCACCCAGCAGTAGAATAAGAAACACAGATGATGATGATGAACTGAAGGCAACAGTCGGGGGATGGGGGCATTGAACATCTCACATCAGCAGGAACTGAAGATGAACATTCTCAGGGCCTGGTTTCATTTTGTTATTTTTCTGGTCTTTTTGATCCTCTTCACTCAAGACATTTAAAATTAGACTGAAGAAAATACTAGAAAATATACTAAAGAGAACCATTTGAAGAGGCAGACAGATAAGATAATGTAATTGCCTTTTCTTCTATGCCTAATCCATGTGGTTTTATATTTTGTGGATTTCAAAATATATTTGCATTGAATTTTGTTTGTCAAACTTTTGCCTTGAGGCTCAAGTTATTAATAGTATGTACACACACACTAATTAAATGTTCTTTCAGCTGTAGTCACATGAAAATACTGACCTGCTGCTGCAGCTGGTTACATGAATCTCGGGTAAAATATGCCATATGAATACCATACAAATTATATATGTGAGATTTGCACTTTCAGTTAAAGGCCGTCAAGCTAAATTCTAAGTGGATACCAATTACTTTACTTCTTCCCCCATCCAACCTCACTTAATAGGATATGATCATTAAACTGAAGATAATTTGAGAATACTCCACAACCATCTCTTTTGAGAATACTCCACAACCAAACAGCTACCATCAAAGTAGAAAAATACCCCAACAAACATCATTTTGTTAAAAGGATAAGGTGAGAATGGGGCCAAAGTTAGGGTGACCAGATGTCCTGATTTTATAGGGACAGTCCCGATTTTGGGGTCTTTTTCTTATATAGACTCCTATTACCCCCCACCCCGTCCCAATTTTTCACATTTGCTGTCTGGTCACCCTAGCCAAAGTCTACAACTCTTGCCATAATGAGTGGCAGCAGAGCATGTTTTTAAGGAACAAGAATCCTGTCAATTAATTTTCTGCCTACAGTCATATTGCCATGGATGTTTCAAAGTTTCCTTTGAACATTACAGCTACTTGAGATGCTCTGCGTGCATGGCTATGAAGTGGCCTACTCAAGGCCAGGCTTAAGGAAATGTGCATAATTTCCTCAAATTTAAAAGTAACTTTCATGCTAGCTTAGATTTTGGAAAATGTCTTGAAGAATAATTTATTTGCATGTATCTCTGCACTCATTATGTGGACAATAATCTAATCTAGTTCAGTGGCTCCCCCAACCTTTTCTTGTTGGAAAATCATTAGAATACATTGGAGGATGGGCACCCCCACCAAGTCCCCTTCCACCACGTTTTGGAATAGTTGTTACTGTCTCTCCTTCTGTCTGTTCATTTGCTCTCTCTCTCTCAAATTCTTTTCTGTATTTTCTCTTCTTTTCCCTATCAGTTTTTTGTGTTTTTCTTTTTCATTAGTGACTCTCCACTGCTCCCCCAACTCAACAGAAAGCTACCTGTTGTTTGGGGTGTGTATCATGTTATTACTTGGTGCTACCCACAGCTATAATGAGAGCTGGAAGAAGAGAGAACAGGAGCTTAGAATGGCAGGCTACAGTCTAGACTTGCAGCCATGTGCATGTGAGCTGCTCCCAAAGCCAGCTACATGGGAGGCCACTGAGAAGCAGAGAGAGAAGGTAAGTGCCAGTGGCTTTAAAGAAACCACCTGCTACTTTACTTACAGCAGCAGACTTGTTTGCAGTGGGAGCAGAATGGATACTTGTAGCTTACCCCAACCCAATTCACATTGCTATTGTCCTCTGCCCTGTACCCCCGAACCACTCTGCTATACAAACGCACACACACAAATTGGGAGCCACTGAGCTAATGTTTAAAACTGGGGCTTTTCAGTTTTCCAACCTTTTCTCTCCTACTTCAGGTTTAAGAACTCATAGATATCTTTGTATGAGACCCATGCCAACTGCTCTGGCAAGGGTGTAATTTTGGAATCAAGTGGAAAGGTTTAGTTTGTAATCTGCTCCTAAAATAAGAGGGGAGAAGTCTGTATGTAGACATTGCCTTAAAATTAGAGGGACTCAAGCCACAAAATTTTGACCCAGTTCCAGATGTCAAAACACACCAAAGTTTAAGAGGTATCCAAACCCAAGCTTTTGGTTCAGTCTATGGTAAAGACTGAAAACATTTCAAAAAGGAATATCCAAGTGCAGAGGATGAACACTAAAAGATCAGGGTGTTTGGATGTAAGGTGTTAACTCAGGACTATCTGTACTTAAAGTAGTAGTAGAGAAAGCACATCAAAGGTTGACACTCTTCTCACTGGATCAAATTCACCCTTTGCCAATATAAACTCTGCTTAAACAGCCTTAGCACAGGAAAACTAGGGGATGGAGTAGGAGAAAAGAAATCTATCCTTCGTCCTCAACTACTGTCCCACCTCGGAGAAGGAATTGCATACTCCCTACACAGATACTGCAGTCCCTGGATTGGGTTAATTGTGGACCCACTGTACAAACATAGCCTGTCTCCAAATTCCCCTTTGCACTGGCCTATTTGAAACTGGAGTGGAGCCCAGCTGCACTGCACACAAGGGGGAGGGAGGTTGCAGAGTCATTCTGTGTGCTTGCTCTGCAGCCCTTCTCAGCAACACAGCTGCAGGTTTGCATGTTGGATACTTTCTGTGGCCCCTGAAATTCTGGTTACATTTCACCCACAGTGAACATGAATCTCCCATTAGCCTCAATGGCACCTACATATGGATACATGTCCCTTAGTATTAACATTACATTTTGTTGACTGCACAATCTGTAGCTATTAGCTTATCTGGAAAACTTCCACTTTGCATATTTGTCTTTGGTCCACCTCATTACTTTCAAATGGATTAACTTCCACATGCTGGATATTCTTTATCTGCATGCCAACTATGGAACATACATCAGAGACCAACGTGGTTTTTCCCTCCATTCTTCTTTCTTTTAAAAATGAACGTCTTTCACGTCCATTCCCCACCTCCGAGGAGTAGCTGAGCTTTACATTTTCACAGGAGGTAGTTAAGCTGCTCTGCTAAGAACATCTTAGCACATAACTACAGTAACTAGTTGCTTTAGAGCACCTCCCATAGTTTCGGCCCATTAACCTGAGCACAACCGCTTGATTAATTAATGCTTATATAGGCACAGTTGGCAGCATCTAATTAAATAATTATGGCTAAGCAGCTGCACAGAAGTTGTAATGTCCCACTAGAAAGCCAGCTGTCAATTTTACTGGTCCTCAAAGCTTTCAAAAAATGACTTTTGGAGATTAGATGTAAAAGGGCTTTTTCCACTCTACACATTATCTATATGTATTGCCCCTGTTCTTACATTAGCTCTGCCCATCACCAGATTATGAACATGCAGCTGTAAAATCCCTGCAATTCGACAATGGCAATTGGTACAGTAACTGGAGACAAACTAGTCACAACGGTCTGAATTGGATCTAGATTGAGCAGGATGAGTTTGCATCGTGGTCATCGGTTTGGCCCATTATACAGATAGGGACCATTAAAAAAAATTTAGGTCTGGATCGAGGTTAGAACTTCAAACATCCACAAAATGGAAGTGTGTTCAGATAGGGTCAGACACAAATCCTGTTGAATTCAATGAGATTTTTCCAGGGATTTCAGTAGGTTTGGATCAGGCCTAGGATGGACTAGGGAAGCAAAGTTAGATCAGGCTCATTACACACACTCACACTCTCTTTTTGCTCTCAGATATTTCTAAAGCCCTTATCACCTTGATATCTAAGCATCATCACTAATACTCACAAAAAGATAGCCAATACCTAGCACAGCCTATGAAGGATAAAGCTCTGAAGAATATGAATATAAGATATCAATGATCTTTATTTGCTAATTAACATAACATTATTTGGGTCCTGCTTCAGTTTTTAAAATAGTTGGTAAAATTCCAGCAAGCGTATAGCTTTTTCTGATTTTTTTTTTTAAATTTAAATATGATTTACTACCATGCATTTCTGGAATTACACTAATTCTACTGTAACTTCATGTCAGATATTGATTTCAAATATTAGAAACCTAGTAATATACATCCTCCAGCCCCGCCTGACTTTGAGCTGATCCAAGACCTCTGAAGTATTTTACCAAGAAGTCCTGCTATAAAACTAATTTTCAATAAATCTATGCATATCAAAAATACAGAAGGCTTTTTTGGCAAGCTAACTTAAGCACTATTACATAAGCAGATTTGGGCTGCCTGTTGAGCTCAGTAATGGGACTAGGTGGTACTCAGCTGAGTGTTGCACTGTAGTTTATTACATGTCAATAAACTACTCAAGTTCTGGGCATCTTTCAACACAAACAGTCAACTCTTCATGTTACTGGGGATATATTGACTACAATCGTTATACAACGTAGCAGGTGAGACAAGTAGCTGTTGTTCACCTTTCTATCCCTCTGCCCAACACATGATCTTCGAAAGATGATAAACTCCACTTGTGCACAGGGACTAGGGAAACATTCTCTCCTTTACCTTATTGAAGTAAAAGTAAAATAGCCTAGCCCACTCCTAGAATATTTAAGTCCCAGAGTTGTGGAATGATTTTCTGATGCAGGATTATGGAATCAAAATTACCCTAATGTTACCATTGGTAACAGTGTCCCTGGCTGAATATCAATTTAGGAAGTTAATGAGCCTGCTAGAGCTATCAGATCAAAATTAGTACAACAGTATGTGATCTGATGTGATTCCCGTTAGCAGGACATATCCATCTAGTTAGGAAGGATCTGCTTTTCATAACGTGTTTCATAACAGCCTGTAGCCACCTGCCTATCTATCCACTGAATCCTCATTTTAAAGACCATAAGTTGGTTCTGAAAAAGATCCCTGTTGAAAAGGAGCCAGCACGACTGCATTTTTTCCACTTCCCTACATGTGTGCGTGTCAGCCTTGTTGACAGATGGCTTGGCTGACTGTGCCTATTGTCAAACATCTATTACCTTTGTATATTGAATCTCATTTGAAGATTTTCTGTAATTAAATCTACAGTGTGTTTGCAAGGCTTACATTACATCCAGGGAGTACTCAGGAAATGTGTAAGGCAGTCAAATGGCTGATTCACAAAGCCTCGGATAGCAACACCTTTCAGTTGTGGGGAAGAAAAGGTGCTTTTGGCAGTCTGTGCTGCCACCTAGCCAAGACCACACCACTGAGTTCAGTGTTAATTTACATTTTAAAAGCTTATACTAAAGCATATCCCCTTGGATTCTGTTTTATCAGAAGAGAACTTCCATCAGCTGCAGAGACAATGAAATCAAACCTGCTAGTGCTCTGAAAATGAAATACACACCAAATGAGACAGGCTTTAACCAGATAATTATTTTTTCCCTACAAATCTCTTGTACTTACGGTAGAAGACATATTCAGTGTAGCTGGACCAGACTTTATCATCTGTGTACTGATTGACAAAAGAAGCCGTCACTGAGGAATTGCAGGCCACCATGTGGAATCCACATTCTGACAACATGTCAAAAGCCCTCTCCAGGTGCTTGAACTTGAGATAGAACCTGGAGGTGTATCTTTCCGGTGCCCTATCTGGGTCTCTACTCTCATTCAAACTTTCTCCAAAGACCTCTTTGACTAGAGCAATCCTTCCACAAACCAAAATCCTCGGGACTCTCCTGAACTTGGCATCAGCTTGGCTCTCTCTGCCCATGGTGCACGACCCCCTGTACCCAATAGTAATGAAACCCCATTTTCGATCTGAAGGTAAGAGTGATGATGGGGGGCATATTCTTGTGTCACTGCCTTGGGAGACCTCCTCGTAGTCGCTGTGGCAATAGTCATCGGGGCTTTGCTTGACATCATCAGGAGTTAGGAGTTTGACCAAGTCTGGGAGCTGAAAATATTCAGCTTCCCTTTTGAGCCTTCCCTTTTCTGGGAAGTGATCAGGCAGGACCACTTGCTTGTCCCTGAGATAGTCCAGAATGTAGCGGAAGAGGAAACCATCTCTATCAATGAAGAACCTTCCCTTGGAGTCCTTAGCTAGATCACTGGCTGTGTCTCTCTTGGGGGTGAACATTTTCCACAGCAAGGAGTGGGGGATGCCCACCAAGGTGGAATGGCGAGTGAAGTATACTTGACCACCTACGTTTAGCTCCACCACCTCTGGGAAGGCATGTAGACCAGCCCCTTGTTCTCTAGGAGGGAGGTAAGTCCTGCAGTTTCCACTCAAAGCCATTGTATTTTAAAACAAAAATCAGCCACACGGAATGGCAGGACTATCAATCACATCAAAGAGTAGAATGAGGCTCCTCCACCAGGCCCCCAAAAGGACTCATAATATTTAAGAAATGAGGGGGGGGGACAAAAAGTTAGTTTGTTAAAAAAATCAGAATTGTCCAGAAGTGACTATGTCACGGAAGCTGGCAAAGCAGCTTAAAACCTAAACAATGGATGGAGAGCAATAACTTCATGAAATGCAATTGGATCTTCCAACAAAGTCCCAAAAATCAAGATCAAGCCCAGCCTACGATTATTCACAGGTCTGTTAAAGGGGGGAAACAAAATAAGACAATTATTTCCCTAAGCATCATAAAAGTTAAAATAGAGGGAAATAGGTCAGTTCACAAAGCCCCCTCTAGTACTGATTGCAGGAGAGAAAATCAAGATCTTTTGCTAAATAAAATTTTTGGCAAGTTTTTTTTTTCTCCCCAAGCGATAATTAACATGTTTGGGGGAGGGGATACATATGGCAACATTTTGTTAACAAGAAAATACATACCTCAACTTTAAACAAGTGTCTAATTTAGAGCCTTTACAGATGAGAGAATGAGAGAGCATCAAGTCTTACCTTGGTTACAGTTAATGTATAGTTCTTGTGAAGGAAAGAAAATTTTCAGAGCAATCAGAACACACACAGGCTTACACAGAGTCCGTTAATATCAAATCCAACCCCAGAAAGGGACAGAAAAGGTAAGAAAAGTGCTCTTAAGAATAGCCATCCATGTAGATCTCAAGAGTTAAACTGAGTCACAGGAAAGTTAACCGGGATGGGTAACGATGAAAAACCAATCTATACAGCAATATCTGAGATGGAAAAAAACAAAACAAATCCCAATCAGGATCCTTAAAAGAAAGAGAGTTTCAGAAAGGACCTTGGTTTAGATGACTTGCAGAAACCCCAGAATCTGAGAAAAGAACTGGCATATTTCAGTGGGTTCCCAAAGTGGTATCCTGCCTGGCAGGAAGGACAAAGAAGCTCCCATGTTCCCAGCAAGGGTAAGAGAAGACAAGCCTGCAGCCGTCTGAAAGGATGCCCAGGGTAGCTGCTTGGTCTGCTCTTGCTGCCCGAGCTGCTGCTCTCGCTGCTGAGCTGGGTGGTTCCACAGTTCCCAGTGCAGTTCAGATGCTGTTGTTTCAGCAGTGCAGGGAAGAAACCATCCAGGGAAATGACTATTACATCATCTTAAAGGAATATGGCTTTGAGAAAACAGAAGAACCTAGAGGGGGACTTTCTGGTTCATTTTCCTTTTTTTATTTTTTAACAAGTTACAGAAGCAGCAGCACTGCCCAGTGCTGCCATAGACAGCTATTCCCAAAGCAGCTAGAGGCTCCTCCAGGGAAGGTTGACCTCTGGGTGGACAGAGAGATTCCAATTGCTGCTTCTTTTGCAGATTTCTGTTTTTTAAGTTCAAATAAAGTTCTTTCCTGTTGTAAGCACAGGGTTTTTTTCCATTAATCTTTTAGCATTACATACATTTCTCCTACAGCACAAAAATCCATCCACCTATACAGCACAGAACCAAATGTGATTTTACTCAGGGACACACAGATACATAGAGCAAAATGATTGAATGTGTAAAGACTCAAAATGAACTTTTCTATATTTTATCACAGTCGGTTAATTCATCTTTCAATTCCCTGACACAGACCTTACTGGAACCAATTATGAAAATAATGTCGAATAGGCAAGAGAAAAGCAAGTTTTTAAAAAAATAATCAGAACAGAAGCACAATTTCCCCATTGAACTGTAATTTCATAGTTAAACTAATTTGTAGGGGATTTCTAACACAGGAGTTTAAAATAACCATGGGGACTTTGTTAACGGGCTTGTGAGGTTGTAAAAATGAGCAATGTTTGAAAACAATTTAGCTAATATGTGTTAATTAAGCTGTATTTTACTGGTACATCAGCTTTATTGGGCCATTATAGTTTTGAGCAAACCTTCAGGCAGTGAGATAAATATAACATGTGCCATTCAGCTGAAGACTTATTCTGCTCTCACCTGTGATGGTGTAAATAGGCATTAGCTCCACTGAAGTCAGTGGAGTCACACCATTGTGGGATTGTCATCAGCAAGGCAGGGGAAAGCAGCAAAGAGTCCTGTGGCACCTTATAGACTAACAGACGTATAGGAGCATGAGCTTTCGGGGGTGAATACCCACTTCTTCGGATGCATGTATTCACCCACGAAAGCTCATGCTCCTATACGTCTGTTAGTCTATAAGGTGCCACAGGACTCTTTGCTGCTTTCCCCTGCCTTGCTGATGACAATCCCACAATGGTGTGACTCCACTGACTTCAGTGGAGCTAATGCCTATTTACACCATCACAGGTGAGAGCAGAATAAGTCTTCAGCTGAATGGCACATGTTATATTTATCTCACTGCCTGAAGGTTTGCTCAAAACTATAATGGCCCAATAAAGCTGATGTACCAGTAAAATACAGCTTAATTAACACATATTAGCTAAATTGTTTTCAAACATTGCTCATTTTTACAACCTCACAAGCCCGTTAACAAAGTCCCCATGGTTATTTTAAACTCCTGTGTTAGAAATCCCCTACAAATTAGTTTAACTATGAAATTACAGTTCAATGGGGAAATTGTGCTTCTGTTCTGATTATTTTTTTAAAAACTTGCTTTTCTCTTGCCTATTCGACATTATTTTCATAATTGGTTCCAGTAAGGTCTGTGTCAGGGAATTGAAAGATGAATTAACCGACTGTGATAAAATATAGAAAAGTTCATTTTGAGTCTTTACACATTCAATCATTTTGC